>NC_080651.1:6925167-7225475 GCF_027579445.1 Ammospiza nelsoni | reverse complement strand
GGGAACGGCGGCAGCTCCCGGACCCCGGCACAGCGCCTCGGCCCGTGTCTTGCAGGTGCTGGACTCGCAGTACGGCACGTACGTGTGGCCCTGCGCCGTGGTCCTGGCCCAATACCTCTGGGCGCACAGGCGGAGCCTGCCCGGCAAGCGAGTGCTGGAGGTACCGCACGCTCCCCGCCCGGTTCCCCCTGCCGTGACCCGCGGGTCAGGCTCCGCCCGCGGTCCCCACGAACGCGCTGTGGTTTCAGATCGGTGCCGGTGTGAGCCTCCCCGGCGTGGTGGCCGCCAGGTGCGGTGCCCAGGTGATCCTGTCGGACAGCGAGGAGCTGCCGCAGTGCCTGCAGAGCTGCCGCCGCAGCTGCCTCATGAACCGCCTGCCACACGTGCCCGTCCTCGGCCTCACCTGGGGCCGCGTGTCGCCTGAGCTGCTCTCTCTTGCACCCATAGACGTTATTTTGGGCTCGGATGTCTTTTTTGACCCCAAAGGTACGTTAATGCTCTTCGGTATCTTTGGTTTGTGACTGCGAGGAGTTCATGTCCCAAGTACTGCTGGGAACAGTGTCAGTGGATCAGGTGACGCTGTGCTACTGACCCTGTTCCTCTGGGCTAATTCTAGTTCAGAGATGTCATAAATCCAGCTGAGGGTGTGGGAGTAGAAGATTAGGTAAATAACTGAGTCCCTTCATGCCCTGCTTGTGTCTCTCATACACAGAAACACCGTGCTTGCATTGATTTATAATTACCATTTCATAGCAGATTTATCCACACCTGGAATCGAGACTAACCCAGACTGCTTTATCTCCCCAAACTACAGACTTTGAAGATATTTTAACTACAATTTACTTCTTGTTGGAGAAGAACCCACATGCTCAATTCTGGACAACATACCAAGTCCGAAGGTAAATTTTTACATATTTAAAACTCAAATTTTAACTCCTGTCTCAGCTGTGGATGAACATTGAGTGTGGCAGCACCACTCTGACTCAGAAAAGCTCTTTATGGTAAGTCAGGCTGCTATTTGCCTGGAGGTAACAAAATCTGAAACTAATCCAAGAACCCCCAATTTGGTGTTAAGTAGAAAACTGCTACAAACCCCTCTGTGCTGCACTAGTTTGGTGAGAGCCTGCTGGAGTGACTGCAGCAGTGATAACCCTGGGTGAGGTTTTCACCCCGTTTCCTCCCCTCAGTGCTGACTGGTCTATCGAGGCTCTGCTCCACAAATGGAACCTGAAGAGCAGCCACGTTCCCCTGCACTCCTTTGGTGCAGACAAAGAGCACTTGGCCAGCTCCTCCATGCCAGGAAGACACACAATTGAAATGATGATCATCTCACTAGCACAGTCAGAGGGCACTTCTCTTTATTCCACTTCAGATTGCAGTACAAGGTGATACTCAGCTGTTCACTGCAGCACAGAGCTGCAGAGAACAGTCCTGATTTTACAGCAAACCTCATGGATATTTTGGGGAAGCAGCAATTCTTAAAACATGCATTGTAAAAATAAAGTTGTTTGGTTTTCCAGCTATGGCTTTTGAGAAATTTGTGTTCCTCCCCCAAGTCCATGAAATAGTTCAGAGCCTCAATTCCATCATGTGAGTCACTACAAAACAGAGTTTAACCTGGAAATCCACAAGATCCAGCCTAAATCCACAGCTTCAGCTATGAAAAGGTAACTGCACTCTTAAAATAAAAAACCCATTCCCATAAGATCCTTTTCCCAGGACTGAGAATCCTTCCTAAAGTCCCACATCCAAAATCCAGCCCCTCTGTTGGTAAATGAGTGTGTGGAGACTGCACTAACCTAGAACATACAAACTCCTCAGTTTGTAGAAAAGTACTTTTAATCCTCAACAAAGCCATACTGCCAGTGTTCAGATGTTTCCATTCCCATTGAACATACATGCATAAGATAAAACAAGGCATTACAATAACCCTTGACACAGGATGTTTGAAGTTACAAGTCATTTGGTACCAAATCAAGAGAAATCATCACTGTAAAGATCAGCCCCTGTCAAGCAGCAGCCTGGTGAGCCAGGGCAAGCACACAGCAATGCAATTATTAGTACTGCTCAGTGTGGACCTCCCAAACACCATCCCAGGCTGGGTCTGTGTTTGTGGCCTGGTGTGTTACCACCTGCCACACAGCACTGGGTTAGTAACAACACTAATTAAAGTTTGCCCATGGTAATTTCAAAGCAACCCCAGTGGATAAAATTTATAAGCAGTAGAATGCATTTAGTTACTATATAGAAGTTAAACATTGACAGTATAATTGCAGAAATCTTTTCAAGCTAAAAATAAGCTGACCCAAGACATTAAGTTGAGAAAAGTTAACACAGAAAAAAATGTTTAATATTAACTACAGAGACAGTGGGTATAGTACAGAATGTCTTAAGCAAAAGATACACCAATCAGTACTTACAAAGGAATGAACCATTTTTTTGCTTAACATTACAATTCTCATATGTAAGTTCATATATGTAGGTTGGTAAGTTTTACCATTCTGGAAAAAATAAGGTGTGTATATCATCAGCTAGATGTGCTCACTGTATGCTCCATTATTTTACGCAAGGCCCGGGTGACTGGAAGTGCAGTTGTCAGGCATTTTAATTAACTGGACAGCCATTTGTTTCTGCACGACAAGGCATCATACACAGGAGCAATCAGGAGACAACAGGAAACAGCCAAGCACTCTGCACTGCAACACGCCACCTTAACAGCTAACCAGCATTACTCAACTGCTACACAACTGCGCCTAGTGCACAAAAATACATAAGAGAAGAGATTAGAATTGAGTCTGGTAAAACAATCCTTGCAAATATCAACTGTCACCTGAAAAGATTTCTATCAATTTGAATTTGAAGATGCTATTTTAAGTCAAAGTTTTTCTTTCTTATTAAAAAAAAAAGCATTTACAGTAAGTTTCAAGTTGAAGTTTTGTGGACTTATTTAAGGATTCAAAATAAAATTGAGAGTACTTTTTGACAGTTAGCTATCAGCATATAATGGCTGCATGATTCCTCAGTATGAAACTGGAGGCAGCAAGTTACCATCGATTTTAATTTCCAATAGAAGTCAGCACTATATAAACAAAAATGAAATTTTACCTCAAATATCCAAGCCAATATTGAAATCGGTAGTCGTTCACTTCACTAAATTACAAGAAATTTGAATAACAGCAACAAAATGGCACATAAAATGTAAAATCTGCCACTTGAGGCGCAACTTAAACAAGTAAAAAGTTAGACAAAATGTTACAAAATAACCTTTTCAACAGCTGGTTGCTCGGCCAGGGTCTCTCCAATGGGCTGAAGACTCAAGCGATCTTTTCCCCCCAAAGGCGTCCTTTATCTGGGCTCTCATTTAGCTGAAGCATCTAGGTTTGAAGAGAGAAAAATTCAGCCAGGTTTCTACCTTGTCCATTTTGGGTGTGGATGACTTCAGGGATACTTCTAGTTGTGTTTCAACTGGCTTTGACTAATTTAATTAAGTTTTAGGAATTTCCACAGTGTTCCACCTCCCCCCCCGTGTGTTGCTTTACTTCAGAGGCCAAATGTAAGGTTTGGTTAAAATATTTAGTTACAAAGGAGAATAAGCACCAGGCTGTAGATCAAGCCACCATTAACTTCAATTCAGCCTGTTCACCACTCAATTATTCAGAGTTCTATAAAAGTTACAAAACTAATACTTCTTCATAAAGACTTAACTAAGCTCTAATTAGCAGTCAAAACCGAAAATGTGACTAATTTTGCTACAATTATCTAACTCCAGAGCTAGCTCAGGCCCTTTCCTTTTAAAAAATAGGACCAAACAGTTTGAAGGGTTAAAGACACACTATCCTTTCCCCACCCAGTGTATCCTTAGATGCCTCTTCAAGATGTCGACTTGAGGAAAAACTAGTTTCCGTGGTTTTCTCGTTGCAAGGAATTTTACCACTTTTCTAGGACAGTTATTACCTCCAGTCAGTACAACGGCCACTGAACCGATCTTCCGTTCTAAAAGGATAGTGTATCTTTAACAGTGTAAGACAAACCTGCTCCAACACACGCCCACAGAAACTGGTCCCTGGAGGATCAGCCAAATCAGTTAAAATCTGCAATACTGGCCAATATTCTTTTAGCAAACAGGAGACCGCAGCTTTAAAGGGGAAAATGCAGATGTTGGATAAATACAGTAAGAAATAGTCATTTTCATCATAGGTTGCGTCTCATACAATATTTTATTAAAACCAAGGCATTAATCTTGCAATAAAACATTTTCTCTGTTAAAAAAAAAATTTCTCCGTAGAAAACCCTTCAGTAATTATTTCCCTAAATCAATAACCAAAAAAATCACTGCTCAAGAAAAAAAAACCAAAACCAACAACAATGTGCCCCACTAGGATTCACTTGGTTCAGGCTATTAATGCTCCAAGAACTACCCAACACCCCACCTAAGCGATCTAATAAAGTAACATGCATCCTGTGCTGACCCCGAGGTACATTACCATGTTCCTAGGAGGATACGGCTCCTTCTTCTTCCGGAGACTTAGGAGGGCTCTTAGACCTGGATCTAGAGTTGGATTCCCTCTTTGAGGCAGGGGGAGGGCTTCTAGATCTAGACCGGGATCTTGACCTGGATCGGGATCTGGAGACAGATGAGGACTTTGACTTGGATCTCCTGGCAGATCTGGACTTGGAGGTGGAGCGAGACCGAGAGCGTGTGCGAGACCGGGATTTGGATCGACTGTAGCGGGACCGACTGCGGGACCTAGAGCGGCTCCTGCTTCTAGATCGGCTGCGACGGCGTCTTCTAGGGCTAAAACACACCAGGAGGAAAGAAAAAAAAAAAGGGCGCGTTAGAAGTTGCTCAGAGGTGACGCACGGGCTGGAGCGAGTGCTGCGGGACAGGGAAGGCGGAACAGGACGCACGTGGGCAAGAAGATGAGTGTTACGAGGGCGCCATTGTTCAGAGTGAGTGGCCGGGGGCTAAACCTACTACAGGGCGAAACTCTTCCACTCCGAGGGAACCCCACGTGCCTGTGCTAGTAAACCTCTAGTAACCCCCCACGTCCTCTTCCCAGCCCCACCGCGAAACTCACTGGGAGAAGGACACAGAATCCCAGAATCGGTCCGCTTAGAAGAGGCAACAGCGGGTCACCCGGTCCAACCTTCCTGCTTAAGCAGGATCGGCCTAGAGCGCATGGCTCAACTCTGCGTCCCTACCATTCAGTGACGGAGACCTCGCTACCTCTCTAGGCAACCAACATGAAAACAAACGGCTCCCACTGCACAGGCGCACAGCTGAGGCTCATCTCCTTTACTGCCCAAACTCCGCTGCCCGTTCCACGGCGCTCACCTGCGGCTGCGGCGGCCGTAGCCGCTGCTGCTGTACCGGCGGGGCGGCGGCCCGCGGCGGCTGTGGTGTGAGTCGGGCGGGCGGCCGTAGCGGGCCATCTGCACGCGGAGCTCCCGGCCGTCCAGCACCGCCCCGTCCATCGCGTCCATCGCGTCCTCCGCGTCCCGCTTGTCGTGGAAGCGCACGAAGGCGAAGCCGCGGCTCTCCTTGGTGTAGCGGTCCCGCGGGATGTAGACGTCGCCCACGCGGCCGTATTTCTCAAAGACCCTCCGGAGGGTGTCCGGGGAGGTGCGGTAGGTCAGGTTGTCCACCTTGAGGGACGTCATGCCCTCCACATCGGGCGGCGGGCGGCCGTAGCTCATGGTGGGCAGGAGCCCCTGAGGGGCGGCGGCGGACGAAGAGAATAAACCTGAGGGGTTTCAAGGGGGTCAGCAGCCGGCGCGGCCCTGAGGGCGACGCGCCTCACGCCGCGGGGCGAGTCCAAAAAGGAAGAGAGCTACAGCGCATAGAGGAAAGCCGCGGGGTCCGCAGGGAGCAGCACCCACCTCAGGGTCCGAGGGGCGGCCCGAGGCCGGAGCGAAGCGCCAGGAGCGGCCGCCCCGTCCCGCCGCGACGAGGAAATGAGAGGGAACCGCCCGCGCGCGCGGCTTAACGCCACAAAATGGCCGGCGGCGCCCCGGAAGGAAACGCGGCACCGCCCGGCCCGCGGCGCCGCGGGAGCGACCCCCGAACCCTTTTTCCTCCTTTTCCCCGAGGTGGTCCCGGAGGGAGCGTGGGGAATCCCCCTGTAAATTAATAATTCGTCCGGCAGTTGGAAAGTGGTTGTTAAAACGCCGCCGCCGTGACCCGGAAGAGCTCGGTGGAGGCGGGGAAATTTTTGAACAATGTGTGTTGAAAACCGTAAAAAAACCACCCCAAAATAGCAGCAACAATAAAAAATTAGGGCACAGCAGTGTGTGTGGGAGAGGGAGAGAGGCGACAAAACCCCGCCGAGGGAAAAAATGCGATGGTGAAGTGAATCACTTGTGGCGCGGGCGGGCGGGGACGGTTTAAAATGGCGGACGTGGAGGGGAGAGCCGTGAGGGGAATAGGGCTGGGGTCTGCCACAGCGGTTCTCCCGGTGCGGCTGCTGTGCGAGCTCCGTGCCTTTCCTGCCCACACTCCGCTGCGTGCCTGTGGCGACTGTGAGGGGCCGGGCAGCCCGGAGCGGGCTCTCCGCGGGCTCTCCTTCATCGCTGCGGTGCCTGGGGAAGCCTCCGAGGCCCCGGCTGCTCTGGATGTGCCGCGGTGGATCCGCTTCCCGCCGGCTCCTCGGTGCCTGTGTGAGCCGAGCAGGGAAATGCTAAAATCATCCTCATACCGGCCCGCTGTGCAGGTTCGTGCTGTGGGAGATTTGCACAGCCCTTGTGTAAGGGTGATAAGCAACTTCTGAGTCCAAGGAATTCCGTGAAAGCTGCTCCCCCCCCACCCCAAAAGTTGTTGCTCGGTCACCCCAGGCATGAATAAAATGCTCAAACTCATGAACTGTAATGCCTGGTTCTCATTCTCAAAACAATTTTGAAAGTTTCTACCCAGCTGTTCCATAACCCTGTGTTTTTTTTTCTGATCTGTTTAATCCAATGACAGTATCGATATGAACAATTATTTCAGTAACAGAATTTAAATTCTTAGTTTTACTATAATTGTGGGTTTGTTTTTGATTTTTTTTCCCTGAAGAAGTATAAATAGTGCCATGAATAAAAATCCAGAAGCAACAGTTTGTTTCCTGCTACAAGTGACTTCAGAAATCAAATAAACTGGTACTGGTTTGACATTTTGTGTTGCTTTGATTAAAGAATTCGCTGTTTCATCTGCTGAAGCCCTTTTTCAGAGGAGAATTTTGAAGTTCATCTTTACAGTAATTTTCCTAAAATGACAGAAGATGTTTCCTAGTTTCAGTCACTTCAATACACATTGCTGTTGCCAAAGGAATTGTTCCAGCCCACCAGCCCAGTTTGCTGTACAGCAGGATGGAAGCTTGTACTGGCATAAGGGAGAAAATAATGAGTGGGACACTATCCCTTAAGGATCTTAAAATTCTGCACTATAAATTAATAATCTTAAAAAGGAAGAAGAGAGCTTTTTTTGTGTTAAGACCCCTCACCTTGATATTTTAATTGCATCTTTGTGAAGCAGCCTCTGAATAATCACACTGACTTTACAAATGGAAATTTGCTGTTTTGAATGCTGTTTTGAAAAACACTTACATTAAAAAAAAACACAGCTTAGGAATTAAAAGAGCATGTAATGCATGTATTAAATATATGTAACTGTGGCTGGGGTGCAGATTTTATTTCACAGGGTGGGTCAGGTTGGTAGGGACCTCCAGGGGAGGCCTGGCCAGGGCTGAGCAGAGGGGCAGCATCACCCCTGATCTGCTGGAAATGCTCTCTGTGAAAAACACCAATCACTTGTTTTTAAAATTTTTAAAGTTTAGTAGTAATAAAATGGCTATAAAAATAGTAATACAATTAGAGTAATAATAATTTGGACAATTTGAATTAGGACAATATGAGACAATAGAAACAAAGAGTTATGGACAGTCTGGGTACCTTTTTCTGGGCAGCATAAGCCTGAAAAAGGACCCACATTAACAGAGGATTAACCCTTAAAAACAATAACCTTTTGCATATTCATACATCTCATACATGATGCATAAATTCCATTCAAATACAAGATTCTGTCTGGTCAGCATCAGCTTCTTCCTCAAAATCCTAAAGGCGTCATCCGGCCCGAACAAGGCGGGAAGAAGTTCATTTCTCCTGATAATGGAACAATAAATTCTCTTTCTCTGAAAGATTTTGGTGTCCTGTGACTGTTATCTCAGTATGAGTCCTTTCTAACATTTTGTTATAACCTAAAACTACATTTAACACACTACTTAAAAGAATGAATACGGCATAACTTTCTAACATAACACATATAATATTCATTTTAAAATCTGCGAAAAGCCAATCATAAAATATGCATTTTTCACACTCGTGCCCTCGGGCACAGTGCTGCTCATGGACAGCTCCTTGGCCACCAGGAGCCCCAGCTCCTTCCCCACAGAGCTGCTTCTCCAGGCACTCAGTCCCGGCCTGGGCTGATGCCTGGGACTTCTCCCTTTTCCCCAGTTTTTAATCTCCACAGGTGAAGGACCCTGCACTTGTCAGTGCTGAACTTTGGGCAGTTCCTCTCTGCCCTCCTCCCCAGCCTGCCCAGGTACCTCTGAGGGGCTCACAGCACTCTGGGCTATGGGCACCCCTCCCAACTTTGTGCCATCAGCACATGGTGATGTGATGCCTCCTCACAAATGATGAGGAGGCACTGATCCCTCATCAAAGTCATTGATAAAAGGGTTAAACAACCTTGAGGACAGCAGTGAGAGGCCTCCAAACGGATCCAGTGCCACTGATTATGAGTGGGATTTTCCATTCGGCCAGTGCTCAATCATCTCACTGCCCACTCTTCCCATGCTGAGCTTCTCCAGGAGGGTGTTGTGAAACACAGTGTTGAAAACTTTGCTGGAGTCAAGATGGATAGTATCCACTGCCCTCCCTCATGCGTCCATGCAGTTGTTTCATCACAGAAGGTGATCAGGTTTGTCAAGCAAACCTTATCCCACTTCAGATCTAGTTTGAACTCTCTCAACAAGCCCTTCTAACTCCTGGGCCAATATCCTTTTCTCCCTTTGAGACCTCTGTTTCTTTAAACCCTTTACTGTAGACAGCAGAGGTAAAATGTGATTTGTCATTTACATCAATCAGTTCTGCATTTCCTTCTCTGTCCTTTTGGCCAGCATTAAAGTAGAACTGATTTAGTTGAATTCTCCAATCCCAGAGGCCCAACAGAACAGACAAAGGATGGTAACAGGAAAAAGTGGCCATTTGATCAATGCCTGATCCTCTCTCAGTTTTGCTGATGTTTTAACAGAGATCTTAATGACTCGAAGATCAATTAATCTTAAATTGATTATTTAGAAATACTGTGAAGTAAAAGATTAATAATATCACTTCTGTCCCTGGAGGTGTTCAAGGCCAGGTTGGAGTGGGCTTGGAGCATCCTGGTCCTGGAGAAGGTGTCCCTGCCCATGGCAGGGGTGGGATGAGATGGACTTTAAGGTCCCTTTCCATCAAAAATTTCACCAGTCTGTGATTCCATGATTCTGTCGTTGAGTGGGGTTTTTATTTTTTGGTTTGGTTTGTAAGGTTTTGGGGTTTTTTTGTGTGTGTGTTTTTAATTTTTTTAATTTTTTTTTTTTTTTTTTTTTTTTTTTTTTTTTTTTTTTTGCCAGGTGTTATCTAGTGCCGAGAAATCACAAATCTGAAAAACTGGTACAAATAACTTTATTTTAAGGGCTGGGACATTTTCACCGCTTTAATCAGGAAAAAGGTTGCTTTGCCAAAACTGCATTTCCCATAGTGCACAAGGGCTCTCACATCGGGCTGGGTCAGCTGATCCAGGCACTGAAATGTTCTTTATTTCCTGTGCAGGACATGGAAATGTACGAGCGGCTCATCCTCCCTTCGTCAGGTGATTGAGAGGCCGGGGAGCGCAATTCTGATTTCAGCAATGCCGAGAAGCTGAGCCCATTCACCTGCTCAATATTGGGAAAGGGATGCCATGGAGTAACACCCTGCAGTCAGCCCCAAAACCTCATGGGAACAGGTAGAGACAATCCTGGGCTTCACCTTTTGTACCACACCTTCTTATTTTTCAAGTTTTTGTTGCATATTATTTAAAAGATTTCCAGGATTCTTGATTAATTGATATTTTCTGGTAGCTAATAAGTAGCCCTAGGTAATCATTATCAGCCCTAAACCCTCATGGGAACAGGTAGAGAGAATCCTGGACTTCACCTTTTGTACCACACCTTCTTATTTTTCAAGTTTTGTTGCATATTATTTAAAAGGTTTCCAGGATTCTTGATTAATTGATATTTTCTGGTAGCTAATAAGTAACCCTAAGTAGTCATTATTTTTGAAGCTTGCTTTCTTTTATGCTTTTTTTTTTTTTTTTTAAACAGAGGTTAAGAGGAAACTTTTAAAAGAAAAAAGAGTTTTTCCAGACTGAAGCGGAGGACTTGGGAAAAATACACAAAATGTCTCCGGAAGGAAAAAAGCTTTTCAACATCATTATTTTGGGAGTCTCGTTTATGTTTATATTCACTGCTTTCCAGTCCTGTGGAAATATCGCGGTAGGTGTCACTTTCAATTTGTGCCACGTTTCTGTCTCAGTTTTTTATCCTGGCTTGTCTTTTGTGTGCTCTAATGTTGCTTTATTTGGGATTTCCTAATGTGCACAATACTTTGACATTTATCTTCTTTTGGTTTAGTTTGAAGTAGATTAATGTGTTTAACCAAATAATTCAGCGGGTTATCTCTTTATGATAGCATAGCTACATATAAAACTGAGCCTGATTGCTTGGAAAGTAGAAAAATACTCTTATAAAATGTTTGAGGTTTAAAATAATCTCTGCTTTAACACTTGTGATGTTAGACAATTGAATTACACTGAGCCTTGCATACTCTGTATTGTCCCTTTCAAAATATTTGCCTAAGTTATTATTAACCATGCTATTATTAACGGGATTTTCATAATCTAACAAACTAGATATTGAGGGGGAGTATGAGGATAACACCTGACAGATTTCTACAATTACTAAACTGCCAAGTCACCTTCCAGCTGAAGGAGGTACTTGCTGCTCTTTAGTATCTCTTTGCAGAGCAAAAATTGAGCACAGCATAATCCAAATTTGCTGTTACTATTTAAATTTGTAGACGTGTGTTACTGCCAGGTTTAGCCCTTTAACTTCCTGAGCTGTACTGTTAATTCTGCTCCTGCAGGGCAGTTAGATTTCAACATCCCCTTTGAGCCCACAGGGCTTACAGCTCTTTTCTCACATGCAAGAAGGATCCTTGCTGGGTTCAGATAGATAAATGTCCTTCACTGCATTACAGAAAACTACAGAAATATTTAGACAGTGCATTACAGAATAAGACAGAAATATTACATAAATAACTACTTGGGGTAGTTTTTGTAAGTTCCAGTGCAGTGTGATACTTTCTGTGAGCTCTCAAGGGCAGCCCAATGATCTCAGAAATCCTGCAATGAATTCAGCACCTCACTGAATTGGACTTTGTGATCATGCAATCATGTAATTCATCGTCATAAAAGTCTGTACAAGTGACTTTTAATCAGATCTGCCTGGCAGTCCAGCTAACTGCATGGTCTCATGATCACTAAAGCTGATTCAAGGGGAAAAAAAAAGGAATAGGGAAATAATGGGAAGCTGAAAAGAGTGGAAACTCTTAGCAGAGATTCATAGTTAAGTCAAGATTATTCTGAAGCTTCTCCTTTTTTCCCCACTTTTATAATTAAGATAGTCATACCTATCTACATAAGAAAGGTCTTAAGTGAAACAGAAGTTTTGTGAAGTATTTTAGCTAACTCATAAAATTATGATTTAGTAATAAAGTACTAATTTCTTCTTCAAACATAGATGTTTCCTTGCCAAGTATCTCCTGCATCTTTGTTGTGGAGGTGGTGTGAGTTGTAATTAACATTTAAAATTCTTTGTAGTGTCTATTAATGAATAATTCTAATGTTTGATACTGACTTCAAACCAATGCAGGTGTTTTTCAAAATACAAGATAGATTCTGACATATTACAATGTATGATCTTCTCCTCACAGCAAACTGTTATCACAAATTTAAACAACACAGACTTCCATGGCAGTGGCTACACGAGGTAATTACACAGATTTTCTTCTTACTTTGCTCCTTGCAGGGTGAACTTAGTTACAGCAGAGAGACACTCTCAAGAGATTGCAGAGTTCTGCTGACTTCATAATTTATTGACACACTTAAAGCAGTTTAAAACAGGCTTCTCACAGCTCTGCTCTGAATTATTTCCAGTTGAACTACATATCTGGTTTGCATGTTTTCTTTATAGGGTGAAAAACCACTGTCATCACATTCTCAACATTTGCCTTAGGAGGTGAAGAAGGTGGAAGTTTAAAAATAAATAAAACTGCCAACTCAGGCCTTGGTTGTTTGCTTTTGTACGTGGTGTTTGTGTAGGACAGGTGGTGTGGATCAGCTCTCAGGAAATACAGCTCAAATGTGAAAGGAGCAGTCAGAAAGACAAGCAAAGCCACAAAAAACCATTCTCATTGAGTCAAACTTGTCAGGCATGATCAGGGACCTTTTGCATTCCAAATTAATCTGTCCTGTAGGAAAACCTCAGTGCTCCTTTGAAGGGTTTACTGTCTTAATTTAAACTAAAAATGCCACTGGCACAAAATATGTTTGTAAAATTTCTGTGGTGTATCTGGCAGAAGATGAAAACCTCACCGGCAGATAAATGAGGTTCTAGAACATTCTCCTCTAGACTTACAGGTACAAAATACAATAACTGCTGTTCAGGCAGTTTGACAAATGCCTGCTGTAAATTCCAAGATGTCATTGCCTGCAGTAGTTTGGGACTCTACTCAGCAATCCAGGGAATATTGTTCACTCCTGAATTCCCACATGGGTGAAGGGAACAGAGGAAAGTAGGGAAATGAGCCATTGAACTTTTGCTGTTATGTATGTACTTAACTTGATATTTTGAAATCCACTGATCACTCTTAAGTCATATTTTAGCCTATATTTTATTTTAAGTATTTAACACTCTTTTCTTTTAAAATTTTTGTAGCATGTCCATTATTTATGGAGTATTGTCTGCATCAAATCTTATATCACCTTCCCTGGTTGCAATAGTGGGACCTCAATTCTCTATGGTGATTAGTGGTGTGTTTTATAGGTAAGTATTGATTTTGAGTTTTTTCCTGCTTCCTTGGAAATATTTTTAAATTTCTCTTCACATCTAAGGCTCCTGTGCCATACATGAAATTGTACTGGCTAAACAAAGCCTCTCACAGAGATACTCCAGGTGTTTAACTGCAGAGTACTGGAAACAGCAAATTTTTTTCCACAGCATTTCCAGACTTTGCTGACTGTGGAATTGAGGTTATGCTCTCAGATTAATAACAATATTTTAAAAATTCTATGTGCTTAGAAGGGTAAAAAGATTTTTCACGTACAACCTGTTTTTCAACATTCCTTAGGAGAGAGTAGCTGATTTAGAAGCACCTAAGTGCTTTAATCTGGTTGTTAAAGAGCATTGTCCACTTTAGGTCAGTATTCAATGCCCTGATCTCTTCTGTTCCAGCCTGTACATTGCAGTCTTCATCCAGCCAGCCACATGGGCTTTCTACACTGCCTCTGTGCTTATTGGCATTGCAGCTGCTGGTAAGCATTGTTCTTACTCTGCTGACTGTTTTTTAAATGAGATTTGAATATGCCTTTAAAATATTTTTATTTCCTGAACAATATATTCTGTCTGTTTCAGTCCTCTGGACAGCCCAGGGAAATTGCTTGACTGAAAATTCTGATGAAAACACCATTGGAAGGAACAGTGGAATATTTTGGGCACTCCTACAGTTCAGGTAAACTTTATTTGTTAATTAATTTTTTTGGTTGTGCACACATTCTGCCTTTTTACACATTTTGCATTGAAAATGACTCCCCTGGGACCTTGCAGTCAGTGGGAAGGAGAGATGGAAGCAATGTTTTTATTGGTGCTGTGCATTACAGAACAGGGAATGAAAGAAAGCTGATTATTGCAATCTCAGCTGCTAAAAATATATATTTCTGTTAGGGGAGCATTTGAGGGATGTAACAGCAATTTTGGTTGTGGAGGGCTGTTCCAATTTGTGTCCTTTAATGAGGGAAAAGCTGGTTCTCACTGCCAAGGTGAAGATACTAAAGTTGGACCTGGCAGTCAGAAGCCAGAAGAGAAATCTTGTTTTTGGTGGCTTTCTGATATTAAACTTTGAGTGCTGCTCAACTAAAAAAATCAGCAAAAAGCTCAGCATCAAGAAGGGCAGTGAGAACAAGGCAGGGAATGCTGTGTTGTGGCCATTAAGTGTTTTGTGCAGAGATAGTTAATGCCTCTCGTGGGAGTGTAATACAATTGGACATAGAAAAAAAAATTGAAATTATACAAGAAGATAGAGCTGATGGCTTGAGGAGAAACTGAAAAGGTTGGGACTCTTTCCTGTGGAGGAACAGCAGCTGAGGATGATTATCCCCAAAATGTGGGCAGCAGGGGAGCTGAGTGTGGAACTATTGCTCACAAAATGCTGCTGTGCTGAACTGGGGTCACTGGGTGAGAGTAGGGAGGGACTGGTTTGAGACAGATAAAGTGCTTTTTACAGTGGGTGATTACATTTTTGGAGCTTGCAGCCTTGGGAGTGTGTAGAGTTGGGTGGTGTGAGCAGGATTGAAAAGGAATCAAAATTCATGGGAGACAGGTGCACAGATAGTTCCTGAAGACAGATTCTTTTACCACCTCTAATGCAGCAGTTCTGAATATTCTCCCAGAATATATATCTGGGGGATAACCAGGGGAATGAACTGCAGAAATGCTGAGGGTGCTGAGCCTGCATTGCTCATGCTGCTGTGGGGATGGGATCCAGGGTTGGGAGAACATCAGCCTGAAGCAGCATGCATTTGTCAAACTTTGTGTTTCTAAAGTTTTCAGTTCCAGAATTAACCCCTCAGTATGTTATCAGAGTACCAAATTCACAAACCCACCTGATTGTGGGTTTTACAGTGAGTAAAATACATGGGTTAATAAGAGGAAAATTAGCTTTAAAACTGTTCAAAATCATTTATTCAGAATGACTGTATTTTGGGAAATGGTAGTTAGGGACACAGAATTTCCTTGAGCTGAACAATCCTTCAGACAAAACACATGACCCTGCAGAGGAAGTATTACAAAATCACCTCCAGAAATATGTCAGCTTTCTAACCTACATGCTTCCAAAATTAGAAGCAGCTTAGATGCAGATTTCTTCATTTTTGCCACCACCTTGTGTCTTGATTGATAAAAACGAATAGCCAGCATTTTGGGGCAGAATCCTCAAATTTGTTAGAGTTTTATATAGAAGCAGTTGACATGGAGAGTGACTCATGTCTTTATTTCTTTCACGATTGCACAGCTTTGAGATGTTGTTGTTGTATAAAATAGTACTAATGTGGTGTTAGTACCCTAATATTTTCATAGAATGTATTGTTGACCTTTATTCTTTTTGTTTTCAGCTTGATTTTTGGAAATCTGTACATATACTTGGCTTGGCAAGGAAAAACTCACATATCAGGTGGGTACTGCTTGTTTATGTGGCCAACCTTCAAACACAGTAGCATGGATTAACAGATGAAATAATGAACTCCAAAGTGGCAGGAAGCTTATACAAAAGCAGACTATTTTTGTTTTTCCTCCCAGTTTGTTGTAGGTAGTCTCTTCTTGGAGATTTCCCACAGCAGCTACTGTGGGATTTTCCCTGTGCAGACACATTTGTGCCAAAATTTACCTGGGGAAAGTGTTCTGGCTGTATGTGTAATAATGTACACACTGTGCTATTCCAAAGTAAGCTCCTGGTGTGGAGGGTTCTTTAAATCATACTGGAGATTGATAAAGCTATGAAATAAAGGAAAATAAAGGAAAACCATTTCAGTTTTTACTTCATGTCTGCATTAAATGTGCTGGCACAAAGCACTGTTGGGGGCAGTGGCTGAGATGAGGCAGCACTGCTGGGAATGTGGAGAAAGAACTCCCTTTCTTTCTTGGCAGAGTTTATGAGATGAACTTCCTGATGGGATTGTAATTAATGCTGTATTTTTTCCATTTGATGTTGTGCTTAACTGGCAAAGAGAACAACTGAGTAACAGTAGACTTTATTAATGTTCTTGAGCCACACAATGTCAATAATCTGGTTTTAAACCAAAGATTTCTGTCAACTGCTCAGGCCAAGGAAAGTAGAGGGGTGGAAATTCACTAAGAAAAGTGGTGAAAATAAATTTTAATAATCAAAAATGAGTGCTGCTGGGAAGGCAGTGCTCTGTAAACAGGTAAGTTTGATTCTCCTGTTCTATAATTGCTGATAATTTTCCTTATTTAGTCCTAATGTTGAATATCTACTTGAATGGTCAGTTCTTTTAACTTTTAACAGATGATTTAATTCTGCTTAAGTCAATCAGGAATAAGATGTTGACTTTTAAATGATAATTATCAGGTTTCAGAAATAACAGAACAGAGAGAACAGTTCACTTCTTGTTTCTGTTAGCTCCATCTTTTCAGGTTCTCCACAGATACAGGTTTGGTAATGACACACTGGCTAAATTTAAAGGTCATTTTCTGCATTCTCTCACCTGTAATTCAAAGGTTTAAGTGTTGCTGGAAATACTGGAGACACTTTGAACCTGGGGAAGGGTCTCAAATTCTGTGCATTCCAAACTTCACTGCTCTGCTAACCACAGAATAGAGCAATTAACTATGAGGCAGTTCTGCTCTTACACATCCCTCCATCTTAAATGTCTTGAGATTCCTCTTTATTGGAAAATTTTATATGAAATCCTAACAGCGTTTAAAAATCAAATCACATTTAAAAATCAAATCTTATTTTACTACCTATATAAAAATAGCAGAGTCATTTCAAGCTGTGTAGCACACCTTCTCTTTTTGGATCTGTGATCATACCCAAGTTATTTTTAGGACAAGTTTGCAAGAGGGAAGTAAATACAAGCATAGGTAATATCTTCAGGGTCATGCATTAGTTCAGTCACAACTCTTTGCTGTTATTGGCTTTTTTCCCTGCTTAATGCTGGTAACTGGGGGTGGCTTTTGCATTAAATGTGACTGTGACTGTGCTGCAGTAACCAACTTTTTAGCAGAATTGTCCCCTCCAGCTGCTGTGACAGTTACTGAGGTTTTGGTGGTTTTAGTGCCTACAGTTTATCATGTCATGGTTCTGATGCTGGTCAAGAGATTCTCTTAGGTATCTGAAGGGGTTTGGGGCAGTTTGTGTCCAGTCTGAATTACAGAAATATTCAAAAATGTACTTTCTTCTGCTAATAATTTATGCACTTCTTTAATTGGCTGCTCCTTGGTCATTGCCTTTGCATGGCAGAGAATGCGAGGGACCTCTTTAATTTGCTGATATTTTATTAGCACCATAAAACTGAGACAGGAGTTTGCCAGCAGCTCCATGTGGAAGGTAAGCTAGAAAATTAGTGTGTGTTCAACACTGTAGCATGTGTGTGTTAGTTGTTGGAAGGTAGCTGGATTGGTTTGGATCTCTTCTGCACATCTGGTTATGGCTCTTGTTTGTTTTTCCACAGAGAGCGATCGCAGAACTGTCTTCATCGCTCTGACTGTTATCAGTCTTGTAGGCACAGTTCTGTTCTTTCTGATTAGGAAACAAGAGGACACAAAAGCTCCAGGGGATGATGATTCCACTAATGAAATCCTGGGGGAGAGCTCGTAAGTGTTGATGGCAATAAATGTTGTCACAGCTCCAGAGGAACATTGTGCATTCACTTCCCCTCTGTGCTGGGAACAGGCATCTTATCAGCAATCTGGTGGATTCACAGATTTAACACGAAAGTGTCTTTGTTTTAACAATTAGAATATATGAGAAATAATGTTATTGATAAGGCATATTCTCAAGGGTGAAGTTCAGTACTGCACATGAAGTTTTTTTCCTTTGATAAGCAAGTGCCTTGCAAAAGATAAACTTCACCTCTTCTCCACTGATTATTATTTATCTTGCCCTCATCAGCCCATTTGAAAGGCTGGAATAAACAGAAAATACTCCTTTTTTATAAGTTGTTTTACAAACTGGAACATGTTTTTTTCCTGTCTTCTCCAAGTATATATTCCACCCTGATAAATACATTAGAAATGCACAGTTACACAGATTCAGTGCAATTTTGCCTAAGGCATCAGCTTAAATATTTTTGCTTTATTTAAAGAACAATGAAGATGTTAGAAAAACATCAGTGAGCATGCCTGTGGAAAAAATGTTGAAAGCTAAAAATGTTCAAAAGAAAGATTCTATTAAGCAAGCATTCACCAGTGCAGGCAGCAAATAGATTTTGTGGTTACTTTAGATCTCAGAAACTTTAAAAAATACATTGGCATATTCCAGTAGAAAATGTACAGAAAGTTTGAAAAATGAAGGTACCTTCCAGCACAGCAATAAAGTGATTATTCTCTTCCATTTTGACCAAATAATTTGTTTACCCAGGTCTGCACGAAACAAAATGATGAGAGCAGTGGCTGCCTTCAGTAAGTACGATTTCACATAAGAGTTGCTTCAGCAGAACCTGGCATCTCCTTGCCAGCTCTCTGTGTTTGTGCTGATGATGTGATCATGTACAAACCACTTCAATCACATACCTGAGTGGTCCAGGAGAGATTTGGAGTGTTCCTCCTTTGATGTGACTCAGATCCAAACTGCTTTACAACAGTGAGCACAAAAGGAGCAGGTTACTCCTTGGGAGAGGCAGTGAGACTGAAAAATAAAAACCAACAAACATATGAAGATAAAAAGAAGTCAAATAGGTTGTTTGATTTTGTCACCAGTTAACAGTTTAGAACTGAAGCATCTGCAGTTCCTTTTGAAGCTTGATGTGTTCTGCCTGAGACTGTTAAGTTTGTTGTGAGGATGTGGAGATCTTCACTGAAAATCTATTTATCCTTTTAGGAGACAGTTGCCATGAACTGAGAGTACAAAAATGCAGAGAGCAGAAAATTGTCTGATAATTGAAAACTGTGTATCTCCTCTTTAATATTTCCCTCACTGCATTTGTTACAAAATACAATTTTTGGATGGCACATTTCTTCTAGATGGCAGATTTAAGTTGGTTTATTTGACACTCTGCTGTAATAAACAGTAAATAAAACTTTAATACACAGTTTGTATAATAACCAATTCTTGCTTTAAGCAAAGAGCAAAAGTAACTGAAGATTATCTTAGTAGTATCCTCAGAAGTTTTATTAATTTTCTTTATTGTTTCCTTACAGAGAAATCTATTACACTGAGCTTCACCAAAGAGATGCTGCTTCTCAGTGTTACCACAGCCTACACAGGTATGAAGCCAGCAGAATTTCACCATGGAGCACTGGCAGGGCATTGTTTGGAAATTTAACAACAGACTGGAATTTTAATCCATATCTCTGAACACATTATTTGGATATTTTAATTATTTTTGGGTTACTCATGACATTTTTGTGTCCTGGGAAGGAGCAGGGGTGCATCCAAACCTGCAGGTGCTGGTTCAGTAAAGTTCTGGGTCCCAAAGTGAGAGGCAAAATTTACAGAGCTGGCTTTTATGGGATTTGATATTGCACTATCAATAGATTGGAGATTGTTTGTTTAATGCAGCTGTATTGCATTTGAATTAAAAGAATGTTTGTACATCATCCCTTCATTAAGAGATTCCCAATGCTCTTCATTTTAGTCTTGATTCAATTTGGAATCAGTTTAGCAATTTCCAGCTGTTTTTATCGATAGGATTTGCTGTGGCAAGAGTTCTCACCCTTTTTAGCAACTTTCAGTTAAACTTGGTCTGCCATCCTTGGACCAATGTATGAGTTGTAAAATAAAAATGTATTTTTGCAATATAAGTGATTCTTCCACCAAAAAACCCCTATAAAATCCTTAAGGTTTTTTTGGGGGCATTTCTTGCTCCTTATTTGGCTTCAGATATAGTTTTTTTCATGCTCAAATTAGGTTTTTTTATAAAATAGATGCACTTTTAGAACCCAAGCTCTGAGTCACCGTTAGGAAAAATTATTGTTATGTGAAAAGAAAAATGTAAATGTGATCAAAATATCAACATTGCAGTTTGCAGCAGCTCCTGGTAGAGAAACAGCAGGAGTAACTCTGGAGTTGGGTTGCTCCAGCCACTAATCTGAGTTACAAATGACTTCACAGCATCTCCAGTGTTGTGTTAACCCAGATTAATTCACATGAATTCCTCTGGGGATGGGAATGTGGAGCAAGATAACAAGGGAAGGGAGTCAGGTTTTGCCTGAACATCCTGAAATTTGGCTTTACAGGTGGCATAAAAATAACTCAGTCCAGACTGGGGAAAAAAATATCTGCTGCCATCTTCTGGATCTGGGTTGGTGTTGCTACTTTCTGTAGGAAAACAGAAAATTCCCTGAGGCCAACAAGGGTTTTTATTCCAAAATTACTGGAATTAAGATGCTCCAAGTGCACCCTTGTTATTGAAGCCATGCAGTTCATCCAGGCAGGGCAGGGTGAGCTATACCAGCATTTGGCTGTAGCCAAAAAGCAAAGGATATAAATTAGAAAATTTCATTTGAAGCTGTTTTTCTTTGTTTAGGAGTAACATTTTGTGTTGTTTTAAATACACTTTTTTATTGAGTTTAGATTTTTAAATTAATGGTTGCTCATGGTAATGTTACCTGAGGCAGTGGTGTCACCTTTCCTCACATTAATGGCAATAGAAAGGAAGAAAGAGAATTTAAAACAGTTGTTCAGAATTTAAAACTGTTTTAAAACAGTTTAAAACAGAGAATTTAGGGCAGTTGTTCTTTCTCAGCTTAAATTCATTATGTATGTATAAAAAGTTAATTTTAGGATTCTTAGCTCCTTATTGGTATTTGAGCCTGCAGGGACTTTTAGGAATGCCATAACTTGAAGGGGGGAGAAATCCTTAAATGAAATTGTGCCTTATTTCTTCAGTTACTTTGTGTTATTTCACATGGCATTTTTTATTTGATAAAATTCCAGAGGTTTTGTAGAAGTAGAAATACAAACTGTAGGTTTATATTTGTTTAATATAACAAAATATAAACATATATATTTATTATAAACCTGTATTTTATATATTGTTGAATATAAACATTTTAGGTGTTGGGTCAAGAGTAGCAGCCCTGAACCTGGGTGCCTGTGACACCAATTAGTGTCACTTTGCTAATGTGGTTTTTAGGAACTGGTATAGAAGAATATAATAATTACATCCTTTAAAATTCCCTCTTTGCTTTTATTACCCACATCTAATTTAAATATTTGATTTGAAAGATACCTGAGGGCAAAACAGCCTTTAGACATAAAGATTTTTTCATGACTTTTATGAGAGTGCATCTATCAGTTCTGTCTGGTTTTCTTCCGAGGTTTGGTGTTAACATTCTTTTCTGGAGTGTATGGAACCTGCATTGGTGCTGTGAACAGGTTTGGCAGTGAAGAGAAAAGCCTGATTGGTCTCTCTGGTATTTTTATTGGTGTTGGAGAAATCTTGGGTGAGTCTAAACTTGCTACCTTTTGACAACAAAAACGATTAGGCTGATGCAGTTATTACATTTATTTTATTTTTTTTTTGTTTTGTGTTTTTTTGTGTGTTTGGAGCTTCCAGCAATAATTATGTGAACATAAAATGCAATAGCAGCAATAGAATTGGCACTGTGGTTCCTCACTGCACTGTGAATTATACCTTACACTGTGTGAAGTGGATGTAGACCAATTCTAATATTCTGCATTCCTCTGTGGAGGAATAGAGAGACTTCAAACGTGAGAAACACTGGGCTGCAGTGTTATTAGGGAATTGAAACCATTTTGCTATTTTAAATAGTATTATGTTTGCATTTTTATTACTTCTTGAGTGATATAATTTTAAAATTTTTGAATAAATGCTTACACTAAGGATTTCTTCCTTTAAAAAGTTTGCTTGTGTTAAATGAGATGTGATATTTGAATAAATCTGGCTACAGGTAATATTCATTAAGTAAATGTTTCTTTTTTTCTGTAGACTCAAGCACTGAGGTGTTTAGCAAAAAACCACTGTTCATTAGCAGCTCAGATCCATTGAGTTGCATGTTTTTCAATTAAGAGCTGAGCACAGGCTGTCTATTTCCACTTAGTGATGGTGCAGTACTGAGCTGCTGGTTAAATACTTGCTAAAAGCTGAAATATGTTCATCAGCCCCCATCTGATCAATCTCCTGCCCCATTTCCCTGGCAAACTCCTTGGGGCTGTTTGCATGTCAGTCAATCTTTGTTATCCGATGTGGGAACGTTTATAATTTAAATTGTCAGTATTTAAATCTCCACTTCTGATGGAATTCTCTCCTTTTTCTGCTCCTGCAGGGGGAGGAATCTTTGGCTTGCTGAGCAAGAGGAGTTGCTCTGGCAGGAACCCAGTGGTGATGCTGGGCATCCTTGTCCACTTCATTGCCTTTTATTTGATTTTTTTCAACATGCCAAATGATGCCCCCATTGCTCCTATGGAAGGAACAGATCAAGTTGCTTATATGATTCCAAGGTATGTGGGATTTTTTTTTTTTTTTTTTTTTTGCCTTTGGTAACTCAGGAGGTGCATAAAACAGATTGTTTCTCTGCAGAAAATTTCTTGAAGTTTTTTTTTTTTTCTGTGTAGTGACTAACTCCCTGGAAAAAGCTTTCAGGAATTCTGTTTTTGTTAAAGGTAGATATTCCACCAGTGTGCACCCAATTTAGGAACTTGAATGGCATAAGAATAAAAAGCCTGGGGATGAATAATAGCAGTTGTGTCACTTGGCAACTGATGTTTCTGACATGTAGCACAATAGCAAGACCAGCATCTATTGTAGTGAGTGTTAAGAATTCAGTTTATTTTAAAACAGTCTTGGGCTCAGTTTTACATCAGGGAGCACCAGCCTTGCCCTGTTGCTCTGGTTTTTAAAGTCTTCCAGTGCTTTTTGTCAAATTCCACTTGATGTGACTGCAGCCTGTCCCTTACAGCACTCAGTGTTTGGGGGAAGAATATAGAAAGCTTTCTTATCTCATCATTACAACTTTCTTTTGGGCTGTATTTTGACCAATTTGTGTGAAAATCCTGTGCTGTCAGTTTTGCAGACCCAGCTGCTAACTTGCATTCTAAGCATTTGTGCCTGTGCAGGTGACTGCTCTTAGCTGGAATATTTTTCTGCCAAATTAATTGGTATTTCTCTAACATCCCTGCAGATTTTTGAACTCACCATGTGCCTCAGCTTTTAATCACTGCTGTGTGGGTTTTGTGGCTCCAAGCACTGAAACCTTATTTTAGTGATTCTAATTCAGTGCAGAATTGACTGCAGGTAACAGTAACAGAAGTCCTGGCATTCAAGAAATTAAAGCTGCTGAAATCACTCCTTTTGCCAAGTCAGGCATTCCCAGCTCTTTTCTGGGGAAATTAAAAGTGTGATAACTTTCTTCCATTCCCACTTTCCAAATAAGCCTGCCAGAAACACTTTATAGATGTGTGAGCTGTTTGAAGGAATGGCTTTTAAATTGGAATTACTTTCTCCTTCAGCAAAGAGGTGGCCATGCTCTGCAGCTTCCTGCTGGGGCTGGGGGACAGCTGCTTCAACACCCAGCTCCTCAGCATTTTGGGATTCCTGTATTCAGAGGACAGTGCTCCTGCCTTTGCCATCTTTAAGTTTGTCCAGGTATTGCCTAACACAGCTTTTTGGAAGTAGGATTGTTGGGATGCTACTGAATTACTGGGTTGGGCTTTTTAATCAGCTGAGAAAAATGTCTCTGCACATTATTTCATGCTGAATTTTGGTGAAAAATAGTTTTGTGAAGCTGGAAACAGTTTCTTAAAGCTTTGTCTGTGTTGTTTCTAGACAAAGTGGTTTGAAATACCAGAGATTTTGGTAATGGTTTTACCATTTGAAATACCAGCTTGCAATGCTACAAACACTTTGGAGTTTGGTGATCATTTTCTACAGTTGGATGCTGTTTAAATAACAAGTAAAAACTAAATCTGTTGTGGGACATGCTGAGACATATGTTGAGGTATAATGAAGCCTTAAGATTCTCTATCTACTACAAAAGCATTCTGAGAGCTTCATATTAAACTGTCTCTGTGTCACTTTGATAATCCTTCTGTAGCAGCACCTGCCTGGAAATCCCCACTGATAATCTTTTCCCTTTGTTTTTCCTCTCAGTCCATCTGTGCTGCAGTTGCCTATTTCTACAGCAACTATTTCCTGCTGCAGTGGCAGCTCCTGATCATGGTGCTGGTGGGTTTCTTTGGAACAATCACCTTCTTCACCGTGGAGTGGGGAGCAGCAGCAGCCCTGGCTGCCCGTGGCTCTGACTACAGCAGCATCTGATCCCTGTGCCAGGAGGAACAGCACATGGGGTTGGGGAAGTGTCAAAAAGGTGGAAAGTTGCTGCAGAGGTTGAGCTGGAGGAAGCTGCTGCTTCAGTGCAGCTCAATGTGAAATAGGAGGGGAAAATAATGCCACATTTGAAAGGCTTTTATTCCTTGCTTTGGCCATCTGAGCGTGGTATTGTGTTGTTAAAAATGTGCTGTTGGGAATGGAAGGAAATGTAGGGAACCATGTATTGAACAATTCTCTTCTGAGATGTCCCTTTCAGAATGTAACTGCCTAATTTCACTCTGCCATGCACTACAGAATTCATTTGGGGTTTTGTCTCTTAAATTATTTTTCCTATATTCTAGTTCTGCAGACATTTGAATTCCTGTATTCAATGAGTGATATTTTTATAAGGTAGATTATATTGCAAATCGTGTCTGCACAGCTGAGAAATCAATTTGGCATTGAATTTTTCAACAATTAGATGTGAGGAAGTATTTCTGTGGGAAATGTTGCCTTATTCTGTATCCCTCAGCTCCTTGTTTCCCAACCATTTGTTTGTTAATCTATTTCATGTGCTTAAGTTGTCAGGTCCATGGGGTTTTTTTGTTTGGTTGGGTTTTTTTCTGTTGTGGGGTTTTTTGGGTTTGCTGTTTTTAATTTTTTTTTTTTTTTTCTGTAAAGAAGTCAATCAAGTTATAGTGTGACATGATAGATTTTTACAAGAATTTGAAGAAATCACCCTTGGCCATCTTAAGGCTGGGATATTGATGGTGGAAAACAGCTTCTGGCTCAGCATCTCAGAATTGAGCTGTGTTGGGAAAGGTGCTGAGCCTTCCTCAGGGTATTGCTTTATGAAGGATCATAATCCAGAGCTTCCCTCTCAGAATCTCAAATAATTCTTTTGAGTTCAGTAGCATTTTCATCAATGATGGAAATCTGTGATGGGAGCACTAAGACAATTTTTAAAAATAGAAATAGTCCCAGAATGTGAACTGTCAGAACAATATTGCAGTGTTTATTCTACTGCATTACCTGAAACACTTGTCCTAAGTTGTTTTACTCAGTCTGTTTTGGGAAAATTGAAGTGTAATTGAAGTGTAATCTTACTCCACCAAATAGGAAAGCAAGGTTACAGGCACAGTAACTGAATTTTAATCCAGAACTGTTGTAGGTGATGTAACAGGCAGTGACTGCAGCTCACCCTGACTTCATCTGCCTACATAAAACTCTGCAGTTGTGTTTGGTGGGCAGAGAGCAGGCATGGAACACTCAGGAGGTGTTTTTAGACACTCCATGGAGCTATTTTTAGAAAAGTACAATTCACCAACCTTCTGTTATGCCCAGTCAGAATATTAATGCCTTGTCTTTAAAGACAATTTTAAAAAGACTGTTTCACATGTCAGTAGCTCCCACGTGTTGTAGCCCTGTAGGAGCTGCCAAGGTTAACCCTGGGGAGGGAGGGTGGCATCTCCTGTGACATTTGCTGTCACTTCTGCTCTTCAGGAGCAGTGTCACAAGTGCAGCACAGCCAAACAGCCCAGGGGCATCTTTTTACAGGGATGGAGAAAGGGATTTTTAAATTCACAGCAGGTTCTTGCTGTGAGATCAGCAAGGTGTTAATGGGGGGATTGGAGGGCACCTGAACATCCAGCAAGCTGAGAAATCTGTGAGGACAAGCAGCAGAGAGAGGTTTCTGTGTATTCCCAGGAGATTTAATGAATGATGGAAAAGAGAATGAGGCAGAACATGGATTTGAGTGAGGGGTTACCAGAGCCATTCCAATCTGTCAGGCAGCCTGAAAAAGCATTCAGTGCTCAATCAATATGTGATTAATGGGACCAGCAGCACTGCAAAGCCTCTCTCTCTCCCACTCCTGTTATCCTGCAATTTGCAGCATATGATTTTTATATACTGAGCACTACAAATGTGTGGATTAAAGGGTGCTGCCACTGATTAAAATTCTCTTGTTGCTACACATTTGCATTTTCTCCAGAGTACCAAAAGGGATAAAGAGCTTTTTTTTTTTTCTCAAATAGCAAATTACTGAATTTTTTTCCTCCAAACCCTGTTCTCCCCATCACCTTAATGAGAGCAGAAAGACTTGAAAGTTCACAAGGAGCAGTTTGGGGGAAAAATGATTTTTGGATCTTGTGGTGATGAGTAACTTAAAAGTGATTTTTAAACAATGTCATTTTATTGTAAGTAGGTTATGGCTCTCATGAGGTTGCTTTTTAAATTGACCTCTTTTAATTATGAACTTCTGTGATGTTCATTTGCCATATAAGAATTATATGAACTATTTTATTACAAATTTAAAGTGCTAAGTTTATGTACTTTCAAAAAGCATTTTGAAACCAATTCAGAGGGACACTAATGAACAAGGACTTGTGGGTTTTCAGTACCTCTGTGAATCTGATGCTTTACTTTTTTATTTTGCTCTCGTCTGGTCTGACTCAGTATCAGATAATCTTAGAAAGCTGCTCAGAACTATTTATAGGGTCATTAAAGGGAAGTATTATTGCTCTGTGACAAGATTTACAAGAAATCATGGCACTCTCCAAGCTGCATCATGGATAGCTATTCTTTTTTACAATTAACTATATAAGTATTGCTTTTGACATTTGATCTGAAGAGAGAGGCCTCAGTTACTCAGGCTGCTGATGACATATGATTGCTTTTCATTTATTCATATTTCTTTAATATGCCAAGAGCTGAAAGATCCCCTCTAATGTGCACAGCTGTTCATTTGGTTGAAATTTTTGGTGTAGCAATATAAAGAGCAGTAACACTGACATCCATTTATGATTCCATCTCTTAATCTGTTAATCAGCATTTACCAACCATGAGGCTGCAGCCCCTTCATTTCACCTCAGTGGCCTTTGCACAATTTCATGTTAATCTGAATTGGGAGCTCACTGTTAAATAAAGAAGGATTTTGCTTTATCTGTGGGTTTGTTTTATATTATAGATTTCATCTTTATAAGCAAAATTATACATGAAGTTGCTTTGGTTTATTAAAAAGTCCTCTTTCATTTTTTCCCCCTCATTCTTTTAGGGTGTTACTAAGGTTTAATATCTTGATTTAATATCACATCCTCATGTTTTTCAAACAAATGCTAAACAGGAAATGAAAACTGCTCTTCTTGACAACTGAGTGCCAAATAAACTGCTACAAATTAGCCTTCAATGAATCTCATATAAACATACCTGTATTTTGTCTTGCCAGTTGGTTTTCATTTTGATACATGGCTGCATGGACTGAGAATCTCCAGAACTGTGGACTTCTTTCCTAATTAATGATGTGGTTTTACTCTTGTGTAATTTAATTACTTTTGTGTTGATTTAATTAGGTACAATCCATGTTAGCAAGTTGAGATATATAAGAGAACCATTTGTAAAATAATTAAAAAAAAATAATTCAAATCTATAATTTTGTGCAGATACTGCCAAACTCTTAAGGGGTATAAAAAAATCCCAAACAACCAGAACTCCCAAAAATCCTTGACCAAGGTCCCTATCTTAGCAGAAACCCTTCTGTGGTACAGTTATGAGAAACAAGAAATCTTGTGCTGGTGAGTTCTTTGAATGTTTGTGACCATTTTAAAATATACAGGAGAGAGAGCTTCCTGGTGGGGCTTGCTGTGATTTATAGAAAAATAATTCAAGTGTACAAGGCCATAAGTTCAGGACCACTGAGTTAATCAAAGTTCCTCTGGACCTTCTTGGAATTCCACAAGTTTACTTCAGCTGATGAATGTTCTTCCCTGGACTCCAGCCTAAGTGCCAGCAATTAATGCACAGAGAGGTGAGTGAGCAGAGCACTAAATTCTGTATTTCATGGCAAACATGAATTGTTTGCTCTCAGTATAAATAGGAAATGAAATGTTCAGCATCATGCCAGGAACCACAACACCCAAACTGTGCAAGTGTGTTAGTCAAGGCACGACCTCACCATCACAACCATTCATTTTCCTGGTGAATTGTGTGTTTGAAGGCTTTATCCACACCTCTGTTTTCCTTGGAGACCCACAAATGTTAATTAAATGGCAGCAGCAGTTAATACCATGTTTTCCTTGATCCCTGTCTAACATGCAGGCAGAAATAATAAAAGATGGGATGATTTAGAGATGGAGCTGAACTGGGAAGTTTGCTGCTTTACAAGCACCTTGCCCTTCTGATAGGACCATGCTGGTTCAAAAGTAAAATTGAGACTCATGATTATCATGGATAAATTCAGAATGGTGCCTTGATTAATTTATTTTCAGAGGTTGAGTTGGTACCACAGAGAAGCACCAATAAGAGTGGGGAAAACTTCCTTAAAACGCAATAAAGAGCAAATCTGGAAGTGAGAATTAGTCTCAGCGGGCACATGAAGGGGGGTGCTTTGTTCAATTGAGTTTGTGCATTAGAAATTGAGATTTCTATTTAGTCCATACTGCCTCTGTTAAGTTGGTTATCTCAGCTGCTGAGAGTCTTCCTCCAAGCTCTCCTTTCTCTTTTATATTTACATTTTGACACTGTGCAGAAGTCTAAACGGTGGCAACTTTTTTACCTTTAAAAGGTAGGTCCTTGGGCTGATAATTGGTGATAATTGGGAGCAGGCTCACACAGTGATTATCCGTAATGGAACTCTGATTTCCAGTGAGTGTACTGAGTCTTCCTTTCGTGGTCACAGGCACGCAAATAAAAGCGAATTACAGCCATTGTTTTTGTTAATAGCTCGTTAAGTTGTCGGGATTGCTCTTGTCACTGTTTTAGGAGAGGGAGGCACAGTCTGAACTGATGGTTTTGGAAGTGCTTTGTAAGAGCCAGCTCAGGGAATTGAAGGGGTTGGTTTAGGGCTAAGGAGCCCTTTGGGAATGCTTCATTCTGGTTTAGACACACCAGTGAAGTGTCTCAGGGCAACCAGTGGCTGCTTCACCCTAGCCTGTCCCCTTGTCCTGTTTGAGACCCCATCCTAAGGAAACCCATGCTGTTGTTGAGAAGTGTCTAAATGTTGGTTTGGGGCTATTTTTTTTCATTTGTTTCCTTTCCCAGTATCCTTTCCTATGATTTCAGTTCCTTTCCTTTTAATTTGAGTGATCTGGTCTGAAAGACTCCAGAAAACCAATCATGGATTGTGTCTTGTTTATCTAAATTTAAATGTGGCTGTGGAGGGCTTTGTTCAGGCTCAAAGTCAGGATTCAGTGCAGGCTCCATCCTGCAAATGAGGGGAATGGAGGGAGCAGCAGGGAATAGCTCTGCTGCCTTGTGGTGTTGTGAGATCCCCGGGATGAGGTGAGAGATGAGACTTTGCCTCCATGTTCTCAGAAGGCTGATATATTATATTACATTATATTACATTACATTACATTACATTAATAAGAAATTATATACTAAAACTATACTAAAGAAAGAGAAAGGAATCTATCACAAGGCTAGAAAAGGCTGAATAATAAAAACCTGTGACTGACTCAGAGAGTCCAACACAGCTGGCTGTGATTGCCCATTAATTCAAAACAATTCACATGTTTGGATAAACAATCTCCAGACCACATTCCAGAGGAGCAAAACATGAAGAAGCTGAGGCTTCTCATCTGAAGAAGAAGTAATCCTAGTGAAGGGATTTTTCAGAAAATATCATGGTGATAGCTGCCTCTCATTTGGCTGGGTAATACATGAAATAATTCAATTGCAGAGATGAAGATGCTTAGGGTAACAAGGAGAAGGCCAGGACAGATGAATTCTGCCTGCTGCAGTTTCCCCTCAAGATTTAGTAATTTGCAGATGGGCCAAAATCCACTGTGGTTTCACCAGTGTGATCTTTGGATGGCCTTGCCATTCTGATTTCTGAGGGGAAGGATCTGTATTCAATACCTGACTGTACAATCCTTTATGTAAGCAAATAGAAAAGAACCTTGCAGGTTAACTTTTGCTGTGCACAGCCCTTTGGGTCTTGGATAAAAGGAGATTCAGGAGTTTGCACTTCAAAGCTAATCGTGAAGGGAGGAAAAAATAGAAGGTTTGTGCCTTAAATGAAAAAAAAAATAAATTAGTCATTCTGTCACATGAAAAGGAAATTGCTATTTAAGGTCACTTAGTGAAATTAGCTTCAATTAAGCATCCTTTCTAAATGCAGTGCTTGTTGTCAGAGCCACTCATCTTGTGGTAATGCCTGACCTGCTAAGTTTATGATTATTAATCTGTGTAAAAAAAAATCCCTAAACCCCCTTAAACCAAACAGGTTATTATCTGTGTAATCAGCTGTTGAAAGGAGCTTTGCCACCATACATCACTATTTGTTTTGTGCTCACGAAATTGTGACTGACAGAGCATTAGTTTCACAGCTCCAGAGCAGAGTGATGGTGCTGAGGAGGTGTTTCCTCAGCTGGAAATAACTCTGAGCTGAGTTTTTGGGCTGAAATCAGAGGAGTGGGGAGAATCAGAAGCTGCTGGAGTGTCCCTGCTCTGTTCCCAGCGTGTGCCTGATGGAGGAAAGCACAGCAGGGAGTGCTCAGCCTTTTCCCTCACTGCAATTTCTCCAAATGCTCATTTAAAATTTGCAGGCCAAACTTCTTAAACTGCCTTTCTTCCCATTATGCCTATTCCTATAAAATATCTGTCAAAAAGCAACCACTGTGGTGTCAGTGTGCTCAGCCTGACACAGGGCAAGCCCAGCACGTTCAGCTGCTGCTCCCATCTCAGTGTTTTCTCTGTGTGGAGGTGACCCAGCCATGGAATTGGCTGCTCTTCCTCCCTGCAGGGCTGGGATTCAACAGTCACCTGTGCTGTAATTGGAAGTTTTGGAGAAAATAGGACACGAGTGAGCCTGAAAAATGAGTGTTCCAGTGCTTGCATTCATCTGCTACCCTTACCCCGCTGCAAGTGAAAGAGAGCAGCGATCACAGGCACATCTTGATGGCATTTATGAGTAATTACAATAATTATACTTGACAAGAGCCTAATTCTGCTGATTCTCAGACATGTCAGTGAGACACGAAGCGCTGCCCTTGGCAGGGACAGGGAGAGGCAGAGACAGGGCTGAGCACCCGTGGGTGCTCAGTGGGATCTGCTGGGACTGTCCCTGCCCACATTCCCAGTTCCACAGAAACAGGTGTCTTGGTTTGAACTCAGAGGTGTCTGCTAAGGAAGGCAGGAGCCTCCCTTGAAATGGAAAATGTAAACCCCCTCCCTCTGAATTATTATAATTTTGAAATTAAGGGGCTCTCAGGCAAAGATACAGAAATTGGAATAACAGCGCTGTACTATGAAAAGTAAAAATTACAAAGGCAATAGTATAAAAAATTCCCAGAAAACAAGTCACTGAGAGTCAGAATCCAACCCTGCCCCCTGTGTGTCAGGGTGGTGTCCCAGCCCCATCCCATGGGGGCTCAGCCCTCCTGCAGTGCCAGCTGTGGCTCTGCTGCAGCAGGGATCCTGCACAAGGGGGGAGTTTTCCTCTGCAGCTCCAGGGCTGCTGCAGATGGGCCTGGGCTCCCTCTGGCCATGCAGGGCAGCAGAAAGCTGCTCCTCTGGCAGTGCAGGGGGCAAAGGCTGCTGTGCTGTGCCAGGCTCAGATTGGATCCAGGTAGGAATGCTTGGCTCCTCCCCTGGGCGGAGCATCTCCCCATGGGATGCTGGAATTGGATCAGCCATGCAGGGACGCTCAGTGGCCATGGGCAGAAGGTAATTAATAATTAATGGCCCATTAAAAGAAGAGATCTCCTGGAAGGAGTGTTGGGTGTGGGAGAGATAAAGAAAACTGCCCCATGAACAGCAGAGAACTGCCCCACCTCCAACACATGGCACATAGAATACACACATATCTTACAACCCAGGACAACCAGAAGGAAAATGACTCCAAGGCAAGGAGAGGGCACTATGCATGCTGGGCTTTACTTCATGCAGAAAGCATTGGATTTTAAGTTTCCTAGCTGGTAGAAATGTTTATGATGTTGTGCAGCAAACAAACAAACCACCGGTAGTGGAAATTGTGAGGGGAGGATGGCTTAAAATGCTTCAAGGCTGGAAAGTTCATGTTCAAGACTTCTTATTTCCTGGACAAAACAGGTTTGTGCTGAGGCACATCCTGGTGTGTTTGCAATGCTGTTAGTGAAGGTGCTGGTTTGGGCACCCTGTTGCCCTCGCTGGGGCTGGCACTGCCTCAGGTTTTGGGCAGCTCCACCTGCCTTGGCAGCCAGGTGCGCTTGGGGATCCCAGTGGGTCTGCTGAGGATAGAATTCCAGGCTCATGGATGCATTCCTGGGGCTGGCACAAGGCTATGGACAACCAGACACTTTTTTTACCCACTTTGAGCTTTTTCTTTCACCAGGCAGGGGAAGTTTTGCTTGGCATTGGTGGCAGGGCTGGTGAAAGTGTTCTGAGGGCATAAATTGGGCAGCTTTACACATCCCAGTCTGAACTGTGGGGGAAAAAATATATTTGCATGTATTTCTGTATTTTCTTTCTTGGCTCTCCAACAGCAGCTCACCCCCACTGTGGGTGTGGATTCACTGCAGGATCAAAGCCAAAGATTTCAGTTTGTGAAGGAGCCCACGGCTGCAGCAACATGTGGTCAGGAGAGGTTGGTAACAAGGCAGGTGAGAAGCAGAGGGGAGCGCTAAAATATGTAGGAGGAAAACAAGAGGACTATTTTTCATATTCGGGCCACCAGGAGCTCTGAAATGATGATGTGTTGATGGGTAGCAACACTGAGGGATCAGCAAAGCTTGGGTTCTGCTTTCTGTGAGGATGCACCTGTGAGCTGGCCCTGTGCAGAGCACAGAAAGAGCTCTCTGTGTCTTCACTGCCTTTTGAACTCACAGCATGTCGTGGTGTGGTTTGGTTTCCCTCTGTGGGAACATGTGTCACTTCACTTGGAGAGGAAAGACAGGTCGTGTTGCTCCATTAAAAATTAAGCTTCTTTTCAGCTGGTGGTGAAGCAGTAAGGTGACAGGTGCTCAGGCTGTGGAATAAAGGAGTGGGAATGCCCTGGGTAGTTTTAAACAGCTGAAAGTGCAGTTTGATGGTCAATATTTTCCTGAAGGGCTACATTTAGCAAGAATGATAATGTTCCCAAGTCATTGACTGAAAATCTCAAATGGACTTGTTTTGTTTCTGGTGGAATTAAAGGCTTAAGATATTGATAATACTTAGATGTGGAAACTGGTCAATATTTTCTACTGGAAAGTACTGCTGGATAATATTTGATTTGTTTTTCCTCTATAAATATATTCCTTCCCCCCCCCCCCCCAAAAACAAACAACTTCACGCAGGAAATAAATATTGCAGAAGAGGAGAATTTTGAAGCAAAAAGGCAGTGGTTGTGCCTAAGGCAACGAGCTGGCATTAGCAGCTGGCTGCTCCCAGCTAATCCAGTTTGTAAATCCTCAGTCCTGGGAGCTGTGAACAGCCTGGGGCTCTCCATCCCAAGCCCAGGGCAGGTCCAGGCTGTGCCTGCGGCTGCAGAGGGTGCTCTCTGCTCGTGTGGAGCTGTTCCCAGCCTCTGCCACCCTCCAGGGAGCCTCCCCAAGGTGCCCTCTGGATCTCGTTCCAGCTGGCTCCCAATTAAATCCAGCTCAGGTCAGCTCTTGACAAGCAGCCTCCCTTGTAACTCAGTGAGGTTACCAGCCAGCAGATTCTTGAAATGCATCTTAAAAAGAGAAAGGTTTGGGCTGGGAGCCAAGATGATTTTCGGTCTTTCTTTATTTTTTTTTTCCTGTCTGCTGCTTCCTTCTCTCCTGCAAGGCTTTTGGCAGAGCTGTGGCTCAGCTGGGAGGTTGTGGGGACCAAGAGCACAATGTTAATTAGCTGTTGTACCTTCCAGCTTGTAAAACCTTGATAGAGACCCAGCTGTCATAATTAATGACCACAGAAATAGCAGAAGGGCTCTCAGACCTTGTGCTGAGGGATGTGAGCCAATTCTTCAGTACTGGAAACCTGGAAGAGGCTTGAGTGAGGGCAGGTTGTCCTGGGTGCGTGCAAAGGGTGTCCTGCATCCTCCTGAAGTGCCCAGAATGGGATTTTTAGTGGGATACAGCTGCTCCCAAACACTCTGCTCTGGTGGAGTTTCTGAAGTTACCTCTGTGTCAATAATTAGAATTGTTTTCCATTAATAAGCTGTTTGGTGTGGCACAGCACAGATGGAAGATGGGTTTAGTTTATAATTGAGTTCTCTGCAGTGTGTTTTGTACAGAGCAGCTGTCACTGTCATATTTTCTGGAAAAATCCCTTTGCCCAGGATTCTTCTCCTGGGAAGCTGAGAAGCCTCAGAGAAAAAGGAAAACAATATTATCTCATTTGCTTCTCCTGTGTTTTGCTGCTTTGGAATGTAGTTTGGAGATTGTTTACCAACAGGTGATTGTTTAATTGGTTTCATGTGAATTGTTTTTACTTAATGACCAATCACAGCCTGCTGTGTCAGGGGTCTGGAGAGAGTCACAAGTTTTTCATTATTACCTTTTTAGCCTTCTATCTGTATCCTTTCTCTATTCTTTAGTAGAGTTTTAATATAGCATTCTTTAATATAATATAGATCACAAAATAATAAATTAGACTCGTAAGAACATGGAATCTGACTCATCATCTCCTCCCTACAGTGGGGGGGTCTGAAAATACCACAAGCAGGAATTACTGCTGGGCTGGGAGAGGAGCGAATGCAGCTGCAGCAGCAGCCAGGTGTGTGCAGGTAATTCCTTGCTCCATCAAGAGCCAGCAGGAGCTGCTGTCCCTGCCTGAATGGTTGTGGAGACTGCAGGTTCTGGATTTGGGGTCAGCTCAGGTGGGACACCAAGGCAGGTGCTGGAAGGGCTGTGGGGCTGACCTGCTCTCTGCTGGATTTTGGAGCAAATCCTCCCAGCTGTGAGGACATGTTTGGAGAGGAAAAGTGTAAAAAGAACACAGAAAGGATGGGGAGATGTTATGGCTTTGGGGAGGAGTTCATGGCCAGCTGGAAAGGGATCAGTGGGCACAATACGGGTTTGATTGGGCTATTGAGGATGTCTTAGGTTGGAAATGCAAGATGCGGCTGGGGGTGTGTGTTCTGTTGCCATCTGTCAGAGCTGGGGCAGTTCTCTGCTGTTCATGGGGCAGTTTTTCCTTTCTCTCCCCCACAGCCAACCCTCCCTCCAGGAGATCTCTGCTCTCCATGGCCACTGAGTGTCCCTGCAGGGCTGATCCAATCCCAGCATCCCATGGGGAGATGCTCCGCCCAGGGGAGGAGCCAAGCATTCCTACCTGGATCCAATCTGAGCCTGGCACAGCACAGCAGCCTTTGCCCCCTGCATTGCCAGAGGAGCAGCTTTCTGCTGCCCTGCATGGCCAGAGGGAGCCCAGGCCCATCTGCAGCAGCCCTGGAGCTGCAGAGGAAAACTCCCCCCTTGTGCAGGATCCCTGCTGCAGCAGAGCCACAGCTGGCACTGCAGGAGGGCTGAGCCCCCATGGGATGGGGCTGGGACACCTCCCTGACACACAGGGGGCGGGGCATGTTCTGACTCTGTCAGTGTTGTTTTTGTCCGTTTGTACTATTGCATTTGTATTTTTAATTTTTCTAGTACAGCGCTGTTATTCCAATTTCTGTATCTTTGCCTGAGAGCCCCTTAATTTCAAAATTATAATAATTCAGAGGGAGGGGGTTTACATTTTCCATTTCAGAGGGGGCTTCTGCATTCCTTAGCAGACACCTGTGTGTTCAAACCAAGACAGAGGCCTCTTCTCACTGGCTACTCCTGGCAATTAAACCCAAGGAATTGTGTTCCACCCAAGCCAGACCCGTGGCTGGTCTGGCTGAGCACACAGCACTGGTGTCATCCCAGCAAGGCTGGCTTTAGCAGCACTTGCTGGCAGAGTTCATTCCCCTCTTGGGCACACACAGCTCCTGGAGCAGCATTTGGTTCCCCTTTATCTACAGGAAAGACAATTCCAGCCTCTGTAATTAATGGCTCTGTCCTGCCAGGGTCTGGGGTGAAGCATCAGCACAGGAAATTGGCTGGGCTGAGTGGTGCCTGTGCCTGATCTGGGCTGCAGAGGCAGCCCTCAGCCAGCTGAGATGAATTGTGGCCGAGCTGCTGAGTTCATTTTTCATCCTTGGGTCTGACAGGGACACAGGAAGAGCTCCAGTGCAGCCTGGAGTAACTTCTCCATCTGCAGCCTCATTTGTTGCAGATATCCCATGAGCTGGTGGAGATCCAGGGTTTGTTGGGCTGTCCCTGGGGATTACCCGTGCTGGGGTTTTGCAATGGCATTTGGGGACCAGGCACTCCAACGCCACTCCTCAGGGAGATCAGGGTACAGGACAAGGGGTTAATTCTCATGGAGCTGCTAAAAGGCAGCACAACAGCTCTGATCTCACCTAGCACTTGGTGGATCTCTCAGAATATCTGAGGTCCTGTCAGGCTCCCACACGTGGTGTGCTCTGTATCCTTCCTCTCAGAAAAAGCGAATTTATTTCACTTGTAGTGAAGTATAACCATGCACCAGGAGGTTCCTGTTCCTGTACCCCTGTGCTCACTTGTTTTTCTCTCTTTTCTTTATTTTCCTTGCTTCTTGTCCCTCCTCCTTCAGTTAATCTCTCCCTCCCTCCCCTTTCCTTCCCCTGCAGCTCCTGTTGGCAGGGACCTGTGGTCACCTCTGCCCAAAGGTTCAGCAGTGTCACCCTGGGCTGTGTCCCTGTGTGGTCCAGGTGAATCATTCTGCTGAGCTGAGCTTTGGATTGCTAATCCTGCCTCCTGTGCTGGCCTTAGGACAGGTTTTGGCTTCCTCATCTGCAGGGTGGCACTGCTGCTAAAACAGCCCCTGTCTGGGGCAGTGTGAGGTGGATCAGTGCTTGGAGGATCAGATTCAGGGGAAAATAGGTAAAAATGGTGTGAGAAGTGCACATTTTATGGCTCTAGGCAGATATTTACCATATGTATTTTGATGTATTGATTAGTAGTGCTGTATTAACATTTTATTAATATGATAAATGTAGTCTTGTAATTAAAAGGTAACTTTTGTAGTTAAAATAAGAACTGTATTAGTGGGATTTTTTAAGAAGGGAATGAGGCACTTGCACCAGATAGCAGCCCCAGGACACCTGAATCTTTCAGAGAAAAAGAATTTATTGCTCTCTTATCAGAAGAAACTGAACTTCTTCCTGCCTTGAAGGCGCTGTTAGGATTCAGAGGAAGAAGTTGACAGACAGAATCCTGTGTTTGAATGGAATTTATGCATCATGTATGAGGTGTATGAATATGCAACAGGCTATTGTTTTTAAGGGTTAATCCTCTGTTAATGTGTGCCCTTTTTCGGGCTTATTTTGCCCAGAAAAGGTACCCGGACCATCTGTAACTCTTTGTCTTTATTGTCTCATATTATCTTAATTCAAATTGTCCAAATTATTATTACTCTAATTGTATTACTATTTTTATAACCATTTTATTGCTATTAAACTTTCAGAATTTTAAAAACAAGTGATTGGAGTTTTTCACAAATGAGTTATTCAGACTTGCTGACCAGCAAACTGTTCTTCAGTTTCAGCACCTTCCCTGGGCTGGGAGCGATCCCTGCAGGAACAGCCCAGCCTCAGGCTGCAGATGGATGCACTGAGGGCCAGGTATGGCTTCCAGATGTGACCCCTGGCTCCAGACAGCCCAAATAACCTGCCTTGCACCCAGGAGGGGACTGTGTGTCCGTGCCCTCAAGCACAGCTGGGAGCAGCTGATGCTGCTGGAAGCTCTCAGTTATTTTTGGAGGCTGTAGGTGAGTGGGGAGCATCCAGCTGCCCTCCAGAAGCTGTGCAAGAGGCTGGCCTGCCATCAGCCCCAGCTGCACCACCTCCCTGGGGGGGGTTAAACCCAGTCTGTCCCTTCACACAGACACCTTTGGAGCTCCTGTCTCCTCCCAAGCACTGTTGGGGAAGAGCTGGGAGCCTGAGCCTCTTGCCAAGAGCAGCCAGGAGCAGTTTGGCCCTGGGGAAATGTGATGGTGTTCACAGGGGTCTGAGGATGAGGGAAGAGATGAGGATCTGACTCCATGTCTCAGAAGGCTTGATTTATTATTTTATGATATATATTATATTAAAACTATACTAAAAGAATAGAAGAAAGGATTTCATCAGAAGGCTGGCTAAGGATAGAACCAGAAGAAATGATAACAAAAGCTTGTAGCTCGCACAGAGAGTCCAAGCCAGCTGGGCTGTGATTGGCCATTAATTAGAAACAACCACATGAGACCAATCACAGATGCACCTGTTGCATCCCACAGCAGCAGATAATCATTGTTTACATTTTGTTCCTGAGGCTTCTCAGCTTCTCATGAGAAAAAAATCCTAAGGAAAGGATTTTTCATAAAATGTGTCTGTGGTGGGGAAAGGCTGTGGCAGTGCTGGGGACAAGCTGTACTCCCCACAGGTCCTTTTTCCTTGCTTTTAAGGCACTTATATTTGCTATTGTTGGCACATAAGGGCTTTTTGGAGGCTGCTGGGTGTCTGAGGAAGGACAGCAGCATTTTCCCATTGCTGTGGTGAAGGAGCAGAGCTGCTGGAGGGGAAGGATGCTGAGTGCTCCCACACGGGGTGGCTTTCAGCCTGTGCACATGAGAGGGGAAGGGCATTTTACAGGAGCAGCTTTTCCTGGCATTGCACTTCATCTTGTTAATAAATCTCTTGTAAGGCCTCCCCGCAGAGCCCCTCAAGGAACTGGCTAACCAAGAGAAAGTGGAGATCCAAGAAAAGCCTCCTAATCCACTATCAGCAAATGCAATCAGACTCTCCTTCTGCTATGCCAGGCCCCTGCAGCCCCACAGCTGGGAGCCAGCCCCTGCTGCCTCCTGCACAGATGTTTGGTCACCGTGTGCCTTCACTCTGGGTCCAGCCTGGTGTCACATCACATCAGTGGCTGATGCTCAGAGCCTGTGCCTGCCCTTGGGAGGAGTCAGGTGAAGCTGGCAGGCTGAGGCAAGCACACCTTGGCTGGAAAACAAGGGTATGAGTTTGCACAAAGTGGCAGGACTGCTGGGGTACATTCCTGGAGCTTGGGAGGAACAGCAGATTTGTCTTTACAAACAAGCTGTGGGTCTGCTGGTAGATAAAACCAGCACTGGGAGATAAAAGAAACAGTGGGAAGGATTCCACTGATTGATGAATGGAAAATGATAGTTGCTTTTACAAATAAACTTTAGGTTTGCAGATAAATGAAATTAGACATTGAGAGAGGAAAGAAACAATGGGAAAAAAAACCTCCTAAATTCTGTAAGAATTAAAAATTAAAAGGGAGAGTTGTACATTAGAGGGGAGTCTTTGGTATCAGGCATTTTAGGAAGTCTATACCTCTCAAGTACCTCAGAAATGGGGAAAGAGAGAAGGGAAATTAGGATAAAAAGGAGGCTGAGCCCTCCAAAAATTTGAGAGACCCCAGGGAATGCCCCATGGCCTCTCCCTTTATTCAAATAAAGCCAGAAAGGACTCCTCTGCCTCCTTTTTGGACATAAACCTCTGGTGTTTGTGGATTAATTTCCCTAACAAGCTGTACTGCAGCATCAGGCTCATTGCATGGCTGAGACAACTGAAAGATGACAACAGCTCACGTGTTACCAACAGCAGCCAAAGATTTCTTTGTTACAGAGCATCTTAAAAACTTTCTAGCCAATAACATATTGCTAAAGCTTACAGGTAATTTGCTGTAGTAGCTCTCTGGTCACAGAGAGCAACAGACAACTTTACCAGGCATTGTTCTGGGGAAGGCTGTGAGATCAGAGAAAAAAAAGGAGAGACAATTCTTATCTTGATACACCTAATGTTGTGAACATGTGGAATGTGTTATGGAGATTTGTTTACCAAAGGGTGGTTCCTTAATTAACCAATGGTGATGGTGTTTTAATTAAAGGACCACTCAAGTCCACCTGTAACAAAGAGTTTAAAACATGGGCTTCTTAATAAAGATTATTATTAGCCTTCTGTAAATTCACAGAGTTTATGTCATTTATTACTTGGTCCTGGCCTGTTGCAGTAAAAATAATTGTTCTAGCCAATCCTTAAAAACACATGTACACCTGCTTCACACAATATTTACTTGTATGCTTTCTATTAACAATACACCATACTCCATGATTAAGCTTGAATTCTTCTTCCATCTTACCTTGCTAAACATATTTTTCTTAAAGTCTATCTTAGCCAAATCTAAAACTCAAACTATTGTTTTGTGTCCTTACTTGCTGTAGTCTTGTAACTTTTCTACTTTCAGGCCTTGTAGCTACAGCCAGCTCTAAGTTCTGTGCTCTTCCTGTTTCTGAGGCCTACTTTCACAGCTTTCTGAAAGTCTTCTTCCCTTTACTATTTCCCACACTGGGTGGTTCATGGAGCCACATTAAATTCAGTGCGGTGTGGGAATAAAGGCCTTGTCTTGGTCAGGGCTGTGTTGGAGACAGTCTGCAAGAAAAGGAGGAGACAGAAAGAACCTCCTGTGATGGATGGGTATGAAGGACACAGCTGGGAGTGCTTGGTTTTCCTCCCTCTGCCTCTGAATCACAGAATTATTTGGGTTGGAGGGACCTTAAAGATAATTTCCTTCCTGCCCTGGGCAGGGACACTCCAGCAGACCAGGCCGTGCAGGCCCTATCCAGGCCATGCTTGGATGCTGCGCTCAGGCCTGACCACAGTGGCAGCATCTGGGAAGCCTCAGGATGTGTGTCAGGTCTGCAGGGGTCACCAAGGGGACAGTCCCAACCTGGAGGATCTCAGCTGGGGACCCTGCTTTGCAAGGAGGGCACAAAGATGTGACCTGGCTGCTCCATGGCACCGGATGTGGAGCCCAGGTTTGCAGGCAGGGCTGGTGGGATCCTCAGCATCATCCCTCCTGCTCCTCAGGCTGGACATCACAGAACCCCACAGGGGCTGAGGTTGATGCCTCAGGGTTTGGCTTTTGTATTTTTCACATTCTGTGCTGCTTCAGTGTGTGGGTCTGAGCTTCACATGAGGGCATGGTGAGCTCTGTGCACAGAGCAGGGAGACAAAACAATTCCTGCTCCAGCTGGGCACCAAGGACAAATGATCCAAATCTCAGCCCCAAGAGCACAAACAACATGGGCTGGAGAGAGAAAAACAAGAATGGGACTGCATGGGCTAAAGCTGGAATGGGACAATGAACTCCAAGATGCAAATGGAGCAGAACTGATCACAGTGAGAGACCCCGTGCCCGGTCGTGCATTTTGGGACTGTTTTGGTTCATCTTGGGTGCAGCCCTGGCTGGGCTCTTGTGCTGCCCAAGGTGGATCCATTGAGGAGATCCTTTAAATAAATCCCTGCTTTATTCTTTAGGTCTGTCCAGCCTCTGTTCTAGACGCAAGGCATCAGGTTGGAAAGGACCTCTGGGTGTTGCCTGGTCCAACCCTCTCCTCCAGCAAGGCCACCACCAGCAGCTGTCCCAGGACTGTTCCAGTTGGATTTCAGACACCTCCAAGGATGGCAAACACCACCTGTGTCCCCTCAGGGGCTGGGCTCACTCCATGCACAGCACAGCAGTGGGGCTCAGGGGGCTGGGCCACCTTTGTCCCCAAGCTGGTGGCCCTGGTTTGCCCTGGTGGCAGTGCTGGGGAGCAGAGGGTGGTGGGATGGAGATCTGCCAGCAGAGCACCTCCCCTATGAGGGCACATTTCAGTCTGTGCCAACCAAGCCATGCTTTTTCCACCAGCCCCATATTGACACTTGGATACCTGCTAGCATTTCCTACTTTTCCTCTTTTTTCCTGTGTCCTTTGAAATATTCATTATCCAGGATAAAAATCTTTCCCAGGGAATTTCAGAATTCAACTGCACAAAAATGAGAAAAGGAGCCAAAGTAACAGCAGGTAAAGAATGGTTTAATTTAGTAACTAATTTTCTATAAAGTAATTATTTCTTTAAAAACCAGGGATTTGCTCAAAGTATCCCAATTACTTTTTTCATTATGGCTACAGAATTAAGTGCTTGTTTAATTAGTAAACATTTGGCATGCCTTTAAATAGGTTTTTAATTACATTAAAGGGACACTGTCAAGGTGTCTTTCATAATTTTTAATAGACCTGGATTTCTTTTTTCCCCTCGCAGTTGGATGCAACTCCTTGGGTTTCATTGGCTGTTCCAGACAAAACCTGGAGAAACCATTTCCCTGGAAAAGATTAAAAAGAGAGGTTCATTTGTAGGTTTGGAGCTGAGCTATGGTCTCCCCACCTCCTGTTTTTTTAACTTGATGCCAGCAGGGCTTGTAACCTCCTTTGCAGGGTGAAGGTGACCCTGTGCTGAACACCCAGAGCTAAACCAGCAGCTTTTACCCCCAAAATCTCCCTGTGCTGCTCCTGGTGCAGCAGATGCCTGATTTGCAGCCCCACAGCTGCTCCCAGGAGTAGCTCTGCTATTAAATCCTCAGTGTTCTGACTGAGCTTGGTGTGAGCTCCTGGAGGAAATAGGGCTCTGGGTGAGCCCCCAGGTTCCTGTTTGCCTTTCAATCCACAGCCTGCTCCTTCCCTGGGCTGGGAGGTGCTGCTGGCAGAGCCCAGCCCTGATGGAGCTTTTGTAAATTCACAGCAAGCCCTGTGGCAGGGAGGAATGATGCATCTGACTCCATGTTCTCAGAAGGCTAATTTATTATTTTATTAGATTCAATGTTACAGTGAAGTATATAATATATACAATATAGATATATATATCATATAATATAGTATATATACTATATATACTATATATAATATACTAAATAGAATATATGTAATATAAATTATATATTATATACTTTATATATACTTTATATAATTATGTATTATATATATAATTTTTATATATAATAGATATAAAATATATTTTATTATGCTCAATGTACTATTAAAGATTACTATATTATACTAAAGAATACAGAAAGGATACTTACTGAATGCTAAAAAGATAATAATGAAAACTTTGTGACTCTTTGCAGAATCCTGGCACAGCCTGGCCCTGATTGGCCAAAGAGTGAAAACAACTCACACCAGAATCCAATAAAACAATCACCTGTGGGTAAACAATCTCCAAACACATTCCACATGAGCACAACACAGGAGAAGCAAATGAGATGAGAATTGTTTTCCTTTTCTCTGAGGCCTCTCTCTCTCTGCCTTTCAGCTTCCCAGGAGAAAAACCCTGGGTGAAGGAATCATAGAATGTGAATTTGAATAGAATTTGTCAATAGAATGTGAATTTGAGTCATAGAATGTGAATTCCACAGCGGAGCTGCTGGTGCTGCTCGTGCCCTGCCCAGTGTGGGACAGCTGGATGTGCCCATGGTCAGTGTGAGATGGGTCAGGCTCAGAGCAGCCACCCTCATGTGGCAGGGGACATTTGTCTGTGTCCCCCCTCTCTGCTCACAGGAGCTGCGGCCTCTGGTGCATTTTTGGGGAAGGTTCATTAGCTGAGATGGATGGGAGCTGCTGCAGGCAGAGGCAGCTGAGATTGAGCAAAGGCTCCCTGGGTGTGCCCGAGGGGAGCGCAAACAGAACCAGTGTGGGGTGTGTGACACAGGGGCTGCCTGGGGACATGTGCCAGTCCTTCCTGTCCCCTCTGAGCCTATCCCTGCTCTGCTTCCCCGTGTTTTACAGAGTGAACAAGCACTAAAGTGCCTCTGGCTGAATTTCTGCCTGCATTTCAGACATCCTCGCTCTCCTCTGAGGAGTGGGAGCTGCAGGGAATGAAAATATCCAGTGTCTTTGCTTTAATATCATTGACTTTCTGCTCTGCTGGCTTCTGACAGGCTTCCCTGAGGCCACATCCTCCTCCAGCACTCTCTGAGCACCTCTTCTTTGTTTCCTCAAATTTTCCCCTTACTCCCATTTGTTCTCCTCCTCCTTGTCCACCTCCTGCTCCGTTGGCTCTCCACAAAGTCCTTTGCTTTTCCTGCAGTGACTGAATCACTGTGGCCTTGAATGCAGGCACTGATCCCTCCTGACCCCAAAGCAGATGGAGATGTGTGTCAGAATCCAGAACATCCCTCTGGCTGTCCAGGATGGCCAGGACCCCTGCCAGGGAGCTCAGAGACCCTGGCACAGAGCCCAAAATGCCTGTGGGTTTGATTATGACAAGTTACCAACCTTAGATGAAGATCTGCAAGCCACGAAAGTTTAAGCAGAATGATAGTGAATTTATCACAAGGTGAAAAAGTAGATTTTGAGGTTTTTTAGAATGGGGGTTCAGGGGGCAAGATGGAAGGATCTGGGCATGTCCAGCCTTTCTCCTTCTTCTTGGCCTCCATCTTCTGCTGTGATGTTGGCACTTTCAGATTGGTTTAGAGTAGAAGCTCACTGTCTAACATGGGTGATAGGTATTGGGAAGTAATTGTAAATATTGCACACATAGTTTTTAATATAAAGACATAACACAGCCCTGGGGAGGTGTGGGAATGGCTCCTGCCCCTGCACAGCCTGGAGGATCCCTGGGAAGGGAAGGTCCTGCCTGACACACCTGGAGCTGGGCAGCAGAGGAGCCCCAGCCCTTCATCCATCCTGGAAGGAATTGCTGCACAGCTTGTCCACCCACCTTTCCCAAAGGGAAGTGCTGCCCTTTCCTGCTTCCAGTTTCCAGGGAGACAGCTGCTGGGGAAGCACTGGAAGCGCTGGAGCTGGCAGGGATGCCCAGCCCATGTTGTCTTATATATTACAACAGTTCTCTTATCGTTATAGTGCAAGGATTCCATATCAATTGAGTTTCATACCTCCTTGATGTTTCTCATAGGCCTTCTCCAAGTCCCACCATGGGACCACAGAGCCTCTTTGCTTTGGGGAATCAGGGTTGTGAGGAGTGGGGTCGTGGGGGAGCCCTGCTGCTGTGCCAGTGTCCCCTGTCCCCAGGAGGTGCCGGGTGGAGGGGCACAGCCCAGCCCTGGGAATGTGGCTGCCCTGATCAGCTCCATGCCCTGTCCCCAGTGCCACAGGGAGCTGGGGTCCCTGAGCTGTCATTTCCACTCCAGCCCCCAGCATCCCTCACTGATGGAGATTTCTGGAAGGGAGCAAATGGTTGTGAACATCCACGGCCTTGTAAGACTTCCATAAAATATGAATTCATGACAGCATCTGCATAAATTATTCAAGATAATCAGGATGGAGGATATTTCCCTGGCAATTGCATGGGGGCTCCTGGAGTGTGATTGTCCCACCCATGGGGTGTGTGCCAAGCCCCCCTAAGGCAGAAAGGGAAAGTCCTGAGCATCCCAGATCTCCCTGCTCCCCCCCTCCCTCTCCTCACATTGCCAACTTCTCTCCCACCTGCCTCCTGTGCTTTCCCCCAGCTCCCAGTGCTATTAACACCTCTAATTAGAGCTGCTTATTGATGTACTGCTGTTTATCTAAGTGCAGCTGATGAAGGCAGAGGAGCTGTGGAGCCGAAGTGATTCACACCCTGCACAGCCAGCACAGCCTTCCTGGGGCTGGGGAGAGAAAATCCTGACAGGAGCAGGGGTGTGGTGCCACCCTGCTTGGCTGGGCCTGTTCCCTCTGCAAGTTACTTCAGGGAATGCTGGCATTTTCCTACAGGAGCATCCCTCAGGAGAAGGGTGTCCCTTGTGTCCCTGCCTGCAGTCACTGCTGTCCCATCCACACTGCCCTGTGTCAGGAAAACCCCACTGGAACTGGGGGTTCTCCAAGGAGGAGGCGTTTTCTTCTTCCTGAGGGGTCAAACAATCCTGGGTGGGTGGGTGGATGGATGGATGGATGGATGGATGGATGGATGGATGGATGGATGGATGGATGGATGGATGGATGCTCACCACAGGACACTCATGAACACAGGCACCATGTGGGTTTGAGCATTGAGGCAGGATCCAAACCCCCAAAACCAGCTGGACACAGGGTTTTACCCCACACTGGGGTGCTGGGGGGCAAAATCCTGCTCTCTCCTCCCAGGGCAGGGATTAGGGGGTCCTGTGTGTCTATGTGTCTGCACTCCATAAAGCCACCCCCAGGTGAGAGCAATTCCTGGTGCTGAGGCAGCACTCCAGGCACCAGCTGCTCCTGCTGCGAGCAGAGAAAGGAAGGATTAGCACAGCTCTGTGAAAACACACCCTTGGACTGTGCCAGGGGCTGTGCAGTGACCTGTGTGTGCTGAGCCAGCTCTCCTGACTCCCTCACTTGGTTTGAACCCGGCATCTCCTCCTGGGTCACCAGCACTGACAGAGGGTGGTGGCACTTGGCTGCAGGAGGCAGATTTGGCTGTTCCTAAGGCATGGCAGCCCCCTGGCACCTCTAACAGCCATCCCAGGGACCAGAGGAGAGGCTGATGTGCACCAGCAGTGCTTCCCTTCTCCCTTGCCATCAGGGTTTATTAATTCCTCGCTCGGTGAAGTCTCTATTAATAATGGCTGCAGGATCTGGCTGGGAAGCTGTGTAATGAGATCCTCTGCTGGCTGTTCCTGGGCTGCTGTGATTGTGTTTGGAGGACGAAATTCTATGTGGATTAATTAAAATGAAAAACAAAAGGGGAAAGAAAGAAAGAAAAAAAAAAAAAAAGAAGCAAGGTTGTTTGAATTATTTACTAGTTTCCAGGAGACAAAGCAGTAATTGCAAGTGTCTTATTGCAGGTGTTTGGAGAAGGGATGCTCCCACCTCTGGGCAAGCAGCAAAGTCTGGTTATTTACTGGTGTGGAGGAGACTTATCAATCCTCTTTAAGCCCAAGTGCAGCTCCAACTGCTCCTCAGTTTGCTGATTCTGATTTTCTCCTTTTCCTTTTGGAAAGACAGAAGACAGAGGCTTTGAGAGAGCTTTGATGTGGGTAAATGTGGGAACAAGCTCTGCCAGCAGTGTGCTCTTCCCTCCTGAGCTAGGAAATGGAGAGGAAAAACCTGAAACCATCCTTCCCTGAGGAACTGCCTGTCCTCTGTTGGCTTTTCCCCCTGCCAGGGCCCCTCTGGGTCACACAAGTGCCACCATGTGCTCCTTGTGGTGCCCCTTTCTGGATGCCTGTTGTGCCAGGGGGATGCTGAAGGAGTGGAACCACCCCATTTTGGGGCCCAATGCCCTTTGGGATGAGGTCTTGTCCCTGATGGACACATCTGGGCTGGATCCAAGCCCAGGGAGAAGCTACCATGTGCTGTGTCCCAGCTGTCCCACAGCACTGGGGTGGCTTTGGCAGTGCCCTGCGAAGGAGGGTTGGTACAAAACCAGCTGTTCAAACCCTGGCTTCCTTCACAGAGCCTCTCAGCTGATGGATCAGCAGCATTTTAGGGAATTGCTCTGTGCTTTTACTGCTCTTTTACTCAAGTGCTGCTCCCCTTGATTGCCTCCGTCCGTCTCTTTTCAACCCGGGGACTCGGGAGCCGCCTAATTGATTTCAAAGGGATCAGGACTTGCTGGAAATTGAGTTTTGCATTCCTCCCTGCCTCTGTGACAGAGCACCTGGCAGCTCCAGCCTCGGCTCCTGCTGCAGTTCACCTTCACTGCCTTGTCTGCAGGAGAAGAAATATAGAAAAGAAAGAAAAATGAAGGAAAGAGGTACAAAAAATTCCATTTAGCAATATAGGGCGTGATCAATATTCCTTTGTCTCCACATTCAAATTGTGATCCTGCTGAGCAGAAACAAGTGGAGCTGCCTTGCTGGAGATGAGAAGTTAATCTTTAAAGCCAATAAAGATTTAGGGCAGTGTAATTGCTTTAAGATTTGATGATTAAGACTATTCAAACTTTAAGTTTTTAACAAAAGGACCGGGATCCTTGGCAATGGAGATGAGATGAGGAGGGAACCCATGGTGCTGCTGTGTGGCCTGGTATGGGGACCCTCAGGAGGGGACAGTGGGATGCTGCCTGTCTTGGTTTGGAAAGGCAAGGCAGGAGCCTACTCTGAAATGGAAAATGTAAACCCTCCCCACCCATTGGAATTGCTATAAAATTTAAATTAAGGGGCTCTCAGGCAAAAATATGGGAGCAGGAAATAACAGTTCTTTATTAGGGAAGGAAAAAAAATAAAAGGATAAAATAAAGAATGTAGTACACCAGAACAACACTGACAGAGTCAGAACCCAACCTGACACCCTGTGGGTCAGGGTTTTGGCAGCAGTCCCATTGGAATTGTGGCTCAGCCCTCCTGCAGTGTCAGGGGTGGCTCTGCTGGAGCAGGGATCCTGTAGAGAAGGATGTATTCTTCCTCTGAAGATCCAGGGGAAGAAGAGGCAGCTGCTGCTCCTCTGGGGAATGCAGTGGAGAAGCTGTGCTGGTGTTCCAGAATCTCCAGATTCTATCCAGGTAGGAATGCTTGGCTCCTCCCTCTGGGCTCACATCTCCCAATGGGATGCTGTAGTTCTTATCAGCCATGCAGGGACATTCAATAGCTGTTATCAGCAGATGTCCCCTCCTGAGGGAGGTGTGATTGTGGTCACTCAAAGAGAGAGATAAGGCAAACTGCGCACTTGACAAAAGATAAACTGCCCTGCAGATGGTAATAGAAAACATTTTGCATTGCAGTCTTCAACACTGCCTGCCCCCAAAAGCACCAGCAGTGAGTGGAGAAGGTGAAGAGGAATGGGATGGGAAGAGGAGATGCTCTGTAGGAAAAGGGGAGCAGCCCTAATGGGGGATCCAAAGCACAGCACCCCATTCCCTCCCCTGCTGGATGGAGGGCAGAATTAAACCCCAATTTTTTCTACTGTTGTGATTTTACAGTGTTGTTGTTACAGGTAGGGAGCACATAAGGGATGAGGTAGATCATTATGTGCTTATATTATCAGCAGCGAAGCAAAGTCTCTTAATTCCTAATTCCACAATTGTCTGACACATTTCTTTGTGAGTTTCCTATTCATCCATATTTTTTCCCCCTTGGTCTCCACTAATAGAAATTGCTTTGTTGTTCAACTCAATTTCACTCTTGACTGGATTGAAATATGCTTATTTCCTTCCTAAAATAATAATAATAATAATAAAAACCTAAAATTATTTCCACTCATTGTATGTGAAAAGCGAACATTTTTCTTCATGAAATCTCTCAGGTTTGAATGTCTGAGGGCTTCAGAGGTTTATTTTCTCACAGTCTAATTGCATGATCGCAGCCATAGCTGGGGGCTTTCCATTTTTCATTATTTCATTATATATTTGAATTCATTATATGTTTATATATTTATATATATAAATATATAATTATATAAACATAAAATTATTTTAAATATATAATGAAATAATGAATTTTATATATATATATATAAATAATTTTATATAGATAATAAAATATTTATATATTTATTCTATATTTCATTATACATTTGAATAACTCAGGACAGTTTAGGATTTCCTGGATTAATTTTGAAGTCTTGTGGCAGAGAGGGGGCTGCAAAATGAGACTTCTCCCACTGTCAGCCTCCTGACAGAGCAACAGGGCTGTGAGTGCTGAGCAGCAGCCTCGACCCTCCCGCAGTAATTAAAAGGCTGGAGAATTCTTCTCACCCCTGACTTGATTTTCTTTAATTACAGCTGAAGCTTGATGTATCTTGTCCCTCTTAATTTGGCTGAACCTTCCTCCTGCTCCAGCACTGGCTGCTCACTGCAGGACTCGCAGCTCTGGCACCTTGCAAGGGTGTGAGTGCCCTGCTGGGCTCATTTTGGGCTCTTGAAGTGACCCCTGGGTGGCTGAGTGAATCCTTGTGGATACAGGAGCCTCTTGGGGGTGTTTCAGCTCTCCCTGCTCCCCTTGTTCAGCCCCACTTTTCACCTTGAGCTCCACCACGAGGTCTCCATCCTGTGCAGGGTGATGCCCCCAGGTTGGTGGGGCTGTTCTGCAGGGGATAAAATCCATCCTTATCCCATGGGATGGCTGAGGGAGCTCCTGGACTCTCCCAGGTTTGTTCCCTAGGGGATAAAATCCATCCTCATCCTGTGGGAGCTCCTGGATTCTCTCAGGTTTGTTCCCCAGGGGATAAAATCCATCCTTATCCCATGGGAGGACTGGGGAGCTCCTGGGCTCTCCTGGGCTTATTACCCAGGGGATAAAATCCATCCTCATCCCATGGGATACTGGGGGAGCTTCTGGACTCTGCTGGGTTTGTTCTCCAGGGAATAAAATCCATCCTCATCCTGTGGAATGCTGGGGGAGCTCCTAGACCCTACTGGGTTTGTTTCCCAGGGGATAAAATCCATCCTCATCCCATATGATGGCTGGGGGAGCCTCCCAGTCTTGTTCCCCAGGGAATAAAATCCATCCTCATCCTGTGGGGCAGCTGGGGGAGCTCCTGGACTCTCCCTCTCCGGGCAGGCAGCACTTGCTGCAGGAGCTCAGGATAACGTGCTAATAAGCCTGAGAGGCTCCTCCAGAGGGGTTTTCTTGTCCTTTCGATGCTAATCCAAAGGCTGAGCGATGCATTGTCCTCCTGGGCTGGGAAATGTGCTCAGCTGAGTGTGACAGAGAGGCACAGGGGGGAGGCAAACCTGAGCTGGCAGCTCTGAGGATCTGCCTGGCCAAGGGGCACATCCAGCCCTCAGGGCTCACTTTCCCTGCTTCCCTTCCCGTGAGGGCTCTCGGGGGTGTTTATCCTCAAATACCCCCACCTAAATGAGGAAGGATGCTCTGTCCTCGTCAGGAGCAAAGGTTCAGCATTTCCAAGTGTCCTGCTGCTCTCCTTTACTCTGGGCTGTCCCTCATTTCCCCTGGGCTCTGTCCCTTCCTTGTTGCCTCCTCCCTGCCTCGATGGAGCTGGGCAGAGCTGCCCAGTGAGGGAATTGTGCCCAGTGAGGGAATTGTGCTCGCCAGGGGAATGAGGAGCTGCCCCTTAATGCGATCCCACCGCACCTCCCTTCTCTGCTGCGCACATCTTCCTCTCCCTTTAATTTTTAATTGCGGCTCGTGTTTCCTCGGAGCGTCTCTCTTTGCAGCCGGGGAGCCAGGAGCCCTTTGTGACCGATAAAGCTGCTGCAGGTTTTCCTTTCACCTTTTGTGTTTGCTTCTCGCTGAAGCCGGGGTCGTTGCTGGGCTTAATTAACATAGTGAGAGAAATGCATGAGTTTATTTCAGCAGGAGGAGGAAGGGAAATTCAGCTTCCCCGCTGCTCTCAGAACACATAATCCTATTGGGAGCTGAGGAGTGATCCCTACATCGATTATTCTCCTCTGCTGAATTAGCGAGTTAGCAGCTAATGGAAGTGAAGGATTCGCAGTGCTGACAGGCTGGAGGAGCAGGAGCTGCCCAAATTCCCCTGCAAGGCAGCGCTGACAGCCCTGAGCTGTCGGGAGCTGCAGAATCTCGTGTTTTACACCTGACCTGGCTCTGCTCCTCCAGCAGTGCCTGAGCACAGGATGGGCTGTGCCCCCAGCGCTGGGGCTGCAGCACCCCTGGGGATCCAGGGCTGGAATGGTCCCCCTGCTCCCCACTGATGCTGAGAGCCCATCTGTTGGGGAAGATGACACAAGAAAGCCTTATAAATATGATTGTCTGGCAAAAGATTTTGAGAATATGGAAACTATAAGTAAGATTGAAATGAAAGCAAGCTTTGAGATCCCTCAGTTACTGAACGAGTTGAAAACAATGGTATGGCTTGCTGAAGGTGATCCCCTTTTGATGAAACAACACCCTCTGCTTGCAGACAGCTCCAAGGGTCAGAGCAGACCCTACAGCTTGGCAGAAGGGGTCCAAAGAGGAGTTTTTAGGGTTTAAAATGTAACACAGTATGGTAGTGTAATGATTTTTATAGGCTGTATGTAAATGCTATAGGATTTGTATCTTGTACTAGATTGGTTAATGAGAATCAGAATATTCAACACAGAAGAAGATTTATTGTATTGTAATGGGAACCTTGCTCTATTACCTTTTACTCTCTCACCCTCTCATCCTCTCTCCCCCTCTCTTCTCTCGGGCCTGCTCTGAGCTGTGGCTGGCAGCTCCCAGCAGGGCCCTGCACCCAGGCCCTTTGCAATAAACCCCAAATTCCAGACCTGGCTGCAGAGATCTCTCATCTCCATCCATCCCCACCATCCTACCCTCAATGCTCCTACACCCATCCTGAGTGCTGGGGGCTGCAGCACCCCGGGGATCCCAGGGCTGGAATGCTGCTCCTGCTCCCCTCTGGAAGCTCCCATGGGCTGGGGGCTGCAGGCAGCCTCAGCCCTGCTGGATCTGCCCCCAGGGATGCCTTCAGGCAGTGCAGAAATGCTGAACATCACCATCACCCCTGGGCTCCAGCTGCGTCCCAGGGCAGGAGGGGACAGAGATCGGTGTCTGTCTGGTGGTGCAGCCCACTGGGACCCAGACAGGCAGCTCCAGGGAACAGAGAACAACTCCAGAAAACAGATCCAGGATCAGAGAACAGCTCCAGGGAACAGCTCAGAAACCAGAGAACAACTCCAGAGAACAGAGAACTCCAGAAAACAGATCCGGGAAACAGAGAGTAACTCCAGAAAACAACTCCAGGGAACAGAGACAACTCCAGGGTACAGAGAACATCCCTAGGGACATGAAAACATGTAGAACAGCCTCAGGGATCAGAGAACAGCCCCAGTGACAGCTCCAGGGACCAAAGAACAGATCCAGAGAGCAAAGAACAGCTCTGGGGACCAGAAAACATAGAGAACAGCTGCAGGAACCAGAGAACAGCTCTGGGGACCAGAGAACATCCCCAGGGACATGAAAACATAGAGAACAGCTCCAGGGAGCAAAGAGCAGCTCCAGGGATCAGAGAACAGATCAAGAGACCAGGGAACAGCTCTGGGGACCAGAGAACAGCTTCAGAGACCAGAGAACATCCCCAGGGACCAGAATACATCGAGAACAGCTCCAGGGAGCAAAGAGCAGCTCCAGGGGTCAGAGAACAGCCCTGGGGAACAGAGAGCAGCCCCATGGAGCAGAGGACAGGTTCTGGGACCCTCATGGTTGGTGAATCTCCCCAGGGCAGGGTCAGGTGCCCTCTCACTGTTGCCTGCTAGCTGAGCAGTGTTCCTGCACTTCAGATATTGAGGGAAATGTTGCATCTTCTGCAGGCTGCAGTCACAGGGACTTCAGGCTGGTGGATTGATCCTCAGCACCCACATTTCCTACTCTGGCAGCAGCAAGGCCACCCATGCCCAGGGGTTTTGCTGGCTCCTCTTGGTCCCTTCAGCAGTCTCAGGGAGCTCCTGAGAATCCCGTGTGTATGGGGATGCAAAGGTGGCTTCAGGACACTGCCATGCCCTCCCTTGCTCTTTGCTCAGTGCTCTGAGGAGCAAATTTAGGGTTTGTTTTTTTTTTTTTGCTGCCCCTGGCTGGTGATGCTCAGTGGCACAGGACATCCCTCGGAGCCTCTCTGCCCTGTTGAACAGAGCTGTGCAGAGGCGGGGATGCAGCAATTGAGGCTGAGGCAGTGTTTGTGTCAGTAACAGAGCTCCCTGTCCCCAGCAGTGTCGCCTGGGGGGACAGAGGATTACGGTGACTAAGTGATCCTAATGCCCAAAGCGCTTGGGCACGGCAGCTCCTGCAATCAAATTATCTCTGTTATCTCAAGGGCAAGGCTGTGTGCGGGGAGAACTTCAGGAAGTGCCTTGTCACAGCACATTACAGCTCTGCTGCTCGCTGGCACTGTCCCCCTCTGGGATCGCTGTTTGTCCATGAACACCCAGCAGCTCGGGGCTGCAGAGGATGGAACACGGGCAGATCCAGCCCCAGGCTTTGGGAAGCTTTGAGGAGGGTCCTGGGTTGGAGTGGGGAGGCTCTGGAGGGTCCTGGGCTGCTTTTGGACCCCCAGCACATTAACAAGATATTTAATACTCTGCTTGTTTGATTTGTCGTATATTGGTGATTTGTTAATAATGTATGGATGTAAGCTTGTGTCGTAGAGGCAGGACCCTGGTTACTCATTCTAGCATTAATTCTCCTATTTAAATATAGGTTAGCCTGTAAATGGGGAGGGAGTTATAAAGTTCTCACATTTTTGTAGTGTAGAGCTTTAACACACTTTGTTGATGGCTGCTTGAGGGCCCACAGCGTAATTGGGAAATCAGTATTTATCCGCTCACAGAGATTGTATTCTTTTTTTAAAGAATACATGGGCACTGCTCACAAAAACCCAGACAAATCTGTCACTGTGGCTTGTCTGGAGGAGCCCCCAGCTGAGCAGTGATGTGTGTGCATCTGTGACCTTTGCAATAATGTATTTTAGGCTTTATTTCTGGTGGGTTACAGCCCTCCTGCATTTATTGCCCCTTTCCTGCAGCTGTGGTGACCCAAACCATGACGTTCTGTGCAGGGAGCTTTGAGGGGCTGGGCAGCTACCAAGGATCAGCTGAAGATCCCCAAGGTCCTTTGCTGGGTGTCCTAGGGTGACTTTATGATGCTTCTATCCCCAATTGTCTGTTCTGTTTGTGCTGGATATTAAGTTCTGCACCTTTAAGGTTGATTCTGAGAGCAAAGAGGGTGAGAAGAAGTGTGGATCTTGTTAACAAAGTTAACAACAAAGTTAATAACAAAGAGTGGTTCAACAATTTTTGTTAAGCACAAATTTTGTTATTTTTTAATAACAGAGTTAATAACAAAGTGTGGTTTTCAGAAGCTGCACTTGCACCTCCACATTCTTTCTCTGGAACTGTGTTTGCAGCACGGACAGACAGCAGGACAGAGCTCTCCTCTGCTTTTAGTTATTTTTTAGCTGGCTGAGGCAGAGAAGTTCTTTGGACTGTGGCTTTTCTTTTTCTTGGAGCTTATCAGCCCTGCTCTGGACTGAACACCCAGAAAAACACCAGGAGCTCTCACCTGTGGCCCACTGGGGCCTGGATGTGGCATTTCCAGTGCCAGAGGGACTGATGGAGACTGAGCAAGCAAAAGGACTTTCTGGGTTTCCCATCTCTTCAGAATAGCAAGAGGTTCCATTGTTAATTATTATTAATTATCCATGTTTGTGAGTACTCTGCTTGTTAAAAAAACCAGTTTTTAATTCTTAAATAAGCAGTTTTTTCCACATCTCTCAAAGGAGGTTTGTGACAGTGTTCGCAGGGGTTCTTGGATTGGGGAAGAGATGAGGATCTGACTCCATGTTTCAAAAGGCTTGATTTATTATTTTATGATATTTATTATATTAAAACTATACGAAAAGAATAGAAGAAAAAGTTTCATCAGAAAGCTGGCTAAGAATAAAATAGAAAAGAATGATAACAAAGGTTTGTGGCTCGGACAGAGAGTCTGAGCCAGCTGACTGTGATTGGCCATTAATTAAAAACAACCCCATGAGACCAATCCCAGATGCACCTGTTGCATTCCACAGCAGCAGATAATCAATGCTTACATTTTGTTCTTGAGGCCTCCCAGCTTCTCAGGAGGAAAAATCTTAAGGAAAGGATTTTTCATAAAAGATGTCTGTGACAGAGGTTTGTCTCCAAGACCAGCAGAGAGGAGGGGCCGCTTGAATTTGCTTTCTACAGGGACCCCATTTGGAGTTTTCATCCCAAATTTACCCTAAACCAGGACACTGGGGCAGTGGTGCAGGTGAGTCCCATCTTCCAGAGGATGCTTTGGTGCTGGACCTGGAGCTTTGGCCCTGCCTCAGTTACAGGCAGGACCCTGCACCAGGGATGCTCCTTCTGGGTGAGCAGGGGCTCTAACTGGTGCCAAACTGGTTTCTTTTGGGCCAGCTGGCTGCTGAGTTGGTTCTCTCCATTCCCTGCTGCTGCTGAATTCAGGACAACAAACAAATCTGTGTGTGTGTGCAGTATAACTCCAGCACATTGATTTTTGGGGCTATTGCTTCTCAGCTGCCGAAGAAGATAATTCAGTGCTTTATTACCATGCTTGGATTGTAGATTTATCCCTCTAAACAGACAGTGAGCTGGTAGTTAATTAAGCTTTTGTTTCAAGCAGCAGCACAGGGAAAGGATTGGCTGCTGCAGAGCTTCTCCTTGGGGATGAGGGCCCTGGGGGTGGGGAATGCCACGTTCCCATCCCTGGGGGGATGGATCCTGCATGGCTGATCCTGGTGGGAATTGGGAGCTGCAGAAGTAACTCTGACTCTTGTTCCCTTCTGATCTCAGCACCCTGCCAGGATGGGCGTGGAGATTGACAAGAACAGATTTCTATGTTATTTATTTTATTTTAATTTTAAATTATTTTATTTTTTATTTTTATTTTAATTTTTATTATATTTTATTTTATAATTTAATTATTTAATTATTTTAATTAATTTATATTTTATTTATTTTAATTATTTTAAATTTTATTTTAATTATTTTATTTCGGTTTATTTTATTTTATTGTATATTGTAATTATTTTATTTTTATTTTTATTTTTATTTTATTTTTATTTTAATTATTTTATATTATTTTATTTTAATTATTTTATATTATAATTGTTTTGTTTTATTTTATATTTTAATTATCTTATTTTTTATTTTAATTATTTTATTTTATTTTATTTTCTATTATTTTATTTTATTTTTAATTTTATTTTTATTTTATTTTCCAGGTTAGTACTGCAGGAGGCACCTGGAGGAAGCCAAGGTGGCTGAGCTGCCTTCTGCCTGCCCAAGAAACATCCAAACCCTTTGGGGGCATTTTCCAGCCCAGGACCAGCTCTGGAAGGAGGAATGGGAGGACACCATCTCCTCCCTGGTCCCTTCTCCCCTCATTGTCACTCACCCCTAATCCTTAAATAATTAATTTGTGGTGCTCCACCACATCCCAGACCTTTCCTGCTGGGAAGCTGCTGCCACTGGGAAGAGCTGGTTTGGCACAACCCAGAGCTGTGGGATGCACAGAAGGACTTTGGGGTTTTCCTTATGGGGTTTTCCTGCTCTGCATTCCTGGCTGGGATGTTCCCTGTCCCTTCCAGGCTCTTGGGAAGGTACAGCTGGATCCTGGCACACACCAGCAGTGCCCTGGTTGCCCCACCACCCCCTCCATGCAGTGTTTGTGTGCACTAGGGAGGTTTCCAGCCCCATGGAGCTGAGCTGATCTTGGAAAGAAGCTTTGGAATGAAGGGCTCTGCCTCCTGCTGCCGGGCTGGAGCTGGGCTCTGGAGGGCAGCACCAGATTTTGAGGTGGTTTTACAGCTCAGGTGAGCAGCAAGGATTCCTGTCAGGAGCTGGGAATGGAGTGAGCAAGCAGGAAATCTGGGGTAGCAGGATCCCCACAGCACCTTCACCAGGCTGCTGCTCCATCCCTGCCCAATGGCCAGGTGAGGAACACCAGGTGGCTTCTCCAGAGGAGCCCTGGTGCTCCCAGCTGCACCCAAAAGAGCAAATGAGCACCCAGCTGGTGTTTGGGGGCTGCTGGTTGTGTCCATGAGGGCTCCAGGGAAGGGTGTCCTTGCCAAGGTGACCTGAGGGCTTGGCTTGGCAGTGCTGGCTGCAAATCCTCAATCTGTGCATCCATCCCTCTGCATCCTGCTGGGATCCCACCCAGACCTGCTGTGGCAATGGCTCCTTCCCTGGCACCTGCCCACAAAAAGTGTGGATAAATACAAAAATCCTCCAGCATTTAAGAAATCCTGGAGAATATGGTTTTGCCTTTCACTTCTGGCTGGAAAAAAAGTGCTGTTTTATGACAAAAAATTGTGGTTTGGGGTAAATTTCCAGCTGCTGTTCTTGAGCTCACTCGTGGCTGGTGCTGGTGCAGCTTCATGCTCCCTGGAGCTTTGCTGACCCTGGTTTCCACTGGGGAGAAGGAAGCAGTGTGAGCATCTGGGGTGCCTATGGAAATGCAGCACCACAGCAGCATTTCCTCCTCCTCAGCCCCACAGGAAAACCCTGTGGGCTCTGAGTCTCTTCACACTCAGAGAAAACCCTGGGATTGTGCACAATCAAGGTTGGTTTGTAGAGGAGTGGGTGACTGGTGCTGGAATTCAGCACCTGAGGTGCAGATCACTGAGCCAGGCCAGGCAGGTGGGGCTGCAGGGAGGTTTCTCTCTCTGGAGGAAACTGGGATGGAGAAAGGCTGGGGAAGACCATGGGAGGAGAGCATCCCACCGTGGACAAGGCAAAGGACAGCTGTCCCTAGTGTCACCCTATGCTTTATGGTTCCTGTGGTGGTACCCAGAGCAAAGAGGGACAGCCAGCCATGGGGCCAGCATGGCATGAGGGGCTCTGTTGGCACCACAGCCCCCCCAGCCCACAGCCTGGCCAAGGGGGGACAGCGTTGTCCTTCCAGCCATCCTGTGCTCATCCCAGGGTGCTGCATCCCTTCCCTCACCCCCCATCCTGGCTGGGCTTGGAAATGGGGCTCTGTGCACACTTGGCTCCTTTAAGCCCAAACTTTTGTGAGGTTTTTGTGCTTGTCACCTTCCGCAGGAGAGCCGGAAACACCTCTGCTGAGCTCAGCACTGCTTGCCCTGCCTCAGCTCTTTGTCTTCTCAAGGACACCACCCTGGTCCCCTTGGCAGCACCCTGGAGCACCCGGGGACTTTGGGGAGCCACGTTGTGGCCGTGACTGTGCCCCCGAGAGAGCTGGGGCCGCAGGGCTGCAGCCTGGTGCTGTCAGAGACTCAGACCCGCTTTTACCCACAAGGGAGGTTTGCCCTGGTCCTGATCACCCCACAAATCAAACATCGCCCGGGCACGTTGCTGGGTGGCATTTCTGGTCATCCCTGCCTCCCGGGGTCCCCACGCCGGGATCTGTCACCTGCGCGGGGATGCTGCCGCCCTCTCCGCCCACACCCGCTTATCCCCCCCGCACAAAACGCCATCCCCTCACCTCGGGGGGGTGCCCACCTTCACCTCCCCCTTCCCCGCTGCCCGAATCCCCCCCCTGTGCGGGCGCGGTAGCCGCTAGATGGCACGCGGAGCGCGGCGGAGCGCGGCGGGGGCTCCGCGGGGCGGCGCGGGGCGGAGCGGAGCCGCAGCGCGGGGTGCGCGGAGCGGAGCGGAGCCCGGGGGCCCGGCCATGGGCTCGGCCGGCAGCGGGCAGGGGCAAGGCTAGGGCGGGGGGGGTCCCCGCAGCGCCCCCCGCCCCGCACAGCCCCGCTCGCCGCTGCTGGGGGGGCGCGGGGCCGCCCCCTGCCCGCGACGCCGAACGATGATCACTGTCAACGCGGATGGCAAGATAATGGTCAGGAGATGCCTCGTCACCTTGAGACCCTTTAGGTAAAGTTGGGATTTCATCCCGGCGCTGCTGCCTCGCCCGGATGCTGCGGGCGGGGAGAGAACGGTGCGGGGGCTGCGGCTGCGGGGCAGCGATCCGGGCGGGGATGGAGCCCGGCTGGGGATGGCGGGGATCGGGGCAGGGAACCGGGCAGGGATCGGGGCAGGGAACCGGGCAGGGTCCGGGGAGGGAAACGGGCAGGAATCGGGGCAGGGATCCGGGCAGGGTCCGGGGAGGGAAACGGGCAGGAATCGGGGCAGGGATCCGGGCAGGGAAATGGGCAGGGATCCGTGTGGGGCGTGAGGATGGAGCCCAGCTGGGGATGGCGGGGAGCGGGCAGGGATCGGGACAGGGCTGGGGATAGAGCCCAGCTGGGGATGGCAGGGATCGGGCAGGGATCCATTCAGGGATCTATGCAGGGTCCGGGCAGGGCTGCCCGCGGGGCAGGGATCCGGACAGGGATCCGGACAGGGATCCATGCAGGGATCCATGCAGGGTCCGAGCAGGGCTGCCCGTGGGCACCGTGTGGCTCCTGCAGCTCCCGCTGGGCGCCGGTCCCGGCTCGCCTCGGTGTCTCCGGGGTTATCGCGGGGCTGCTGCCGCTGGCTTTTCTGGGAAAGGTTCTTGGGGATGTTGGTACTCGAGGGGATTCGGTTCCTCTGGTTTGAGCGGGCTGGTGCAGCTGGGGATTCCGAATCCCGCCCTGAGCTGGCAGTGGGGCTGGGGTGGATGTCCAGACCTGAACTCCTCCGGCTCCAGCACACCCGTACCCACCCTTTGCTTTTTCCCCTTGCTGGAACTCCCCATTTCTGCTTCCATACATTCGCTTCCCCTCTCCAGCCCTTGCTCTCCGGCTTCTTTGCTTCGCCGGAGACGTGCTTGGGTTGGTCCCGAGCTTGAGATGTTGGGAGATGCTGGCACTTAGGTGGTTTCCCGATGGGGAGAGGGACCAAAACCCCTTAGAGATAGAGGGGAACGTGCCGGGGGACGAAGCTCAAGGTGGGGCCAGCCCAGCCCAGCGGCTTCCAGCGCTCCCTGCTGTGTTTGGAGCTCTGGGGTCACCGCAGGGATCGGCTCGGTGCCTTTTGCTTAGCCCGGGTACCGCCGGGAGGGAGGGAGGGAGGACAGGCTGGGCTGGCACTCAGGTGTGAGAGGTTTCCTGCCTCTCCTCGGGAGCTGCTCGGCTCTGTTTGCACTCAGGTGTGAGAGGTTTCCTGCCTCGCCTCGGGAGCTGCCTGGCTCTGCTTGCCTGGAGCGATTTCTGCTCTGGATGCCGCGGCACTGCCCTGGGACTGAGGAACGTGGCCAAGGGGATGGCACAAAGCACTGGCAGAGGTGTGAGGGCTCCCAGAGCTCAGGGATGAGCCTGGCAGAGGTGTGAGGGCTCCCAGAGCTCAGGAGTGCAGCAGGGAGTGACTGTGGGGACACAAGAAGGGCACACACACTCATCCCAGGGGATGCTCTTTGTCTGGCTGTTTGCTCTCCTAACTTGGGTTGAGTTCCACAGTGAGGAGGTGGCTGGCTGGAGCATCCCTGTGCCCTGGGCATCACCCCTGAGGCAGGGGAACCCCATCTCCAGCAGTGACCTGGGGTCAGGGTCAGGGGAGAGCACAGGGATGGCAGGGTGATCACAAAGTCCCATCAGGGGTGAGGATGAGTGTGGGTGAGGGGTTTGTGGTGGCTGGATGGCCTCTGGTTGCACAGTCCTGGCCATGTGCCCTGGGCTGGCTTCTGCTCTCCAACCAGTACAGACCAGTGCTGGTGCCACTGGAACCACTGGGGTTACCTTGATTTAACAGCCAGGCTCTCCCTGTGCAAGAGGAGGAATTCCCAAGCCCCTCTCCTTACTGTCCCACAGTGCCAGGACCTCTGCCCCTCCTCCCTGCTGCTGCCATGAGTGTCACCCCCCCATGCCACAGTCCTGTGTCACCTTGCTCCCAGCCCAGCGTGGCTGAGTGTTGGCACTGCCCAGCTCCAGCCTGGTGCCAATCAGCTCTGCTCCCCTAACATCAGCACCCCCATCCTCAGCTGTGGGTCAGGGATAACCCCCAGCAGTTTTGGTTTATATTTTATTTTATTTTATTTTATTTTTTAAAATTTATTTTAATTTAATTTATTTTAATTTATTTTTTATTTTTAATTTTTTTTATTTTTATCTTCAGTGGGAGAAGGTGCTGGCAGCCAGGATGGGTCCTGTGAATGCACAGGTTCCCTGCTGCTGGCTGGGCAAAGCCTCCCTGCTCTGGGAATCCCTGGTGTGATCCCCTGCCTGATGGGGATCGGTGCCATTGGCAAACAGCAGCAGGAAACCGGATCCTGTGCACCAAAACATTTCATTAACCTCCCTCCAGACACGCTCAGCAAAGCAACGCAGAGCCCTGAGCTGGGAGAGCACCTGCAGAGAGGGAGCAAATCAGTCTGGGAAACCACAGGAATGGCCAGGGGTGGCTCTGACTTCATCTCAGCACCAAAGGGGTCTCACCCGTGATGGTGAGAGGCAGGAGAGCTGGGTCCAGGCAAGAACTCACCAAGGAGCCCTGGCCCACCTCACCCAGCCCTTGGCTCTGTAGCTCTGTTCACCAGCTGGGAACCCAAGCCAGGCTTTCTGGGGGATGTGGCAGTGGTCAGTGAGAGCTCCCTCTGGTCCCTGCATGGATCCCATGGCTGAGCATCAGTGTGACAGCACCACAGCCCTGTCAGGCTCCAAGCAAAAAGGGTTTGAGGGAGAGGAGTCATTCATCAGCCTGACTTCTGCTGGTAGGAATGGTGGCTCAGCTTTTGGTAGTTGAAATCGTGTCGAATTAAAGGTGTTACCTGACCTGCAGCCCTTGGTTTCCCCCTGCAGGATTCTCCTGTGGGTCCCAGCTGGGGGATGTGGCACCATGGGCACAGTCCCAGTGTCACATCCCCAGTGCCACAGCCCCATCCTGCTGGGTGTGCTGGCCTTCCTCCCCCAGCACATCCCAGTTCAGCACTCTGACCCTCCTGGTCAGAGTTCCTCAGTTCCATGGGCCAAAATCCTCCATGGCTGGGGCATCACTTCCAACTTTCATTTAATTTTCATTTAACACTTGAGGAATTTCACTTTCTTTTCTTTTGGGCACCAAGCCAGAGCCCAGAATTGTGAACATTTCAGTTTGGGGAGGATGTGGAGAGTGACTTGGCACCAAACTGCGCCGAAGTGATGAATTAAACGTGACATGGATGACAGGCAAAGCCAGCATGCAGGATAGATGTTATTTGGTCCTTGGAGCTCCAGAGTCTTCAGAGAGTTTTGATTTTGGGGGAGAGAACCCAGTGCATTTAGACCATCTGGGATCTGGTATGTTTTACCTACTTTGCTGTAAATTTGTTTTCTGTATAGGGAGTTTCCACTCAGGTGAGTCTGGTCCAGGCACTTTTATTCACCTGGAGAACAGGAGCAAAAGTAAAGGATTTGGGGTTCTCAGGCTGAAAGCCCAGCCCTGCACCACCCCTGCTCCCTGGAGCACTGCTCTGGGCTGGATCCACTCATCTCCCAAGGACAGCAATTCCAGTAGAGCTCCAATTCCTCTTTTTTTCTTTTTCTAATTTTTTTTTTTTAAAGGAAAAAAAGCATCTTGCATCTCCCCTACTCTCTCTGTAATCCGGTCAAAATGAAAAAGGTTTAGTTTCCTAGGGAGATGGTAGAGCACAGATCACCTTTGTAGCTTTTTCTTCCCTTCCCCTTTTTCTTTCTGCTCAGTGTTTAAGGATCCCTCCTTGCCAGACTATAATTATGAAGATTAAAAAGCATCACCAAGGTCTTGCATAATGATGAAGATATTGTCAATAGGAAGTGTGGGAGCAGGATCAGGGCTGAGCATTTACTGAGGTGATGCTTTTTTAAAATGGGGATACCAGGACAGGGCCATGGGTGGGTTTTGGACCAGGATGGACCCTGGGGTGCAGGACCTGCCTGGGCTTTGAACTCTTTCAGCTTGTTTCTTCTCCAGCCTGCTGTCCCAGACAGCATTCCCTGAGGGCAAATTCAGCCCTCCAAAGCCAAGCTGGGTGCAGCAATCCCCTCCAGGGTGCTCCTGAGAGCCTTTCCCTGCGCTGGGCTCAGGCTGTGGCAATGGCAGACCAGGCACCGACGTCCCCAGCTCACCCCCTCTCCAAGCTATTTATGGGACACCACGTTACTCTGCAGCATCAAGGACGCTCTGCTGCCTCCACCATCACCTCCCTGCTGCAGCTGGACCTCAGCTCTCTGCAAACCTTCCTCCCAGCCAGCTCTGGAGGGGCTGAGGGCTGTGTGGTGTCTGTGTGCACATCCCACAGCTGGGGAGGGGGTGGCTCTGCTCCACTGCTGACTGCTTGTGGGGCTGTGCCTGCAGGGATGGGAGCCTGGATCACTGAGTGCACAGTGGTTTAGGTATCCTGTAGAAATTGCTTTCCACTCCTCTAGGGGCAGCTCATTCAGAAATGAAGGGATCTGAGCTGGCCCAGGCTGCACGGGGACGTCAGGCAGTGCTAGCGATGCACTTGAGCATCCCCTCACCAGGTGGGTCAGCTCACCCAGGTGGGTCAGCTCCAGCTCTCCCAGGTTCAGTTCTTCCAGGTGGGTCAGCTCACCCAGGTGGGTCTGCCCTGCCAGCTCTCCCAGCTCTCCCAGATTCAGCTCTCCCAGGTTCAGCTCATCCAGGTGGATCCCCTCTCCCAGGTTCAGCTCACCCAGATTCAGCTCTCCCAGGTGGGTCAGCCCCAGCTCTCCCAGCTCTCCCAGCTCTCCCAGCTCTCCCAGCTCCAGCTCTCCCAGGTGGATCAGCTCTCCCAGCTTCAGCTCTGGCCTGGCTGTCAGGGAGGGTTTGTGCTGGTGCTGGGTGTGCTGCTGGCACAGCTCATTGGTGCTGACAAGCCCAGGGTGCTGCTTTTACCCCTGATTAGGTGGGAGGTGAGAAGGCTGACATGCCCAGAGCCAGGTGCCTCTGATCCATGGGGATGGGGCAGGGCTGATCCACAGGGATGAGCAGGAGTTGTCTGCTGTGAGCAAGGCGGACCCTCTTGGAGCAGGCAAGGAAACCCTTTGTTCCTGAGCTGGCTGCTGCTGAGATGAGGCTGTCCTGGATCTGGGCTCAGGTGTGTGCTGTTTGTGTGACTGCAGCATCAGAGCTGCCTGCACGGAGGTGGGAGCTCAGGGCATCCCCTGGCAGTGCCCAGGAGCCTCTCCAGGCAAGGAAAGCCTGGCTGTGCTGTGCAGGGACAGCAGGGAGCTCCTCCACCAGATCTCCCTGGGGAAGCCCAGCCCTTCTTGAGCTGCTTGACCTGGCACTTGAGCTCTTCACAACATCTCCAGGCACTAACAAGGGCTTTGAAGCAGGTCACTTTATTTGTTAGCCCTTTCCAGCAGCAGATAATTGCAGTGCAGAGCTGAAGGCTGTTCCTATTCCTGTGCCTTTCAGCTGTGCAGGGATGCTCAGTGGAGGGCTGGGGGCTCCACTGCCCCTGGAAAAGCCTGGGTGGCTGTGCTGTGGCAGCTCCTGAGCCCTGTGGAGGATGCTGAGAGCTTGTAGGAGAGCTGAAGGCTGCTGTGCTCTGTGCTTTGCTTCCCTTTGGCTCAGGGATGCTGAAAGGCAGCAATGCCAGGGCACCCCTGAGGGCTCCCTGCCCCACTCAGGACTGATTTACCTGTTACAAACCTGTTGTTTCTCCAGGCTGGCTGGGGTTGTCTTTTCTCTTTCTCCTCCTGGAGATTTCCCCTGGGTTTGAATCATGCTGCTGCTCTGGGAGTGTCACACTGACACCTGGCAGTGGCTCTGCCAGGGCTTTTCCCTTTTTTTAAAATTTTTTTAATTTTTATTCTTTGTGGCTGCTGCACCTCCAAGGAGTCCTGGGGATGATGGCAGCGTCTCTGAGCAGTGGAAGGAGGCCAGACATCCATCCCTTGGCACAGAGCACTCTGCTTTTCACTCCAGCCTGGCACAGAGCTCTTGCCTTCAGCCCTTCCACGCCCAAAAGAGGGACTTGGCTGAATTTGGGCAGGGCAGGAGCAGTGCTGGGAGCTCCTGTCCCTCCTGGAGGTGCCATCCTGCCCTGTGTGCCCCCTGGGAGCCACTTCCCTGCCAGCCCTGTGAGCAAAGCAGGGCTGGGATGGCCCCAGGCCACACGAGTGCAGGTGCCTGCTTGTCCCCTTGTGCACAGGGCACACAATGACAGTGCTGCTGGCCTAGTTACAGGGGAACAAAAGGCTTTGTATAAAAAAACTAAAAGGTTTTTTTTTTTAGATCCTTTGGGAGGAAGGGAAGGTAAAGGTCTCTCTTTACTCCTCTCTCCCAGAGGAACACAGGAATTGTTTATTGTAGTTGTTCCCGTGCTCTGGGCTGCTGGGCTGGCCCTGCTGGAGCATCGCAGGGCAGTTGTGGTCTGGTTTGGCTTCCCTGCTGAAGATGCAGATCCACCACTCCCCCTGAGTGCATGGGGGTTTCCTCAATTCCTGAATTCCTCAAGGCCTCAATTCCTCAATTCCTGAATTCCTCAAGGCCTCAATTCCTCAGGGCCTGCATTGGAGAGGCTGCAGGGATTTCAGAGGGGGGTCTCAGGCAAACCCCCTGCTCAGTGCCAGGGTTTGTGTCCTGGGCTCTTTGTGAAGGGTCTGGGGTGAGGTGCTGGTGGGGTTGGGGCTGCACAGATGCTGCTCCCTGCCAGGGCTGGGTGAGGCACAGGGATGGAGCTGGGATTGCCCCAGACACCCAAAGCCTCTCCTGCTGCTGTGCAGAGGGATTATCCCAGGGGCACGGGGTGCTGGGGCTGGCTGCTCCTCACACCGTGCTCCAGCTCTGCTTTCTCTCTGCAGGATTTTCGTGCTGGGCATTGGATTTTTCACGCTGTGCTTCCTGATGACATCCCTGGGAGGGCAGTTCTCAGCCAAGCGCCTGGGGGACTCCCCCTTCACCATCCGCACCGAAGGTGAGCACGGCCCCACAGCCTGGCCTGGCTCACTGGGAACACACAGTGTCTGCTAGGGAAGGCAGGAACCTCCCCTGACATGGAAAATGCAAACCCCCTCCCTCTGAATTATTATAATTTTGTAATTAAGGGGCTCTCGGGCAAAGATATGGGAGCAGGAATAACAGTTATTACGGAAGAAAATAAAAAGATAAAATAAACAATGCAGTAAAGCAAAACAACACTGACAGAGTCAGAACACAGCCTGACACCTGACATTTTGAAATTAAGGGGCTCTCAGGCAAAGATATGGGAATAGGAATAACAGCTCTGTACTAGGAAAATTAAAAATACAAATGCAATTGTACAAACAAACAAAAACAGCACTGCCAGAGTCAGAACATGCCCTGCCCCTGTGTGTCAGGGGGTGTCCCAGCCCCATGCCATGGGGGCTCAGCCCTCCTGCAGTGCCAGCTGTGGCTCTGCTGCAGCAGGGATCCTGCACAAGGGGGGAGTTTTCCTCTGCAGCTCCAGGGCTGCTGCAGATGGGCCTGGGCTCCCTCTGGCCATGCAGGGCAGCAGAAAGCTGCTCCTCTGGCAGTGCAGGGGGCAAAGGCTGCTGTGCTGTGCCAGGCTCAGATTGGATCCAGGTAGGAATGCTTGGCTCCTCCCCTGGGCGGAGCATCTCCCCATGGGATGCTGGGATTGGATCAGCCCTGCAGGGACACTCAGTGGCCATGGAGAGCAGAGATCTCCTGGAGGGAGGGTTGGCTGTGGGAGAGATAAAGGAAAAACTGCCCCATGAACAGCAGAGAACTGCCCCAGCTCTGACAGATAGTGATAGAACACACACTCCCATTTCCAACCTGAGATCCTCATGTGGTGTCCCCATGTGCTTGGTCCAGCTGAGCTGATGAGTGCCAGGGATGCAGGAGGATGGTGCTTGGATCTTCCATTCCCATGGGTGTAGCCATGATATTTTCTGAAAAATCCTTTCCTTAGTATTTTTTCTCCTGAGAAGCTGTGAGGCCTCAAGAACAAAATGTAAACAATTGTTATCTGCTGCTGTGGAATGCAACAGGTGCATCTGTGATTGGTCTCATGTTGGTTGTTTCTAATTAATGGCCAATCACAGTCAGCTGGCTCGGACTGTCTTGGTCACTCACAAGCCTTTGTTGTGATTCTTTTTCTATTCTTAGCCAGCCTTCTGATGAAATCCTTTCTTCTATTCTTTTAGTATAGTTTTAATATAATATATATCATAAAACAATAAATAATAAATCAGGTCTTCTGAAACATGGAGTCAGATCCTCGTCTCTTCCCTCATCCTCAGACCCCTGTGAACACTGTCACACCCAGCTCCTTCCTGGCCCTTTTTGGGATTTTCAGGATGGCTCAGAGCCCTGTTGGCCTCTCTTGCCGTGTGTGGCTTTGCCCTGTGGCTCCAACCTGGCTGTGCTCACACCCAGAGCTGTGGCAGGTGGGGCTGAGTGCTGGGGATGCTGACCCTGGCTCCCAGCAGGAAATGGGGAAGCAGCAGGATCAGGATCAGCACTAGCAGCAGTGTGGGTGTGTGGGCTGCCTCTGGTCTGACCTATGGAGGGTCTGGCTCAGGTGCTTGGAGGTCTTGGTGGGTTTGAGCACTTGGGGCCTGCAGGGAGTGGAAATTGCTCCTTAGGGAAGGGGAAATAAAAGGCTTTGTGGTTTTATGCAAAGCCTTTTTTTTATGCAGGTACTGAAATGTAGAAGAGAAATATTCTGATTTTTAGCAAGTGTTATGTTGTATTTAACACCTATTTTGGCAAGACGCAAAATCAGCTCAGGAGACACTTGTGTGGTGGGACAGTCACTGCCCTGCTCTGGGAGGACACTGCTCCATGGACTGAACTTCCCCTGATGTTTTCTCTGAGATTCCAGTCAGGTGAAATGCACAGAGGGAACTGCCCGGCTTGAGCTGCCCTGAGCAGGGTGAGATGGGCTTGGTGAGGCCACTGTGGTCTTCTCCTCCCATACTAGAACCATGGAAGGATCTGAGCTCCACAGCCTCATCCAGAATGTGATTTTGGAGCATTAAATCCCTTCCTTGAGGTGCTGGAAGAAGTGCCAGCTGCTTCCCTACAGGAGGAAGGGGATAAAGTGATGTTTTCCAAAGGCTGGATGGTGTTAAACCTCTTAGTTGACCTTCCAAGAGCTGTTTTTTCAGCCTGTGGCAGCTGGATCTGTGTTCTCCCTGTGGGTGGAGGACATGGTGGCTGATGTTCCTCCCCTCTGCTCCCCTGGCTGTTCCCATCACCAGCTCCATTCAACCCCTTTCTGTGTTTTCCTGGTGGCCCCAGCCTGGAGCAGGTGGCAGGGTCGGTGCTTTTCAGTGCTCCTGCCCTTGCTCAGGGTAGGTGTCCCCATGGGGAGGGTGGGTTTATGTTCCTGTCCCCAAGCCAAGCACATACCTGGTGAATGGAGTCTGGTTTGAGGGGATTTCTTCCTTCCTGGGATAAGAAACAGCACAAGGAGAGCGGGCAGGAGCCCCCAGACCAGCACCTTCTCCAGAGCTGGCATTTGAGGAGATGGGCTCTGAAAAATTGCTGAGCTTGAAATGAAAGGTGTCATTGTCACAGCTGCCCTGTGGCCCAGAGGAGCCCCAGTGTCCCTGAAAGGTTTGTAGAGAACTGAAGGAAAGGCAGAAACGCCGATGAGCTGTGGGGCCAGCTGAGCTGTGGCACAAAACCTTTGCTGGTTCTAAATTTGAGGGTGAAATAATGGCAAAAATACCATTACTCAGCTCTTCACCCCCTTTCTGGATGCCTTGGAGTGGTTTTTCCCATCCTTATCCTTAATTTAAGCCAGACCTTTGAATCCACTGGCTGCATCCTTGTCTATCCCTTGTTTCCTGGGAGCAGTGTCAGCACAGCCCCAAATCAAAACAAATCTCCTTTTTCAGACCTTACACCTCAAATCCTCCCCATTCAGGGGTTCAGGTGATTAAATCAAGGTGTGTAAATGGGTTCACCCTCTTGCCTGAGCCTCTCTGGCTCTGCTGAGGGCTGGGAGAGATGCTGCTTTGCTCCAAGGTGCTGCAGCTTGAATGCTGCTTCTGGTAATGCCTGACTGGTCTCATTTAAAGAAGAAAAGCAGTAAATTATAACCTAGGTCCTCTAATTTTTCAAGGTTTTGGTCTCTTAGCTTTCTAACTGGGTAAGGCAAATCCTGCTTTGTTAGAAAGCTCAAAAATTCGGTGCAAATCCAATTTTTTCCCCTATATTCAGTGGCTTTGCCAAACAAACTATTGCTTCCAGATGAATTGCTGCACATTTGGCTGTTGTTGTGCTGCTTATTGAGGAAGATGAGCTTCATTCATGGCCTCACACACTGGTTTAAGCACAAAGCATCCTCTCTGCTGTCTCTGGAGGAAGATGCTGGAGGGAGGTTGTGTTCTTTGTCCCCAACGCTTGGCAGGCACAACCTGAGAGGCTTTTCCTCACTCTTTAACACCTGGTTCAGGCTTTTGGGGTTCATCCTTTCCTGTCACAGCTTTTACAGAGGCTGCTGTGGTTCCCACTGTGCTAATTTTATTTTCTGAAGTACGTGCTGCCTCCCAGGCTCAGGATGAATTTTGATTTAGGAGTGAAAGGGGGTAACAAAAGCATAAAGAGCCATTAACATTCCTCCTGGCCACGGTGGGGTGTTTGTAGGGACTGGCTGTGCCCCAGGGTGATGAAGCTGTTCCCAGGGGTGAGTAACCCCCAAAGCAGAGTGGGACCAAGGCTCAGGGAATGTGCTGGCCAGGAGCTGCCCAATGTCACCACAGACTCTCTCTGTCACCTGGGACAGGCTGTGGTGTTGAGGGGAGGATCTGGTGGCTGGAGAACCAGGCCACCCATGGCCAAGGCAGGAAGGGTGGGGAGCTCTTGGATTGCTGTTGATAATTGCTGTCCCAAGATGTGCATGATGTCTCTGCTTTCACCCGTGCAACTGAAGAACGAGTCTGGACTCTTCACTTTTCGGTCCTGAGGTTGTTTATTAATTCTTATCTATAAAATTTTCTTTCTGCCCAGCCGAGATCTGCTCAGCAGGGCAGCCACAGGCACCCTGTGTTGTCCTTTTATACTACAAACTATGTATAACATATTTACACTTAATTCCCAATGCCTATCACCTGTGTTAGGCAGTGAGCTTCTACTCTAAACCAATCCCAAAGTGCCAACATCACTGCAGAAAATGGAGAACAAGAAGAAGAAAGAAGGACTGGACACGCCCAGATTCCTCCATCTTGTCCCCATAACTCCCACACCAAAAATCCTAAAATCTACATTTTCACCCTGTGAATATTTTATTATTACACTATTCAAACCTGTGTGACTTTCAGGTCCTCATACAAAGCTGGCAACTTACTTCAGGGGTCAAAATCAAGTCTCCAGGTGTTCTGAGCAGCATGCCAGGGTCTCTGAGCCCCCTGATGGGGTTCTCAGGGACTCTGGACATCCAAAGGGATGTGCTGAGTTCCCACAGGGAGCCTCCCTGGAAATGGGAAATGGGGAATCACAGCCTCTGGGGAGATGGGAAAATCCATCCCCGCAAACTCTGAGGTGAGGGGAGGGCAGGGCTGAGCCCTGTGCTTGGGGCAGGAGCTCAGGGGGCTCTCCTGGCTGAGGGGAGGTGCAGCTCACGTGCAGTGAACATCCAGGTGCTGCTTATTAGCACTGTGAACTCTCCAAAGGTCTGTTTGAATAACCAACTGGCATTTAATTAACATGTGTTCTGGATCCCAGGGAAGGCCAGGAAATATTCCTGGCAGTGGTGGTGGCTGTTCAGCACACAGTGCTGGGCTGAGGCGAGCTCAGAGGGGCAGGTTAATTGTGCTGGGCTGGTGATGAGCTTTTGGTGTGATGAGGGATGGGAACCTGCACAAACCAGTGACCTGGGGAGAGGTCCTGGGTATGGCCTCAGCTCTGCCATGCCCAGGCCTGAGTGTTTCCCAGGAATGGGCTCCTGGTGGGAAGGAGCCTGGTCCCTGCTCCCCCTGGGCTCCTGTAAGAGCCCTTTGGAGCATCATTCAGTAACTGGTGGGTGTTGCAGGGGAGCTGCCAACATCCCCCTCCATGTGCTCTGGGGTGGGCAGCTCTACACTGGAGCTGGAGTATAAATGGGGTGGGTTTGTGGTGAGTGTCAGCTCCTTCCTGGGCCTGAGCCCAGCTTTTGTGGCTGTTTGTGCTGCTACTTGTTCCCAGGGCCCTGCCAGACCCAGCTGAGCAGGGGAAGCTGCCCTGTGCCCTTCAGTGTGGGCTGGGCTGTGGTGTGGGAACCCAGAACATCCCTCTGTCTGTCCAGCAGGGCCAGGACCCTGCCAGGGGGCTCAGACACCCTGGCACAGAGCCCAAAACACCTGTGGGTTTGATTGTGACCCGTGGAGCAAATTACCAACCTTTTATGAAGATCAGCAAGCCACAACAGTTTAGGTAGAATAATAGTGAAGTTATCACAGGGTGGAAAAGTAGATTTTGGGGTTTTTGGTATGGGGATTCAGGAGGCAAGATGGAGGGAACTGGGTGTGTCCAGCCTTTCTCCTTCTTCTTCTTGGCCTCCATCTTCTGCTGTGATGGTGGCACTTTTGGATTGGTTTAGAGTAGAAGCTCACTGTCTAACATAGGTTATGGGTATTGGAAAGTAATTGTAAACATTGTATATGTAGTTTTTAGTATAAAGACATAACACTGCCCTGAGGGCAGGAAGAGTGCCTGGAACTGTCCTGCTGGATGGACCTGGGCAGGGCAGGAGAAAGAATTTTATAGATAAGAAACAATAAACAACCTTGATACCAAAAACTGAAGAGCTTCGACTCATTCTTCAAGCACCCAGGCTGGGAAAAGAAACTTTTAACATTCTCGGGGTTGCAGCGACCCAGAAAGACCCTGAGACTGGGGGATGTCAAAAAATTATTTGTTTTAAAATAATCCAAAAAATCCTTTGGGCTGTGAATGGATGCTGAAGTTCATGGTCCCTGGTCCACTTTAGGCTGAGGCTGTTCCTGTTTCTCCCTGAGTGACCTGCCCAGCCCAGCTTTGAGCCTCAACTATTGCAATTCAAAGGGAGGGAGACTTGAAAATGCCCCAGCCCCGCCCAGAGCTTTCCTGGCTCCTGAACTGTGCGAGCAGCCAGTCATAACCAAAATAAACATAGATGTGAGGCAGGAGCATGAACAGGAGAAATGGATAATGTCATAGTCCAGAAGTTAATCCCATTTAAAATTTGATTTTTGTATGTGAATACCTTTCTTGGAGGCTCTCTCCAAAAGCCAAGCTTCTTGGTGTCTGCCAGAAATCATTCCTCAGATGGATTCTCTGCTTGGTGATTCGCTGCAGCAGAGGCTTTGCATCTTAACAATAAATAAAAAAAAACCCTTCTGAAATGCAAGTTATTTTATCCTAATCCTCTGCTGTCAAGTAAACACAGAAAGAGGTTGCTTTGTTTTGAAATGGCCACTGAGAGAATTTATTCAGCAAACAAAGATGTAGATAAAAAAGGGAAACAGAGAAGTCTATAAATTTTGAATGTGGGAGATGCTTTGGAAGGGCTCTAGACTCAGGAGATTGAGTTTTCTGTGCCCTCTCATTTAGAATTTAATATGTTTGATGATCCTTTTTCCCCCCAAGCATCTTCCTTGCAGTTGGTTTACTGCCAGAGTCAGGGGGCAGGAGGCTGCTGCTGAAAAAGCACCAAATTCTGTAATCATGGTGCTGGGAGGGATTTGGCTGTGGTCCCTCAGGCTGGATTTGGTGGGATGTGCATCCTGCTGGTGGAGCGTGCTGCTGCAGGGGATTAGCCAGGGAAAATAGGTTATTAAGTGTTAAAACGTGATTAGATGTGGCTGGAATGGTGCCTGCAACTGCTGGGGCTGCCTCAAAGAATCAAAAGCCTTTGGATTCCTCTTGCTGTTGGTTCCTGCAGGGTTGGGTGTGAGGTGCTGGAGGAATTTGCTGCAAACCCAGGGGAGGTGTAGGACAGGTCCTGAAACAGCTGGAGCAGAGCCCTGCCCTCGTGCTGGGCTCCTGCTGCCTGCAGAGGGGTCTGGTTTGATTTCAGCTCACCTTGCTGCCTGTCTTGGTTTGGAAAGCCAGGAGTCTGCTAAGGAAGGCAGGAGCCTCCCCTGAAATGGAAAATGTAAACCCTCCCCACCCCTCCCAATTGCTATAAATTTTAAATTAAGGGGCTCTCAGGCAAAAATATGGGAGCAGGAAATAACAGTTCTTTAATAGGGAAAAGAAAAAAAAAGGATAAAATAAAGAATGCAGTACACCAGAACAACACTGACAGAGTCAGAACCCAGCCTGACACCCTGTGGGTCAGGGTGTTGGCAGCAGTCCCGTTGGAATTGTGGCTCAGCCCTCCTGCAGTGTCAGGGGTGGCTCTGCTGGAGCAGGGATCCTGTAGAGAAGGATGTATTCTTCCTCTGAAGATCCAGTGGAAGAAGAGGCAGCTGCTGCTCCTCTGAGGAATCCAGTGGAGAAGCTGTGCTGGTGTTCCAGAATCTCCAGATTATATCCAGGTAGGAATGCTTGGCTCCTCCCCCTGGGCTCCCATCTCCCAGTGGGATGCTGTAGTTCTTATCAGCCATGCAGGGACTTTCAATAGCTGTTATCAGCAGATGTCCCCTCTCAGGGGGGTGTGATTGTGGTCACTCAAAGAGAGAGATAAGGCAAACTGCCCACTTGACAAAGGTGGGGATGGTAATGGAAAACATCTTGCATTGCCATCTTCAACACTGACCTTTGATAGAAGCATCTGAAGTGGCTCACAGGTATCTCTGTCCTTGGGGTCACTGCTGCAGGGGTCCTGGAACCCGCTGCCTTTGGGAAGTGGGGCTTTGCTGAGCTCTAGGGTTTGTGTTTGCTGTTCCCATAACTGTTTTTTCAACCTGTATTTAAGTGTTTCCTGCTGCTCAGCTGCAGAGCTCAACACCTGCCTTTTCCCACCCCAGCATCTCCAGCTGGTTTCCTGTGGCTGAGCACAGCTGGGCTCCTGCGCTGCGCTTCCTCCACTGCTTTAGGAGCAGGATTGGTGGGAATGGGATGAAGGAAGGACAAAAGTGGGGGAGAGCTGATTTTAGAGCTCAAGCTGGAAAACAGAAGTGAGAAGAGGTGAAGCTCAGCCTCTACAGGGCTGTTGCACCTTGTGCTAGGTTGCTGAGAGGTGTTTTGGGGTCTGATCTCAGGGCTGCCGGATATAGACTCTGATGGGGTGATAAGCAGCTTGTGGGCTAGAAAAGAGGTTTTCCCAGTCCTACAGCATCACTGCAGCTGGGCAATGGTAACTCAACCTGGAATCTGTCTGGGGGTGGGCAGTGCAGCCCCTGCAGTGACTTCCCATGGTCTGTGATCCAGCAGAATTGCAGGTCACCAAAGAACAGCTTCTGCTGCAAAAAGATTTGGTTATTTACGTTCATTTTGGAGGGAATAAAAATAAATGTAGAAAAGAAAAAAAATACATACATATACATATATATACACACACACACACACACACACACATATATATATATATATATATATATATATATATATAAAATGTGGGAGCCTGCCCTTGCTGGCTTGGGGTGTCTTGCCCCACATGCAGACCATGGGGAGGGAGGCTGAGCACTGGGGCTCCTTTGTGGTGTCACAATGGCTCTGGTTTGCCACGTTGGGCTACAGGACTCAGAAGAGATCCAGAGCCACCAGCCAAGGCGTGTTGTGGTGGAGATGGCGTGTAATGTCACCTGGCAGGAATCCTGCCCTGTTCTCCTCAAAGCCTCTCAGTATTCCAGCTCTGCCTCTCCTGCTTGCTCCAGTTCCTAGAGTCTCACCTGCTTAAAGCGATTTCTTCCATCAGTGAACACAGAAGAGGAGAGAGGGCGATGTTCAGGGCTGTGCAGCACAGCTGTAAGCTTTGCTGTTTGTGGTTTCTGTTTCTCTCCAGAGCAGGGGTGTTGTGGAGGGGTGGGAATTGTGCTGCAGATGGTAATGCTGAAGGTTGCTCGGGGTTTTGTAGGGCATTTTCACCATTTCAGAGCCACAGCACCGTGAAGCAACGGGATCTCATGTTATTTCAATGCCTTGGATTGCTCCCTGAGGAGAGGAGCAGAGAGGCCAAATAGAAATGTGAGAACCTACATGATCTCCTCAGAGGGGTCCTTTGCTCCTGCTCCCGGCTCTGCTGCTTTTCCTTCTGCTCCAGCAGTGTCCCAGCTGGGTCAGCATGGCCAGGTAACATCACCATTTGTTCTCACAGAGGAGGCAGAAAGGTCAGGCTTGGATTTGCCAATGATCAGAGTGAGCTCGAGCAACTCTGCCATTCCCCTCGCAGTCAGCTGTGCTGGGAGGAGGAGGAGGAGGAGGAGGAGGAGGAGGAGGAGGAGGAGGAGGGATCTGTCCATGATCCTGACCCCCTGTGTACCCTCTCCTTGTGAGGGCTGACAGCAGAGGAGGGCACAGCTCAGTTCAGCTCCATCCTGGCTGCACTGAGATGCTGCTCAGCCCAGTAGAGCTTTAAAATAAAACACAGGTGTGTTCACCCTCCCTCACACCATGAGGGCCCTGATGAAGGAGTAATGATGAGGAGGACTCCATCTTATCAAAGGCTAATTAATTATTTTATTATACTATATTGTTCTATACATCTAAAACCGAATCTGCCAGGCACTCACTCTGCACACCCTGCACAGAATCTCGTGACTGTCAGTGACAGTCCTGACACACACACACACACACACACTTCTGGCCCTGAGAGGCCAAGGAAACAAAACACCATCACTCTGGGTAAACAATCTCCATGTTGCATTCTACTTTGGCACAAACACAGCACAGCAAATTATGAGAATTGTGTTTTCTTTCTCTGATGTTCAGAGAATGTGAAACCCAGAAATATTCTTGGGAAGAATTGTGCCTCGCTTTTCTCTGTGAGGAGAAATGTGGGGCTACTCTCCCTCTCTCTCAGGAAAGGTAATTTTCAGGACCCATTTGAAAATTTGGGTCGCTGCCACTTGTGACAGATTCCAGTCAGCTTCTGGGCAGAGCACACAGTTCTTCTCACACTTGGGGAGCTTGGGGTGGGCAGAACACCCAAAAGTTGCTTTGTGGCTTTGGGAATCCCTTTTCTTACCTGCTCTGGGTGGGGAGAGCACCTGGGAGTGAGGGCTTGGGCTGCTGCCTCCTTGAGACACAGCCCACACACCTGTGGCTCCAGGGATGTTCCTGTTCCCTTTGTTTTCAAGTGTGGCATTCACATCCTCTGAAAAAATCCCTTTGCCCAGGATTTCTCTCCTGGGAAGCTGAGAAGCCTCAGAGAAAAGGAAAAAAATTCTTATCTCATTTGCTTCTCCTGTATTGTGCTCATGTGGAATGTGTTTGGAGATTGTTTACCCACAGGTGATTGTTTCAGTGGATTCTGGTGTGGGTTGATTGACTCTTTGGCCAATCAGGACCAAGCTGTGTCAGGACTCTTTACAGAGTCACGAGTTTTCATTATTATCTTTTTAGCCTTCTAGAAGCATCCTTTCTGTATTCTTTAGTATAGCTTAGTATAGTATTCTTTAATATAATATAGTATCATAAAATAATAAATTAGCCTTCTGAGAACATGGAGTCAGATGCATCATTCCTGCCTTCCTTGGGACATTCCCAGCAATACAATATTCAAGAAATCATGTGAGTTTTAAATTTATCTTGCTGCCTTTAACGCTCAGCGGAGGCGACAGGAGAACCAGTTGTGAAGGCTCATGTGAGCAAGTGACAGGGAAGGGAGGGAGGGAGCTGGGCAGGCTCTGCTCACAAACGGGGCACTAATTATCCCCAGTTTCCTCCTGAGTGAGTTATGAGCCTCTCCTGGGCTGCTGGTGTCATGTTTTGATGTTGTCTGCTGAGCAGCCCTGGATAACTGCAGTGTTTGTGAGCAGTTTGTCAGGATCAGCGGATGCTGGAGCGTGTCTTGCTGGCAGAGCCCAGGATGCTGCTCCAGGAGGAGGGATCAGACTCTTCTCAGGGTCTGAATCCAGAGTTTGCTCAGGTAAAATTCCCTCAAAAGACAAGAGGTTCCCCTCTTGTGGGGAATGAATTTGTAGAAAATTTTTAAAACTTGATAGAAGCTTTATGTAGTGTATATTTGTATGTAAATTTTAAGATAACAAATGTTGACTTAGATATGATATGGAATAAGGTAAATATTGTTAAGAGTATTCAGAATAACACTATTGTTAGTGTTTTTAAAACACCTTTCAGTGTTACCCCATCTCTAAATTAAAAAAAAAAATTAATCCACCACGCTCTCCCATCCCCTTTTCCTGCACTGCCTGGGTGTTGTTATCCAGGCTGCTGTCTCAGGTGCCAGGTGTGGGTCTGAGTGTGGTGTCACCTCCTCAGCACCAGCTGGCACCTGCAGATCCTGCGTGTCCTGCTGCTGCATGCAGAGCTGGATTAGGCTCTCCTGGAGCCTGTGGGTGCCAGCCAGGGGGAAGCCACGTGGAGAGCAGGCTGGGCAGCTCCTCAGTGCTTGGGGCTCACTTCCAGCCTCTCTGCTCCAGCCCTTCCAAAGCTACTCCATGGATCCTCGGAGGCTGGAGCAGCCAGCTGATGCTGGAAGAAGTTGTGTGGTTGGTGCCAAGTGGAGCTGGCTGGCTCTGGGAGCAGCTCCTCGCTGAGGAACTGCGCTGGGAGTGATGGGGTTTTGATTTCTCCTGGAGCAGCAGGGCTGGCTCTGGGGCTCCCCTGGAAATGCTGAGCTTGGCACTGTTCTGTAAGAGCTGAAATGAGGGATGTGGGACTCCAGGCTGCTCTCCAAAATGCAGTTTTTGTACCCAAGATGTCACAGCAGTCCAGGGTCGTGGGTGACAGAGCTGTGCCTACAGCTGTCAGCTCCAGCTGCAGGCAGGCCTGGAGACCCTTTGGTTTTGGTTACAATGCATTACAGACTTTCCTTTTCTGAGCATCTTCATACAGTAGAACCAATCTATACTTTAACTTTTATCTATAGCCTCTCATAACTACTATAATTACCATATTCATGTTACTGTTTTCCAATCACTAAAAGTTAGTACATTACAGTTAAAGCTAGAAGTTGTTTTTCAGTTTTCTTGCAGTGGAAAATTCTGAAACCTCTTTTCTACTTGCAACATTTGCTGCCTTCTTTGCCTGTGCTGTCTTTCTGCTTGGTAAAAACATCTTGTTTGGGGTGGGTTTATCCTTTGCCCTAAGCCATAAAAACCCCTTCTAACTAACACACCCTTTGCCTCTTTGGTTATCCAGTTAGACTGGCTCAGCAATTCTTTTCTTCTATATCAAAACTTGCTTCCATCTCTATTCCTTCATCAGACTCCACATTCAAAAATCTTCCTGCTAAGCATCCATATCTGTGAGACTTTCTTGTCAAACTTTCATCCTTCCCAACACCGTTCTCTTCCTTCCTTGTCCAAGCATTGGTGGGGAGAAAGTAGTTAAGGGAGACACCAAAGCCAGGCAGAGCCCAGCTGCAGGGTGAGGACTTTCTGCCCCAAACTTTGCCTTTAGCCAGCCCCTGCTGGATGCTCAGCTGCCCCAAGGGCTCTTTGAGCAGGTGACACAACATCCATGAGTGCCAGCAGTGTCACCGAGCTGGGGTTTCACCCCATGGCCATACAGGAGTGTCCTTAATCTGCATTTTTTTGGGAGCAGACCATTGTTTCGTCTGGGTTAAATAAAATCATGTGGCCTCTCCTTCTTCTGCTGCTGTCCCCACTTCAGCCCCAAGCTCTGCATCCATCATTAGGTGCCCTGTGCTCCCATCCTTGACCGACTCGTGGAGAGGGAGTTTAAATGGAGGTGTAAAACTTTAGTGCCCTCATTAAATTGGTGTTGCAGGCAGGGAAATGAGAGCTGTTGAAATAATGAAAATAAAGGCATCCCTGGGGCTCCACGTGACACTGGACGCTCCTGCCCACTTCTGTGGGGATGTGCAAAATGCAAAATGCAGATTGGTGCTTTGCAGGGCACAGAGGGGTAAAGAGAAGTGTCAGGGCTGCTGTTGCAGTGGTTAAGGCTTAATCCATCCTGGGAAAATGTCTCTTCCTGAAGAAGTGCCTGTTTCATGCAATCACTGCTCAGGATTGAATGCCTGCAGGCTTCAAGAGAAGAAAAAAAAATTATGCCACCAAAGCCATTGGAAAATGGAAGTGTGAATTCACACACCTTGAAGTGGGGCAGCAGTAATGAGGAGCTCAGGGATGTGTGCTGGCCCCTTCCCTGCTGGCCCTGTGTCAGAGGAGGCTGGAGCAGCTTCTGCTGCCCTGGCACTCTGTTATCTCCATAAGCAGGGACACCCAGGGAATGATTAAATCAATTAATTGATTTTCTATAGCTCATAAGGAAGTCAAATGGCATTTCCATCAAGTTGTGATGAGCCAACACCCCACCATGGCCAGGAGGAATGTTAATGGCTCTTTATGCTTTTATTACCCCTTTTCACTCCTAAATCAAAATTCATCCTGAGCCCGGGAGGCAGCAGGTACTTCAGAAAATAAAACTAGCACAGTGGGAGCCATAGCAGCCTCTGTAAAAGTTGGGTTTTCCCATTGATTTATTTGTTTCTCTGCCTTAAACGAGAGAGCAGGGCTCAGTTCAGCTTGAGAAGAGATTAGCTGAGGCTCATCCTGCAGCTCTGCCAGTGCCCCCCAGCTCTGGCCCTGCTCGGAGGATCCGGCCCCTGGGCTCGCTGGACACTGGTGGGTTTGGAGGAAGGGATGATTTATTTGCCCCTGGAAGCAAAGTGGCAGGATGCCCAGCACTGTTTGGCCAATCTTTTTGGCTGAATGAGAAAGGGTGATCATTTTAGAAGTGTTAAATGAGTGAGTTCTGAAGAAATCACCTTTTGGGGCAGCTGTGAGCGTGGCTGTGGGCTGGAGCACTGGGTGTGCAGGGCTGGAGGATTGATGGGGCGCTGAACCTCCTGGAGCCTTTTTTTTCTGGCTGGTTTTGGGCTGTGCAAGTGCTGAGTGCAATCCTCCCTTCCCTGCAATCCATGGGGCACTGGCTGTTGGCAGTATAATTGTCCCTGGTTGGGCAATAGGGACCATCAGGAGGAGAACCTTGAATGCTGGTGCTGTTGGAGAGACTCCTCCTGTAAACACCAAGAACACACACAAAGGTTCGTCCCTGGGTCCGTGGAGTCACTGTGGGGCAGTCCCTGTCCTGTGGGACCTGTGTGTGCTGATTTCTCCTCAAACTGGGGGTCTCAGCTGCAAATCCAGGCTCCAGTTTGCCCCCAGTCCCAACAGCATCCACTCCAGTGTGGGGTGCAGCCATGCCCCAGGAGCTCTGCTGTCCTTAGGGCTTTGCTACAGCAGCTGCCCTTCTTCCATCTCTGTGCTGGAGCCCTGTGTTTTAGGAAGCAATTTAAAATCAATGTTAATCTTGTAATTTGGAAGCCTGTCCTGCGGTGTGAGGTGTTTGAAGCGCTGCAGAACAGCTTAAAATGCAATTTCAAATAGTGCTGGCTGGCAATAGAGAAGCAACTAAAAACTCCCTGCTGCTGCTCTTTTAAAAGAAAAAAGTGAAAGGGGGATGAGAAAGAAAGATGCATTAAAAATATAAAAAATACATAAAAATATATAAAAAGAAATAAAAGCTGAACTGCAGCTTGTGTTGAGGTTGTGTGTATTCATCTCTCCTTCCCAACTCCCCCAGTTGTGGGGGGGGGGGGTAGGAGATCCAGCTCTCTTTACCTGCAGTCATGGCTCATGGCAGGACTCCTGGGACTGTCCCCATGTCCCAGAGGAGACATCAGGTCTCTGGTGTGTGTATGGAGGGGTAAGAAGCAATACATCTGGGGGGAACAGCCCTGAGCTCTCCTTACAGCTGTGAAACGCTCCTGACTGGGAGTGTGAGTGTTTGTATTGTTTATTTTCCTGCCTTTTCTTATTTGTATGGAAACTGGGAGCAGACATGTTTGGGTGGAGCTGCAGGCTGTTCCTGCAGGGCTTCCTTTGGGATGGGAGGGAGCTGGAGGGGTGGAAAAGCATCAGGATCCTCTTGTGCAGGCTCAGCTCGGGGTCCTGCAGCTGAGGGAGGGAGGAACAAGACCCCAGAGCTGTTGGCTGTGGATCCCAAGTGAAAGGAATAGTGGATTTGTCTTTACAAACAAGCTGTGGGTCTGCTGGTAGATAAAACCAGCACTGGGAGATCAAAGAAACGATGGGAAGGATTCCACTGATTGATGAATGGAAAAAGATATTTACCTTTACAAATAAACTGTAGGTTTGCTGATAAATGAAATTGGATCTTGAAAGGTGAAAGAAACAATGGGAAAGCGCCATGGACCCCAGGCACTGCTGCTGTGGGGGGCTGCAGGAAGGCAGGGGGGTCTCCTGAACCCAGGGAAGGGTTGCAATTGCTGCTGTCACATGGCTGCACCTGCAGAGCTGTCTTGGTTTGGAAAGCCAGGAGTCTGCTAAGGAAGGCAGGAGCCTCCCCTGAAATGGAAAATGTAAACCCTCCCCACCCCTCCAAATTGCTATAAATTTTAAATTAAGGGGCTCTCAGGCAAAAGTATGGGAGAAAGAATAACAGTTCTTTATTAGGGAAGAAAATAAAAATATAAAATAAACAATGCAGTAAACCAAACCAACACTGCCAGAGTCAGAACCCAACCTGACACCCTGTGGGTCAGCGTGTTGGCAGCAGTCCCATTGGAATTGTGGCTCAGCCCTCCTGCAGTGTCAGGGGTGGTTCTGCTGGAGCAGGGATCCTGTAGAGAAGGATGTATTCTTCCTCTGAAGATCCAGGGGAAGAGGCAGCTGCTGCTCCTCTGGGGAATGCAGTGGAGAAGCTGTGCTGGTGTTCCAGAATTCTCCAGATTCTATCCAGGTAGGAATGCTTGGCTCCTCCCTCTGGGCTCCCATCTCCCAATGGGATGCTGTAGTTCTTATCAGCCATGCAGTGACATTCAATAGCTGTTATCAGCAGATGTCTCCCCTGAGAGAGGAGTGGGTGTGGAAGAGATAAGGAAAACTGCCCAGTGAGCAGAAGACAGCTGCCACACAGATGGCAAATAGAATAAATACATCTTGCCTTGCAATTTGGGACAGGAACCCATGGTCAGGTCCTGCCTGCCCTGGTTTTTGGGAGGGCACAGAGGGTCTGACAGGCTCTGCCTGCCCAGAGGTGCAAGGAGAGTGAGGCAAAACACCCTGAGGCTGCACACTGACACAGCAGTGCAACAGAGGAGGCATCAGTCCAGGAGGAGGTGATACAGGCAGGTGGGACATAATCTACTTTACCAGCCAGTGGCTTAAGGCTGCTTAATTTGGCTGATTATCAGGAGCTGCTTTACTGCCAGTGCTCCCAGGGCTCAGCAGCAGATCGATGGTGCTGCTGGAGCTCTGCTGAAGTGTCCCCTTCACCAGCAGCTCCTGAACTCCTTCATGGGCAGCTCCAGCTGTGTGGCAGCTCCCTGTGTGCCTCCTGCTGCTCTCTTCCTTTGGGGCCCTGGCTAAGCAGGTCTGTGTTTTCTCTGTATAATTTAAATTAGTAAATCTGGAGCAGTGTAATGGCAGATGTGGGTGGATTTGCTGGCAGTAATAACTGGCTGGGAGCCCATGCTGGGGAATGGGTGCCTTTAAGGGGTGCAGCCACCCTGAGGGACCTTCTCCATCCCTGGAGCAGCTTCCCCAAAGGGATGGAGACAGGAGGGGCCATTGCTGCCAACCTGAGCCTGGCCTTGGGCTCACTTGTTTGCAGTTAGAGCTGGGGCTCTGGGCTGTGATTGCAATGGATTATGTGTCAGAGTTAGTCCTTGGCTAGTTGGCTCTTTGGTCTTTTAATCTGCTTGAATCAAAATCAATAGTGAAAGTAAATAGAGGAGCATCAGAGGGGCAGGCAATCAAAGGCTGGGGCTTTGCTCCCTGGGGACATGCCAGGGTGGATGGGATCCCAGGACAGCCCTGGGTACCACCCCAAGGAGCTGGGCATGAGGTCTGGGGCTGCCTCAGCCCCACTGGAGATCCTCTGCTTTCCTCTGCAATAAATCTTTCAAGATTGTGCTGCCCTTTTGAGGGGTTTAAATAGCCTGGAGTTGTCCTTTAAAGGAGAAAACCACAGCAAATGATGCTTTAGATTGAAATTAATTCAGCTGGTATTTTCAATGGACATAGGTAATATCTCACTGTGTCTGAGCTCCAGCAGCAGCAGGGGATTTGCTGTTGTGGGATGGCCAGGCAGGGCTGTGACACTCTGAGAAGGGAGGGGACCAACAGCCAACCAGCCAGGTTATGGATATTGGGAATACAGTATGGGATTGCATTTTAAAGGAGACTCAGGGGTGCCCTCATCACTCTCACAGCTCCTGAAAGGTGCTCAGCTGGGGCTGGGCTCTTTCTCCAGGCAGCACTGACACAACCAGAGCACACAGCCTCAAGCTGCACCAAGGGAAATACAGGTTGGATATTAGGGAAAAGTTTTTAACTGAAAGAGTGATAAAGTTCTATTGTGGCAGGTGTCCCCCAGTCAGAGAAATAAAGAGCTTTGACTCCATGATTTCAGAAGGCTGAATAAAAGCTTTATTAAGCTAGACTATACTACTACTACACTAGAGGAAAATTTTCACTGTGAAAGTGATGACACACAGGAACAGAAAAGGCATGGATGCACGATCTCTGGAAGTGCTCAGGGCCAGGTTGGATGGGGCTCTGAGCAGCCTGATCTAGTGGAAATTGTCCTGGCCCATGGCAGGAGGGTTGGAACAAGGTGATCTTTAGGGTCCCTTCCAACCCAAACCATTCTGATAACAGGAAGGAGTGGCCAGGGAGGAAAGGAGATGCTCCTTTCTCAGCTGCTCTCCACTCCTGCATGGTCAGAGAACACGGAAACAGAATATGCTGAGCTGGGAGGGATCCACAAGGATCACTGAGCTCCACTGAACCTCACCTTTGAGTTCAGGTTGGCACATCAGCAGAACTGCCCTGGCTTCTCATCCTGCTCCTGTTCTGGAGGTCCCTGTGGCAGGTACTGGCAGGGGGTGACGCCTGCTCATGGCTGCTTTCACTCCAAGCAGGTATTTTAAAGACAAGTGCATCATTAGTGAATTCCCCAGGGTTTCAGCCCATCGAAATTTGAGCATATTGGCTGTAGACTATTCTGCTGGTTTCACAGAGAAGCTATTCCTTCTTCCGCAAGACATCACCCTTAGGGGTTGCTTTCCCTTTTTCCCCTGATTTCATCCAATTACTTAGCTGTGTGCTCTTCAGAAGCCCCATAAATAATTCTCCTCCCTCTGCTGTGTTTACCAGCGTGTCTCATGAAATCCGGTAAGATATGATTGATTGCAATCATTATTTCCTAGTGCTGCTTTGAAAACCTCTGTCAGTTCAGTGATTGCCTGGAAAGCGTGGCTGCCACTCAGGAAAACTGTCAAAACCCTGTCATACCTTAACAAACTCCAATTAATCCATTGGTTGGGTTTACTTGTATTCGCTGTCCCATCATTGCTGATTATCAGGGGAAATTAGAATATTTTCCCTTTCTAATTAGCAGCTTGGTGGCTTTGTTTTTTAAAAGAAAGCGGTTTTCAGCACTGTTTAATTTTTCAGAACTGGAGTTTTGTGCTGTTAAGGTGGGTTTGGGTTTATCTTGGCTGCCTGCAGTGCTGTGGGTAAAATCTCCTTGGGGATCTTCATCACTGGCTTTAGGGAGAAGCCTGAGCTCCTGGCCAGGATCTCCTCCATCCTCTGGATCCCCGTGCCTGGCTCAGGCAGCTGAGCAGCCCTGGGTGGGAGTCTGAGTCTCTGTTCCAGGTTAACAAATTAATCCTGGCTCTTGCATTTTTAAAAGAGTCGCTTCAGCACTTTTCCTCCTTTCTTCTGGTTTTAATGAGACACACTTTCCAAGAGATGCAATAATCATTGCCAAAAAATGTCAAGGCGTTGTTAGCTTCCTTAAGCTGCTGGAAAAACAACAACAACAAAGCCCAGGAACAGAAAGAGAGAGGTGTTGATGCGGAAGAGCTTCGGCTTCATCTCCGAGTGCCAGGGGAGAGCTGGGGGAGATGTGTCCTGCCTCAGCTCTGCTTTCTGGCAGGCTGCCCCAAAAGGTAATGCAGGGAAAGCTGGGATTTTTTATTTTTTTTATTGCTATTTTTACTTAGTATTTGGGATTTTTTAAAAATTTCTTTATTTGAGAAGGAATATCTCGGCTCACTGTTGACAGCAAAGCTCAGAGCTCTGCTCTCAGAGCATCCTGCAGTGGCTCAAAACCAGCTGGGAATGGGATGGTGGCAGTGACAGGAGGGGAGATCTCAGGGAAATTCAGGGGCCAGGCTGGTGGTGGGTGCAGAGTGGAGTTGTGGCTCTCTGGGATCCACAGGGAAGTGGATTTGTGCCCTGGTGGGAATATCCTCATCCCTCATCAGTGATTTGGGAGCAGAGCTGTCTTGTCAGCTGTGCTTCTGTGGTGAACCTTTGGAGCATCATCCTTGCCTGGGCTGCCAGGAATTCTCCATCCCCACTGCCTTCCCAGGCACAACCTCTGTGTGTTCCCAGCACACTGTCACAACCTGACCCCCCAAACAGGCTGGGATCCAAATCCCCAGGCCAGGATGGGCTCCATGGGAATCTGGGGGTGATGGTTTCAGCCTCTCTGGCCAGCTGTAGGGGTGGTGGTGTTCACAGGGGTCCCAGGATGAGGGAAGAGACAAGAATCTTGACTCCATGTTTCAGAAGGCTGATTTATTATTTTATGATATATATTATATTAAAACGATACTAAAAGAATAGAAGAAAGGATTTCATCAGAAGGCCTGCAAGGAAAGGAAAGAAAATGGAATGATAATAAAATCTTGTGACTGACCAGACAGTCCAAGACAGCTGGACCGTGACTGGACATTAATTAGAAACAACCACATGAGATCAATCAAAGATGCACCTGTTGCATTCCACAGCAGCAGATAATTATTGGTTTTATTTTCCTCTGAGGCCTCTTGGCTTCTCAGGAGAAAAATCCTAAGGAAAGGATTTTTCAGGAAGTATCATGGCTACACTGTAGGGGTTGGGTCAGGTTTTTTTCCTGACCTCCAGCCTCACCCACCGCAGCACAAGGGATCAGTAATCACTGCCTCATGCAAAAACTGAGTGTAAGGTCTAAGCTCTGACCTACTGGCCATGCTGGGATGTCAGAGCAGGAGCAAATTCTGAGTAAAAATGTCCATTTTGGGGGATGGTCAGTCCTGGGGTAGACAGAGGGTGCTGGGGGCTGCAACCCATGAACACAGCCCAGCTGTGGGAGGGATGTCACTGGAATGGGCTCAGTCTATGGACAAATAACTAAAGTGGATTTTCAGATTTAAGCCCATGTCAGAGCTATTTCCCTTAGCTCTGCCTTTTCCTGATTTGCTCAGCTGTGTTTGGGGCAGCCCTTGTCAAAATGGAGCCTCAGGTTCCAAAAATCCACTTTTTTACCTCCCCATAGCATCTTTTAATTGCAGGCTCATTAGTGCTGCTGCTCTTCAGTGGGACAGGCTGTGACTTTGATATCACGCAGGGGACAGGGTGACCTTCCTGGTGGGTTGGCAAGGTGGCTCCTGCACTCCCAAACCCACCCAGGAAAGTCTGGGGCTGCACAGGACCTTGGGCACCCACTGATTGAAGGAGAAGTCACTGATTCTTGCCATGGAGCTGAGGGAATGTCTGGGGAAGAGCCCAGTTTCACTCTCCATGAATGGTGGTTTGTCCTCTTTCTTTTGAGGAATTGCTTTTGCTGTCAATGTTTCTTCTGTTTTGTTAGATAGAGTCAGGGAAAATAATGTGCTGCTGATAATCCCAGCCAAGCGTGGAAGGCAGCCTTTGGCAAGGTCTGGCTGGCCCAGTGTCGTCTTCTTGGAGGGGTTAAGGGTTGGCTCACAACGCCGTGTTCGCGAGTGATCCCGTGTTATCCCAGAGCCTGGCAGGGCAGTGTGGGGGCTGGAGCTGCAGTGCCAGTGCTGCCTGCCCTGGGAAGCTGCCTGCTGGGGAGGATGAAACAGGAAAGCCTTATCAATATGATTGCCTGGCAAAAGATTTTGAGAATATAGAAACTATAAGTGAGATTGAAATGAAAGCAAGCTTTGAGATATCTCAGTTACTGAACAACTGGAAAACAATGGTGTGGCCAGCTGAAGGTGATCCCCTTTTGATGGAACAACACCCTCTGCTTGCAGACAGCTCCAAGGGTCAGAGCAGACCCTACAGCTTGGCAGAAGGGGCCCAAAGAGAAGTTTTTAGAGTTTAAAATGTAACACAGTATGGTGATGTAGTGATTCTTATAGGCTGTATGTAAATGCTGTAGGATTTGTATCTTGTACTAGATTGGTTAGTGAGAATTAGAATATTCAACACAGAAGAATATTTATTGTATTGTAACGGGAACCTCACTCTTACCCCTTTTGCACTCTCACCCTCTCATCCTCTCTCCTCCTCTCCTCTCTCGGCCCTGCTCTGAGCTGTGGCTGGCAGCTCCCAGGCCCTTTGCAATAAACACCAAGTTCCACAACCTGGCTTCAAAAATCTCCCATCTCCATCCATCCCCCCGATGCTCCTCCACTGCCTTCCCTGGGAATCAGCCTTCCCAGCCCCTGGGAGCTCTGGCTGAAGTGTGGGTGAATTCCTGGGGGAGCAGGGATGGAGCCAGGGCTTGCAGCTCTGCAGCAGCAGTGGGAGCTGTCACGGTGCCCCTGATCCACCACACCACACCCTGCTCCCATCTGAACACCCACACCAAGGCCTCTGTGCTGTTTCACATGCTCAGCCCGCTCCTGTGGGGAGGAGAAGCCCATGCCAGGGCTGTCCCTGGCACACCATGCCATTGGGATGCCCTGGTCCATTCTGCCCCCCTGGCTGTGCCAGGATAGGGAATCCCAAACTCCATCTGGCTTTGCAGGACTGGTTGTGCATCTGTTTGGAGGTGCATGAGGTGTCCCTAAGTCCTGATAGCAACCCAGGATATCCAGCAGCTGCTCTCCTTCCCAGTGCCACCCCCTTGGCTCCTGCTGCTCCCTAAATTAAATATGTGCTGCCTCTTGGAAAGCACATGAGAGTGGAACGGCAGAGATAAGCTAAACGGGAGAGGTTCAGGGGATTATGCACTGATTAAGTTATTACCAACGTGAAATGAGCCGAGCTGAGATGAAACAGGAGCTTTATTTTCTGTTCCCTGACTCTGGGCTCATTGCCTGTCACTAGATGGCAAATTAAGCTGGGAGCCAGGAGCTCCTGGATCCCCTTGTGCTTTCCAGCAGGTCAGTGCCATGCACACCCATGGGAGAAACAGTGTTAAACAAGGCTGGGAACTGGGGGCCTTCCCTCCTGGGGGAGTTGATGCAGCACTTGAGCTATTTCCAGTGCTAGGTCTCCCACCCCATTGCAGATTTGAGCAGAAAATTTCTTCTTTTCTGGAACAGGAAAATCTGGTGCTGCTGGGAGGATGTGTTGGAGAGCACCACCCCTTTGATGAGTTTCCCATGTTTTTCCTTAAGCATCCTCTGCAAGCTGCTGTCAAAGGCAGGATGCTGGGCTAGGTGCAGAGTGAAAAATAGAAGTGGCACATGAAAGGCTGTTTGCTTTGTGCTTGGGAATGAAGTCAGTTTGCCATAAGCCCTTGGACTGTGACCGTGTTCACAGGGGTCTGAGGATGAGGGAAGAGATGAGGATCTGACTCCGTGTTTCAGAAGGCTTGATTTATTATTTTATTATATATATTATATTAAAACTATACTAAAAGAATAGAAGAAAGGATTTCATCAGAAGGCCAGCTAAGAATAGAAAAAGAAAGAATGATAACAAAGGCTTTGGTCTCGGGCAGAGAGTCTGAGCCAGCTGACTGTGATTGGCCATTAATTAGAAGCAACCACATGAGACCAATCCCAGATGCACCTGTTGCATTCCACAGCAGCAGATAACCATTGTTTACATTTTGTTCCTGAGGCCTCCCAGCTTCCCAGGAGAAAAAATCCTAAGGAAAGGATTTTTCATAAAATGTGTCTGTGACAGAGATAGGCTGGATCAGGTGGATAAGTCAGGATTTCATGCCTGGTGAGGGGGCTGGATCCAGGCTGAGATAACAACTGGCTGTCCTGTATTTTCTGTCCCATCTTTGATGGGACGGGAGGAGCCCAGCTGGATCTGGGCAGGGGTTTACCCTGCTTGGGCAGTGTGATGGGGCTGTGGGGCAGAGCCAGGGAGGGGACACGGGGACAGCAGGGCACTGAGATGCTCCAAACACCACCGAGCCCACTCATGGGGGTGGGGAGCAGCAGGGGCAGCTGTGGGGCTGGAGCTGGGGTCCCAGGGTGGGGTGTGCATGCCAGGCTGGCCGTGTCTCAGCTCCCTCTGTGTGCTGCAGTGATGGGCGCGCTGGAATCCCGAGGGGTGCTGCGCAGGATGAGCGACATGCTGGAGATGCTGATGAAGAGGATGGATGTCCTGGCCAGGCTGGAGAACAGCACTGACTTCCACAAAGGGGATGAAGCACGATTCCCTCTGGACAGGTCAGTCAGACCCTGTGGAGCAGGGCTGGGCGTGGGGGCTTTGCAGGAGCAGAACACCCCAATGTGCTGAGCTGCTCTGAGGGTGGTGGGACCCAGCAGGACCTGGGGCTTGGGAGGATCTTTTCTAGCCTCATTTGCCACGTCTGGAGCTGTTTCTTTTGGGATTTCTGAACTGACTGTGATTTTTAGGATTTGTAGTCACTCCCAAGCTTGTCAGAGTCCAAGAAGCATTTGCACTATGCTCTCAGGCACACTGTGATTTTTGGGGGTGTGTCCACTGCAGGACCAGGAGCTTGACTCAGTGATCCTTGTGGGTGTTGTTGTGATATTCTACGATTCCATGATTTCCTGAAGCAGCTGTCCCAGCTGCAGGTGTGGCAGTGTCTGCACTGCTGTGCTGCGGTGCTGCTGGAGGTGGCACATGCCAAGCAGCACCTGGCATGTGAGATGTGCTCCCTGAGATCAGGACACTTGCTCTGTGCCTGTACTCCATGAGTAGCTGTGTATCTGGTGGCTGTTCAGAATCCAGGGCTGATGTGCTCAGCATTGGAGTTGAGCAAGGTTTAAAATGTCCAGAAGGGTTTAAAATGATGCCCTGGCTCCCTGTGCTGCACATCTCAGCTGGCATTGTGAGAGGTGCCATCAGACCTCCCTGTTGTGGCACACTGATTCACTAGAAAGACATTTCCCTGTGCTCTGGGAGCCTTTAAACATTCATTGATACTAATTGGAGTGTCAGTGCACAAATGGTAACTGGTGGTGGGGCAGCAGAGATGAAAAACCACAGGGGCAGCACTTGGGACAAGCTTGGCAGTGTGGAAAAGATGCCAGTGTGGATTTTGCTCAGGTGGAGCCTCAGGTGACACAGGAGAGGTGGATGGCAGGGATGTGACATGCAGAGGTCACCCCTGCCCTGCTGCATCCTGCTGGATCCCTCATAACATTCCCACCTCCACCTCCTGCCATCACTGTGCTTTCCCCTGCTCCCATCAGCATTTCCATCCCTCTCCCTCACTTTCCTCATGAGCCTCTTTTGTGTCTATAACAGAAAACAGTCAGTGAGCCTGTAATTAAAGGCTGAGCTCTGCCACAGTGCCTGCACACCTGAGCTAGAGCTGCAGGGCAGCCATGGAATGCGTGGTCCTGACTTTTATGTACCATCATTTCCAGCACTGAGAAAATATAATTTGCCTCAGCCATGGTAGGTGCTGGGATTTTGTTGTTCCGAGGCTGGCTGGTACCCAAGTGAGTGAGATCACCAATAATCCCAGAGAGGAGTGGACAGGACTATTACAGCCAGCACTGGAAGGTGCTTGCTCACATCGAATGATTTTCTTGGCCAGTTTTGTGTTAAAAGAACCACTGATTTCAGGTGATGGTTGTTTCTCTACACCAGCAGCCAAGAGAGAAACTTAAAAGCATTTCTGTGGGCTGGCAGCAGTGGCTGCAGATGGGGATTTGGTGTTTCAGATCTGCTGTGGGAGTGATGGCTCTGGGGCCATCACCTGGAGAGAGGATGGGAGCTGATGGACCCACATCAAAAGATCCTCAAGTTTTGTGTGTGTGCTCAGATGGCCCTGAGCTGGGGGCTGAGATCACAGATGTCTTAATTTGCAGTAATGGAAATTCAGGGGCAACGAGTTTATCACCTTTTGCTCTTTATACGTCACCCCTAAAGAGAAATCAATTCTCTTCACCTGATTCTGCATCCAAACCCATCTGTCTCCTCTCCTTGTTCTCACCCGGCCTCTGAAGATCCCATTCTGGTCATGGGGCAGAGCATCTCCAGGTGAAGCAGCCACCACGGGGGAGTTTCTTGTGGGTGGGATTTTGCTGTGGCAGTCCCTGATGAAGCACTGGCTGATTTGCCAACACTTGGGAAGTATTTCCTGAGCACTCCCTTCCTTCCCTGCAGTGCGGGGTCTGGCTGAGGGCTGTGCCCAGAGGGGACGGGATGTGTTGGAGGTGTCACAGCTGGGTTTGAGTGGCTCCACCTCTGGTGCTGCCTCAAGCAGGGTGACCTTTCTTGGCTTGTCCTGGTCCCTGCTGCCCCCTGTGCTGATCCCACAGCTCTGGGTGCTCTCTGAGCTGAGCAGAGCAACCCAGGGGGAATCCAAAAGCAGCTGCTGTGAAACCCTGTGGAGTCAGGGTGCTGAGCTCCCTGTCCTGTTGGGGAAGATGAAACAGGAAAGCCTTATCAATATGATTGCCTGGCAAAAGATTTTGAGAATATAGAAACTATAAGTGAGATTGAAATGAAAGCAAGCTTTGAGATCCCTCAGTTACTGAACAATGGGAAAACAATGGTGTGGCCAGCTGAAGGTGATCCCCTTTTGATGGAACAACACCCTCTGCTTGCAGACAGCTCCAAGGGTCAGAGCAGACCCTGCCAGCTTGATGGAAGGGGCCCAAAGAGGAGTTTAAAATGTAACACAGTATGGTAATGTAGTGATTCTTATAGGCTGCATGGAAATGCTATAGGATTTGTATATTGTACTAGATTGGTTAGTGAGAATCAGAATATTCAACACAGAAGAAGATTTATAGTATTGGAATGGGAACCTCGCTCTATTACTCTCTTACCCTCTCATCCTCTCTCTCCCTCTCTTCTCTCATTCCTGCCCTGAGCTGTGTTTGGCAGCTCCCAGCAGGGCCCTGCACCCAGGCCCTTTGCAATGAACCCCAAATTCCAGTCCTGGCTGCAGAGATCTCTCATCTCCATCCATCCCCACCATCCCACCCCACAATGTTCCTACACTGTCCCTTGAGGGCGACCAGCTGCAGTTTTGGGGACCCCTGTGCTGAGGTGGATTGGGCACCTCCAGCTGCCCCAGGACCCAGCAATGACTCCTGGACCCAGATCAGCCCCACGGAGACACCCAGGAGCTGTTCCTCGTTAGGATCCCGGGATTCCACTGAGGGCTTGTCTCCTTCCCTCCCTGCCTCTGTCTCTTTGATCACCAGTGACCGACTTGAGGCTGTCAGGGAAAGATAATACAATTAAAGGGTGGTAATTTCAAAGGGATTTTACTCTTCAAAGCGTCCCTGCTTGGCACTGCTGCTGCCTTCGTCTCCTTCCCGCTCTGCACAGCTGCCAGTGTGGGCTTTGTGCTTCCAGTTGCCCAAAAGTGGATTAACTCTTGTTTTTACAAAGTGCTCTCCTGCTTAAGGCTGGATCTCCAGTGGAATCAGGAGGGCTGGGTTTTGCAGAGCTCCAGCTGAGGGGAAGGAGGTGAAGGCTTTGCTGAGCTTTATGGAGTAACCTGTGAGCACTGCACCACTCCAGCAGAGGCTCGGTGGGGTGGCTTTACCCCTTGGAAAGTGCAAGGAAAACTCTGTATATGCAGGGTGGCATTAATGGCCTGCCTTGGAAAGCCTCCCAGATTTCCAAGCTGCAAAATCTTTCTTCCTCCACTGGGGCTGTCTCACTGAACATTCCACAGGTGCCTCCATTTCCAGCCGATAAAACTCTTGGAAAACCCAAATGTCCCACTCCGATTTTCTCCCCCTTGGAAGAGCTGCCCAAAAGTTTTGTGGGCTGGCACACAGGCTGCACCTGTGAACTCCAGGGGTTGCTGGCTGCCTTCTCCAGCCCTGCCTGAGCTCCCTGCTGCCTGCATCCTGCCCGTGCTGGGAAGGGAAGGATGGATTCCCTAACGAGGGCCAGCAGGCTGCCAGTCAGCTGCAGGAAAATCAATACTGCTGTTAATTGAATGCAACCCTCGTAAATCATCCGAGGGGAAGGAAATTAGGAGTACTTATGGAAGCCTCCTGGAGAGCTGTTTACTGGGCAAGGGAAAAATATTAGTTTGCAGGGGAAGTGTTGATCTCTTGCTGAAAAGTGCTTAGGAGGGAGGGAGGGAGGGGAGGATAGGGTCTGAGTGGCTGACCCAAGCTGGCACTGTAACCCTGCAGTGTTGGGGCTTGGAAAAGCCCTTTTCCAGGAGCTGGGCTGCCCCTGCCCACCTCATGCCCCAGGGACATGGCAGAGAGCAAGGCTGGGGTCTGCAGCACTGGCATTCCTGGTCATCCCTGTCCCCACGTGGTGGTTAGCCTGCAAAGGGTGTTATTTGCTAACGACTGATTAATCTTCAAGCTTAATTACTGCCAAGGCTCAGTTAATTTCCACACACTTTAAGTATTTGTTCTTGTAATCATTACATGACTCCATATTCCCCCAGTAATTAAAAGTCTCGCAATATGACACTAAATGGATGATGTTCCTGCATCCTGCCAGCCTGGCTCTATTAATTCCTGAATTGTTGCTGATGGTGAGCTGGCTGCAGAGAAATCTCTGCCAAGGCTGTGGTGTCCTGCAGCCCAGGTGAGCCTGGAGCAGTCCTGGACCCCTCTGAGCATTGGCTCCCATCTCCTGAGGGGCTCAGAGGGGGCAAAGCTCTTCAGAGCAGCCCAGGGAAGGTGAGACCACCCTGTGGTCCAGCCTGGCTTTGCTGGGTGCTGGTTCTGCTGAGCTGAGTTCTGCTGCAGGAGCAGGGGTACATCAGGAGACAGGAGCCTCCCTTCCCAGCACTCACCTTCCTCACAGGTCCCACAGCCTCTTCCATCCTGGCAGAGGGGATGAATTTTTCCTTGCCAGCTCCTGAGGATGTCTGCCTCTGTGGATGATTTCACAGAATTCACAGAATCACTGGGTTGGAAGAGACCTTCAAGATCGAGTCCAACCCAGCCCCAACCCCTCACCTAAACCCTGGCACCCAGTGCCACATCCAGGCTTTGTTAAACACACCCAGGGATGGGGACTCCACCACCTCCCCGGGCACATTCTAGAACTTTATCACTATTTCTGTGAAAACCTTTTCCCTGCTCTCCAACCTGCATTTCCCTTGGTGCAGCTTGAGGCTGTGTGCTCTGGTTCTGTCTGTCCTGCCAACCCCAGCTGAGCACAGGCACCTTCCAGGAGCTGTGCAGAGTGATGGGGGCACCCCCGAGTCTCCTTTTCTCCAGGATACACAACCCCATTTCAGTGTTACTTGGAGAGGATGGGCACAGTGTAGGGACTCACTGCTGCTCTGGAGTCCCCATCAGGATCAGGAGAAGACATAAATGGGGAAATTCAGGCCTGGGCAGCTGAGATAAGTTACTTTTCTCTTAAGACAGAGCAGGGAGGTGGCTGTGTGCTGCCAGCAGGTCAGCAGGGTCCATCCATGCACCCACATTTCCAGAAGGGCTGTGGCACTATGGAAGAGCCCCACAGCCCAAATGGTGCTGGGCATCACCAGCATGGTGATAGGACAGGTGCCAAGGTATGCCCAGGTCACTCACACCCTCCCCTCCTGCTCCCAGGCTTGCACCTCCCCCAGCACCGCCTGCTCAATTTGCTGAAGTTAATTCAGCAGAGGCTCTGCTTTTGTTTATTTTTAAACTTTATTTTTATTTCAATGTTTATATTTATAATTTTATATTTACATTTATACTATATTATTTATATCTATATTAAAGTTATATTTATATTTATATACTTATTTATAATTTTATTTATATTTATCTTTATTTAATATTTAATATTTAATAATTAATTTTATTCCAATGCCAAAGCATTGACACACTGAAAACTGCTTTATCACAGGGCTGGCAAATGAGGTTTCTTGAATGAGCACCTGAGGCCAAGTGCAGTCACTGCTGTTTTAGTGCTGTGGTTGTTTTTGTGTGGCTGCACAGGGGCAGGGCTGGGCAGTGGTGGTGTGGGGCTGCCTTTACACAGCCTGTGTGTCTGCTTTACCCCACAAGGAAAATCAGAGCCTGTTAACCTCCAGCAGATCCTCTGATTTTGGAGCAGACAGAGGGCCAAAATACCCCTGCTAAAATGAAACACAGCATGAGCACCAAACACACAGCTGGCAAAGGAAATGGGGGGCTGAGGAATGTATCTTGCCCCAGGGGATCCTCAGCCCCAAGGATTCTGACCACAACTGGTGGTTTTGGGCTCACTTTTAGGCAGGTGCCTCTTAGTGAAGCCTGTGAGGCTGGCAGTGCCTTCCCAGCTCACTGAAGGGAGTTTTTCCCAGCCTGTAGATAAATGTATCTGATTTATGCCCCAACAAAGTGGTGATCCCATAACCCTCCTTTTCATGATCCCCTGTGTTCCCATAAATAAACCTACAGTTGCCCAGGCCTGTGGCTGAGCCCAGTTCTGCTCTGAGGGTCAGGAGGAAAATGAAGTTTTGGGCTTGTGGCTTCAGCTTTGTGTTCTGCTTGGGGAAGATCTCAAAGCATTTTGAGAGTATTGATAAAATATATAGCATTGATAAAATATTTTAATTAATGGTGTTGGTTACACTTTGTGCTGGTGAGCAGGGTTTGGTTGGAAAGCTGATTTTCATCATTTTTTTCATAAAGTTTATTGCCAGCTCACTGAAATGTCAGTGTCCCCCCCTGGGGTGTGCAGCCATGGGTTTTGGGTTGGCTCAGGGCCTCTTAGAAAAGTATTTGTGTGAGAAATATCACCCACAATCAACTGAAATGAAAATAAATGGAAGTGCTTTAGTGAGCTAAATGCTGCTGCATTTATAATGTGATTTATTATGTAACTTGGTGTTGGAGCCGTTCAGTCAGGGCTCTGCCCATGCATCATCTGGCATTTGCTTCAAAGGAGTTTCCAAGGAATGCTCCCATCCCAAATCGTGTTCTCTGGGATAATTTCCCAGGGTGAATTCCCAGTGAGGGCAAACATGGCCAGAGTGAGCTCAGGTCTTTACTCAGGTGTTCGTGGAGGGGAGACTGAGCTGTTTGTGTCACCCTGAGGTGGAAAACCTTGGGATGTACAGAGACCCCAGAAATTACACTGGGAACAAATGCTGTCCTCTGGTTTTTTAAAAAATATTTTTATTTCATTTGACTGGCAGGGGCAGCCTGTGAAGAATAAACCCACTTCTCAGTGGCAAACTCACTTCTCACATGGGCAAAGCCAGGTGCCCTGTCCTTGTCCAATGTCAGAAAGGCACTGAGGGTACGAGTGACCTGGCAGAGCCCCCTCCAGGGGGGAGCAAAGCAGCTGTGCCTCAGCCCCTGCACTTCTTCCCTCCAGCATGACTCTAAATTTCTACCATGATGATCATAAGCAGAGCTTTGGGCTTTTTCTCTGCTTGCTGGGGGTCTGAGCCTTTCCCAAATGGGGCAGGATGTGGAATCCTCCCTGCACATCCCATGCCAGCACGGGGTGTGCTGCCCTCCCACCACAAGGACCAGCACTCATCCAAGCCCAGGGGAGCAGCACTGCAGGGATGAAGATTAAATCCAGGGTTACAAGGCCAGTAAACAGAAACTGCCCAGCTGAGCCTCCTGAGCCACTGCTGCCCCTCGTGCTCCACCTCCTGTGTTGGGGTTGTCGGTGTCAGGGGACTGTGACACAAATTTCAGACAGAGCATCAGCACCCCAATAATCTCCCTGGCTCTGTGTCCTGCCCTCTCCCACATGGGCAGGCCTGGATTCTGGGTTTTAGGATACAAACCATCTCAGAGAGGATATACAGATACACACTGGGGCATGGATCTCCCAAAAATGTTTTTCCTCCAGCATGGATGAGTTTTACTTGTATTCTCTTATGTTTGTGGAGCAAAACTTTTAATTTCTCCATCTTCTTGGACATTTTAATGACTTTTTTTTGTTATCCAGCACCTGATGAGGGCTTTTCCCCACATCCCTGGGACCCCTCAGCTTTCCAGCCACCGAGTTGGTAACTTCCCAGAGCTGGGTGACTCTGAGTGTTTCCCATTGGAGGGGATTGGGGATGAAGGGACAGATGGATGGATGGGAAGAGCATCCTGAGCCCTCAGGGTGACCTGCTGGAGCTGCCCTTGGGGCTCATTTCTCCTGGAGATGTCCCAGGTGTTTGAACAGGCACCACCTCACAAGCTGCAGCAGGAACCAGGTGGACAGAAAAGATCCTTTTTCCCTTGGCATTCCCTTTCCCTTCCCTGTGGGATTTCAGCTCCCTGCTCTGGAGACTAATGCTGCTGTGGGGCTGGATGTGATTTGTGTCCCCAGAGCAGTGAAATAGCAGCACCAGCCCGGCTGCTTTCTGATCTGCTTTGGGTCTTTGGGCAAACAAAAAAATATTTAAAGAGGCAAATGGCAGCACAGACACAAGTGGAAATCCTTTGGTAAACTGCTCTGTGCAAATGCTGAATTTGTTGATGTATTATCTTCAGAACATCTGCTTTTCTCCATCTGTATTGGTCTTCCCAAAGCCATGGCTTTCACAAGTTAATAGCAAGAAATATCGGATGAGCAAGCAAATATGTTTAGGGCTTGTATTATGAAGACAACACACAAAGAGAAAGAGATTCATCTTTTCATAATGCCACTTTTATAAAAGGCAATAAAAATACAGTGGCTTGTAAAGGGATAAACAGGCTGAATCCGAGCTCGTGCTGTGGAGTTGGGGACAAGAGCAAAGTGAAGGGAACCAAATTAATGCATAAAAAAGTGACAGAAAACCCAACCTCCGGCTATATTCTATGGCAAATGATCTGTCAGTGGGGAAAGATACATCTTAATAGCAGTTTTTGAAAGGAGATGAATACTGTATACAGAGCATTATAAGGCACAGTGTGATCTGAATCCTAATCAACAGGGGGAAATATAAATCTGAAAATAATAAAGACGAAATCTATATTGATGGTTAGGAGTTAAAATACTGTATTTGCTGTAGTAAACGGTTTTAAGGTCCCAGGGAAAAATTTACTCTAGGAAAGCTGTGGTAATTTAGTATAGTTTCAATAGCTGGCAGAGTGCCAGCACATTTTGGTGGCATTTAGCATGTCACTATGGAAAAATTTAAAAAGCAGGAAGGGAAAAGGCGCAAAGCTGCTCCCTGGGCAGTGGTGGTGCTGGAAGAAAGGAGATTCTTTTTCCACTGGGCTGGCAAAGGCTGTGCTGGCATCCTGGCTTGGATCCACCACGTGGTGGGATATCCCTGCTCTGCTGAGCTATTGCTGAGCAGAACAAGCCACTTACCGTGTCCTTCCTGGTGTCTCCAGTTACTAACAACAAGGCATCAAACTCCTACGAGGCACAGAGAACCTTTTCACATTGAAGATACACCTTTAACTGCCTTATTTTCTTGTCCCCTGCCTGGGTGACAAATTGCTGTGCTGATAGTTGATGTAACTTATGCTTAACCTGCTTGTCATCTCCTTAATGCCTCACACGAAATGTGCTGCTCCTGTGATGGCCTTGATACCCAGCAGATACAAACACTGGGACCTGTCAGTGTTCCCAGCTGGCAGCGTGGCTCTTCTCCCCAGGTGTGAAATCCCTCCCTCAGAAAAACCCCACAAGGGTTTGGTGGCATCCAAGGATGAGGAGCATGGGAGATCTGAGCCTGGGTCTGTGTTTCAAAGGGACTTTTCTACTTTTCTCCCTCTCCTTTTGATGCCTCAGGTTTTGGCTTTTACATTTTTCAGATTCTGTGCTACTTTTGAGCTTCACATGAGGGGATGGTGAGCTCTGTGCACAGAGCAGGGAGACAAAACAATTTCTGCTCCAGCTGGGCACCAAGGACAAATGATCCAAATCTCAGCCCCAAGAGCACAAACACCGTGGGCTGGAGAGAGAAAAACAAGGATGGGACTGGATGGGCTAAAGCTGGAATGGGACAATGAACTGCAAGGTGCAAATGGAGCAGAACTGATCAAAGTGAGAGACCCTGTGCCCGCTTGTGCATTTTGGGACCATTTTGGTTCATCTTGGGTGCAGCCCTGGCTGGGCTCTTGTGCTGCCCAAGGTGGATCCATGGAAGCCTTTCAATAAATCCCTACTTTATTCTTTAGCTCTGTCCAGTCTCTGCTCTAGGTCAGCCTTCACAAGGCATCACTTTCATATGTTCCAGGAATCATGTGGACATTAAAAATGTCCCTTTCCAGTAATCCTCTGTGTTTTGGGGAAAGCCTTGTTGTGCTCATGCAATGCCCGCCCTGTTTGGAGGACTGGAGTGTGATGCTCAGAAATACATTTTGCATCTAAAGTGAAATCTTAGTGTTTGGGGAGCAGCTGTGGCTTCACAAGTGTTTTGAGGTGAAATCTTTGTGTTTGGGGAGCAGCTCTAGCTTCACAAGAGCTGGGCAAGCTGGCACAGAGCCTGGACCAGCTCTACCACCCAACACTGTGGCTGCCTGGCAGGACAAGGCTGAGCTGGAAGAAAGCAATTTATTTAGGATAACAATCCTGATTTTTGTTTGAGCATTTTTATGGCTGCCCAGTGCTCAGTCCTGGCTGAGCTGAGGCCTGGACATCATCAGTGAGGAGCTGAGGGCTGAGGTTGCTGTTGATTTTTGAGGCTCACCTGGTTCCTTGGGTGTTTGGGAGCAAGTAAGAATTGGGATAGCTTCTGGGAAGAGGCAGAAGCTAGACTGTGAGCTGATCTAAGTGCTCTGAAGGGTGAGAGAACAGTGCTGCTGTGGCTGTGGTCATCCTCTCTCCTTGCCATGAGTGATGGAGAAACCTGGGGAGCATCTTCACCAAGCCCACATGCTTTTCCTGTTGTAAACAGGAGTTTGGGATCACTGACTCTAAATTCACAGCATCCATGTGATGTTTCCTCCTAAATTGCCCATCCCAGGTGTTTACTGAGTGCCTCTGCTGGAGAAAAAAGGGTTGCAGAAATGGGGGTTTGCAAGCTTTCAGACCAGGACAATTTTATCTCCTTGGAGCCATGCTGACAAGCAGAGCTTATCTCAGGTTATTTTTGTGCCCATATTTTCCCAGGGCCTCACGAGCAGCCTCCCTGCTGCACTGGTTACAGCAGGATACCTGGGGTTTATTCTCTGCAAAGGTTGGAAGTGACTTGGGGGCAATGGTGTCCTCTGCATTTAATTATTATTTCTTAAAAGCCCAAGATCAGTGGCTCCCTGTGGAGATATGCAGCCTGAATATTGATGGTTGTAAACCATGCCAGAAGGAAAAATGTGGGCTGCTCGCTGCTGGCAAATGGACTCTAAATCAACAAGCGAAGCAGTGTCGGTTCATAAAACCAGGATTTTTTTAGCCTTGAGGACAGAGGTACTTTAAATCCCAGCCTTTGGTTTCACTGATCTGCTGGAGAACAAACATAAAACTTCACCACGAAAGACCTGACATCAGCACATATTTTTTGTGCCATGAGTATTCAAGGTAGCCCTTTTGGTTTTGCTCACTGCGTGTGACATTCCCCTGTATTGTAACGACCTCAGCGGCAGCAGCAGGGAAAACTTACGACCAAAACATTGAAGAAGGGAAAATTATTTGCTGGGATAACTCATGGAGATGTGGTGGCTGTTTGTGGTGGAAGTGGCAGGTATCTGAGGTTGGAAATGCAAGATGTGCTGGGGGTGTGTGTTTTATTGCCATCTGTCAGAGCTGGGGCAGTTCTCTGCTGTTCATGGGGCAGTTTTTCCTTTATCTCCCCCACAGCCAACCCTCCCTCCAGGAGATCTCTGCTCTCCATGGCCACTGAGTGTCCCTGCAGGGCTGATCCAATCCCAGCATCCCATGGAGAGATGCTCCGCCCAGGGGAGGAGCCAAGCATTCCTACCTGGATCCAATCTGAGCCTGGCACAGCACAGCAGCCTTTGCCCCCTGCATTGCCAGAGGAGCAGCTTTCTGCTGCCCTGCATGGCCAGAGGGAGCCCAGGCCCATCTGCAGCAGCCCTGGAGCTGCAGAGGAAAACTCCCCCCTTGTGCAGGATCCCTGCTGCAGCAGAGCCACAGCTGGCACTGCAGGAGGGCTGAGCCCCATGGGATGGGGCTGGGACACCGCCCTGACACACAGGGGGGCAGGGTTGGATTCTGACTCTGGCAGTGTTGCTTTGTATTACTGCATTTTTAATTTTATATATTTTTAAATGTTTTATTTTTTCCTCATAAAGAACTGTTATTCCTACTGCCATATCTTTGCCTGAGAGCCCCTTAATTTCAAAATGATAATAATTCAGAGGGAGGGGGTTTACATTTTCCATTTCAGAGGAGGCTCCTGCCTTCCTTAGCAGACACTTGTCTGCTAGACAGAGGAGAGGTGTTGGAGTGGGAGGGCTTGCTCCTTGTCAGGCCTGGCAGGCTCCACTGCTGATGGATGGAGTTCTGTTTGCCTTTTTCCAGCTTACACCAGGTTTTAATTGACACTGAGCCTCTTTACAGGGCTCTCTTTTCCTGTTCACACAACATGTTCCTTAGATGAGTTCAATGGAGCTGTTCACCCAGGACAGTGTTGATTCCAGGTTTGATTCTATGGAAGCACATGCAGCAATCCAGGCTGGTGGGATCTGACCTCAAGCCTTGGTGGAAGGTGCCTGTGGGCTTTGCTGGGGCTGCAATGCCCAGCTCAGCCCCAGCTCCCTGTGCCTGCACTGCCCTGCCTGCTGCTCCTTGCTGGAAATCCACTCACCTGAATCTCAGAATCACTGAGGCTGGAAAACACCTCTGATGTCACCGAATCCAACCATTAACCCAGCACTGCCAAGCTCATCACTAAACCCTGTCCCTAAGAACCACATCTGGGTATTTTTGGGACACTTCAGGGATGATGACTCCACTGCTTCCCTGGGCAGGCTGTTCCAATGCCTGGCCTCACTTTCAGTGAAGAAATTTTTCCTGTTATCCAATCTAAACTTCCCCAGGTGCACCGTAAGTCTGTTTTGTCTTGTCCTGTCACTTGTTCCTTGGGAGGAAAAACTGATCCCCACCATTGTGGATGGGCTGGATCAGGAGATCCACATGTCCTGTGTGTTTTTCATCACTCTGCTCCAAACTCAATCTTCCTCTGCCATGCTCAGTTTTACCTTCTTTTCTCTGTATTTTTATTCTTTTACTCATTTTTTTTTCCAGCACAGCTTTCTACTGCAGGACCAATTATCACAGCAGAGGATTTTCAAACACAGCACAACTAAAATAAGAAAAAAACCATTTTTTGTCAGTCTATTTAATATTTTTCCTGCATAAAATGCACAGGTGGATCCGTGTTTAACAGCACACTTCAAAAAGTGGCAGAATATGTATAAAACACTGATTTAAATAGGTTTTCAATCAAACCTCCTGGAAAGCAGTGACTTCTTTGCCTGTTAAATGCTGCACCAGGCATGCCTGTGTTTCATCCTGGAGCTAAGTTCAATCTGCTGGGTATGGATTTCTCTTTGAGCACCTCTGAGTGTCACCACTGGGACACTGTGGTATTTTCTGAGACACCTGTTGAAGGGAGGAATGATGAATCTGACTCCATGTTTTTAGAAGGCTAATTTATTATTTTATTATATTATTCTATTAAAGAATACTATACTAAACTATACTAAAGAATAGAGAAAGGACCTAGACAGAAGGCTAAAAGATGCTACGGAAAAACTCGCGACTCTCTCCTCAGAGTCTGACACAGCTTGGCCATGATTTGCCATTAAGTAAAAACAAGTCTCATGCCGGATAAACAATCTCCAACCACATTCCAAAGCAGCAAAACACAGGAGAAGCAAATGAGATAATATTGTTTTCCTTTTTCTCTGAGGCTTCTCAGCTTCCCAGGAGAGAAATCCTGGGCAAAGGGATTTTTCAGAAAACATGACAGTAACAGGAGACATCAAATTCTCAGGGTTAATTTGGTTTCTTTCCCAGGTTCCAGCCAGCAGCTGGGTTGATGGAGAGGATCCAGGCCATAGCTCAGAATGTGTCGGACATTGCAATAAAGGTGGATCAGATCCTCCGGAACAGCCTCCTGAATGGGAAAGGTCAGTGGTCCCCGTGCCCCAAACCCCCTGTGTGTTGTGCTGTGCCCATGGGAAGGTCCAACCATGACAAATTTGGTAAAAATCCCAGAAATGGAGGCTGATCTTGAGGCTGCCTTCCTTGGGAAACTCGTGCGTGACAAATCTGAATGGCTGTCAGGAATAAATGCTGAAGAATTAAATGCAAAATTAAAGGTGACGAGCAGTGCACAAGCCCCTGGATAGAAAAATTTGGTGGTTTGGATCCAAATTCACAGGGGCTGGGATTCAGCAGCAGGAGAGACATTCCCATCCCCCTGTGTCACTGCTGGGAGGGCAGCTGGGCTCTGCAGATGCTTCCCCACATGCTTGTGTGGTTATTGGGGTTTAGGCTGAAGATCCTTTCACTGCCTCTTGCACCTCATGCTTTTCAATTATGAGCAAAGGAGGGCTTAGAGGAGGGCTGGTGGCTTTTATTGGCCCAGCCATGGAGGGAGAAATGATCCTGATGCCATTTTAACCACTTTATGGCTTATTCTGGAACTCACCCTGGGGGCTGAGTCTTCTTCCAGCAGCTCAGCAGGACAGTTTTTATTGCAAGTTTACAGCATAAAAGGCTGTCAAGTGCTTCCCTAGATCCTGCAGCCTGCTTACAAGAGTGGGGATGGGTGGAATTTGGGGTCTGGACCAGGCAGAGGGCACAGGAAAATGCTGGAAATGGATCTGCTGAGATTTAGGGAAGGAGAACATTCCCTGCATTGAAGCAGGGTGGTTTCCTCTGTTTCTTCCCTGATTTGGGAGGGATGCTGAAGATGCTTCACATCTTGATGTTCTGCTCCATCCAGTGGGATAGGGCTGTCTGCCAGCCCAGCTGTGGCACCAGTGAACATGCTTGGGGGCTGCCAGCCCTGTCCCATCCCATCCCATCCCATCCCATCCCATCCCATCCCATCCCATCCCATCCCATCCCATCCCATCCCATCCCATCCCATTCTCCTCACAGCATTTCTGGCTGCTCCTCTGTCACACTCCAGCTCTCCCCATGCCCAAATTGTCTCTCTACAGGGATAGAAGGCAGGAGGGATCAGTGTGAGGTGCCCAGGGACCCCAAGTACCCCGACTGTGCTGGGAAGGTGGAGGTGAGTTGGGGTTCCCTGTCTGGGATAGGGTCTCCAGCTGGGATGGAAGGGCAGTGACCCTGGGGGTTAAACTGGGAAGGGCAGTGGGGAATGGGATGATTTCCAGGATAAAATGTTTGTTAATATTGGAAAGGTGCAGCCCATTGAAGGAGGACGAGCAGACCCAAAGGTGTGGAAAGCAAAGCAGGGTTGTGCTTTGATGAGAAAACACAAGGGAGGTGTCCAACCTTCTCTGGCAGCTTTGCTACAGAAATGGGATTGTTTTCCCCAAGTAATACCCTCACCACGTGTACCTTTAGCTGGAGAGGTACAAAGCCTTGAAGCCACAGGCTGCAGCAGAATCAGCTGTGGGCCCACCTCTGCCTGCAGCCCTCCCTGCCTGCAGTCTGTGTGTTCAATGCCAGAAACACAGCGAGGAGGAAGCTCTGCCACATCACCTCTGAATATCTGGAGCATTCCCTGGTGAATAAGCCCAGCAGTGCCCAGAGCAGCACCTTGTTGAAGTGGCCAGAACCTCCATCTCAATCCGTCCTGCCTGACCCAGCCTGCTCCTCATACTGGAATGCAGCCTGGCACTTGGCCCAGAGCATGATGGCTTTGTCAGAGAGCATATTTATATCAACTAATTAAAGTATTGCCCTTTTGCCTCCTCTTGCCAACCTGCTTCAAGCTCAGGCTTCTGCAGGGCCCAGTCTCCCTGGAAAGATGTTGAATGGTACAAGAGAATGACATGGGGGGTACAAGAAAGTGATGTGGATTTTTCACTTCCAGGGGTGTTAGCCATCCTTTCCTTCCACGACTTCAGTAAATTCAGGATGTAATGCAATTGTGGAAGGCTGTAATCCCATCTCCCCTCCTGGTGATTGCTGTGCTTTACACACACAGCAAACTGTCCCTGAGCAGATTTGTTTTTGTAGTTGAATTAGGAAGAGGCTGGCAAGAGCCGTTGTGGGGGATGATAAATCGCTGCTCTGGTCCCTGGTTATTCTCTGTGTGAAATCATCCCTGGGGACTGCTGGCAGATCTGTCTGCTGCCCTGCTGCTCCGGGGGCGAAGAGATCAGCAGCTCCCCAGCAAAGCCAGCCACAAGAAATCCCTGTGGTGCATCATTTCCTGCGGATTAATGGCTGTGCCCCCAGGGAAGGCTGGAACCAGCGCAAGAAACCCAGGGAGCCCCAGCAAACCTCCCTGGCTCTTCCTCTGCCCCAAATTCCCTGGAGGCCCCGAGTGGGTGAACACCAGCCCTGTGGCACTGGGGCTGGGTTTGCAGCCCTTTTCCACCCTCTGCCTTTCATTTTTATCTCCCAGACAGAGAAAGGGGATGGAGAACAGAGGTTTTTCACAGCAGGGGCAGCTGGCAGGGCTGGCACACCTCCTCCATGGGCTTCACGTGTTTCTGTGCCCTTTGCAGTGGATGAGGGCCCGCTGGACCTCTGACCCCTGCTATGCTTTCTTTGGTGTGGATGGCACCGAGTGCTCCTTCCTCATCTACCTCAGCGAGGTCGAGTGGTTCTGTCCCCCCCTGCCCTGGAGGAACCACACGGTTGCCGTGCCCTCACCGCCGCCAGCGCCACGTGCGCAGGTAAGGTGGGCCCAGCCCGGCCTCTGCTTGGCCAGGGGCTTTGTGGGGAGGCATCAGCAGAAATAAATACTCAGGTTCAGCAGGGCCATGATGCCTGATGTGGGTTTTCACACATTCACAGGGTGGCTGGGGTTGGAAGGGGTCTCTGTGGGCAGGGAACCTTGCAGTAGAACATGTTGTTCCAAGGCCTGCCCGACCCGGCCTTGAGTGTTGCAAGGGATGGAGCATCCACCACCTCTCTTTGCAACCTGTGCCAGTGTTTTACCACCCTCACCATGAAAAGTTTCCTCTTTATATTTATTCTGAGTCAGCTCTCTCAGTTTAAAGCCATCACTCCTTGTCCTGTTGCAACAAGCCCTTGTTGGGAAGGATGAAAGTTTGACAAGGAAGTCTCACAGATATGTGTGCTTAGCAGGAAGATTTTTAAATGTAGAATCTGATGAAGGAATAGAGATGGAAGCAAGTTTTGATATAGAAGAAGCCAGTCTTGCTGGATAACCAAGGAGGCAAAGGGTATGTTGGTTAGAAGGGGTTTTTATGACTTAGAGCAAAGGATAAACCCACCTCAAACAAGAAGATGTTTGTACCAAGCAGCAAGATAGCACAGGCAAACAAGGCAGCAAAGCTGTAAGTAGAAAAAAGGTTTCAGAATTTTCCACTGCAAGAAAACTGAAAAAAACCTTCTAGCTTAAACTGTAATGTACTAACTTCTAGTGATTGGAGAATGGTAACATGAATATGGTAATTATAGTAGTTATGATAGGCTATAGATAAAAGTTAAGGTATAGATTGGTTCTACTGTATTAAGATGCTCAGCAAAGAAAAGTCTGTAATGCATTGTAACCAAAACCAAAGGGTCTCCAGGCCTGCCTGCAGCTGGAGCTGACAGCTGTGGGCACAGCTCTGTCACCCATGACCCTGGACTGCTGTGACATCCTGGATACAATAAACTGCATTTTGGAGAGCAGCCTGGAGTCCTGCATCCCTCATTTTGGCTCTTACAGGCCCTGCTAAAAATTCTGTCCCTCTCTTTTTATAAGTCCCTGTAAGTACAGAAAGGTTGCAAGAAGATGTGTCTGGAGCCTTCTCTTGTCCAGGCTGGACACCCCCAGCTCCCTCAGGCTCTCTCCACAGCAGAGATCATTCATGCCTCTGATCACACTCCAACACATTCATGCCTTTCCTCTCCTGAGGAATCTGGATTCTCATGAGGAACCCTGTGTTCAGTGGGATCCCTCTGGGATTTGGGGCATGAAGTGGAGGAGCTGCCACGGCTCCAGGGGAGCAGGAAGGGCTCAGATCAACTCTGCTGAGATAGACAAACCTCCCCCAGGCCGCGGGGCAGCCCAGGGGCTCCTCTGGCTCCTCTTTCCCTACACTCACCGTGCAGAGCGTGCTCCTTCCCTAGGCAGCATTCCGGAGGGACCTGGCTCGCCTGCTGGAGCTCATTGGCACGGGCAAGGAGTCCCTGAGCTTCATGAAGAAGAGGATCCGGCACCTGGCCCAGCAGTGGCTGCGCGCGGCGCGGCGCCTCGAGCAGAGGCTGGCGGGACGGCAGCGGGACCAGAAAAACGTACGGGGACACTCGGGGCAGCTGAACCCAGCTGGGAGGGAAATTCATTTATGGGAGCGTGTGGGTATTGTGTTTACAGGGTGCCCTGATGAAGGGAGGAATGATGGATCTGACTCCAAGTTCTCAGAAGGCCAATTTATTATTTTATGATACTATATTATATTAAAGAATACTAAACTATGGTATACTAAAGAATACAGAAAGGATACTTACAGAAGGCTAAAAAGATAATAATGAAAACTTGTGACTGTTTCCAGAGTCCTGACACAGCTTGGCCCTGATTGGCCAAAGAGTGAAAATAACTCACAGCAGAGTCCAATGAAACAATCACCTGTGGGTAAACAATCTCCAAACACATTCCAAGTAAACACTACATACTCTCCTATACTAAAGAATACAGAAAAGACACTTTTATAAGTATAAAGATATAGTATATCTTTTTAGTATTAGATATAATTAAAAGTTAATAATGAAAACTCGTGACTCTCTCCAGAGTCCCAACACAGCTTGGCCCTGATTGGCCAAAGAGTGAAAACAACTCACACCAGAATCCAATAAAACAATCACCTGTGGGTAAACAATCTCCAAACACATTCCACATGAGCACAGCACAGGAGAAGCAAATGAGATAAGAATTGTTTTCCTTTTCTCTGAGGCTTCTCAGCTTCCCAGGAGAAAAATCCTGGGCAAAGGGATTTTTTCCAGAGAATGTGAATGCCACATGTGGGTCTGTAGGGTTGGTCTGTTGTTTGTGAACATGACTCCACAGGCATTTGGGATGTGGCAGGACTGGTGTTGCTGAGCAGTGGGGTGGATTTTGGAAATGGGTCCTGGTGGCTGGAGATGGTGTCTGGCTGCCATTGGAGTGTGACAGGTCTCCTCTGAGGATAAGCTGAGGTTCCTGGCCCTCCTGTTGGTGTTTCTGTTGTGCCTTTGGCCCCTGTGTGCAGGGAAATTCAGCTCCAGCCCATGGTTCAGACTGTGATCTACATGGAGAGCATAAGCCAGGCCCCAGGACACAGAGTGGCAGTCAAAGGGCCAAGCTCTGGCCATTGGGTCTGTGCTTATTGGACATGGCTCATTTGTCTGCACACCTGACTGAGCTCTCTGAGTAATGACAGCCTGCAAAGGAGCTGGAGGGAATCAGGGACCATAAGTCATTCTGGGCTGGAAAACCCAGATTGTCCCTTTCCCCAGTGCTGACCCCTCTCCTTGTCTCTGCAGATCCTTGTCCATATTGGCTTCCTGACAGAGGAGTCAGGGGACGTTTTCAGCCCACGGGTGCTGAAGGGAGGCCCTCTGGGTGAGATGGTGCAGTGGGCTGACATCCTGGCTGCCCTCTTCATGCTGGGACACAGCCTGAGGGTCACAGTCTCCCTGAAGGAGCTGCAGAGGTGAGTGCTGGATGGCATCAAGGTCTTGGGTGGAAGCAGCAGGTCTGAGAAGGCTGGGGGAGGCTCTTTGCCCACCTGCATCTCAGACAGCGCTGGTGCTGTGCTGCACCACCAGTGTTGTGGCTAGGGGAGATCCCATCCTTCTGCATCCCTGGAAAGTGGGAAGGACTGATGGTGATGCTTTGCATGGAGCTGATGTGGACATACCTGGAGCAGGGCTCTGCCCTGTGGCTTCAGTGCTTGATCTGAGCAGAATGGTTCCTGCTGCCAGCACACAGCATCACCTGTGTCCCCTGACACCTGCCTGGAGCTGGCCATGGGAAAGCTCCCTTTGCCGGCCCATTCCCCAGGGATGCTCCCTGCTGGGCTGGTGGCCAGGTGGCTGCAGGATGCAGATGTCCTGCAGGTCACTGGCTCTTCCCACCATGCATGGCTGCACTCAACCCCTGGGGCTTTGCTAGTGGTTGAGCAGCCCTTCCCTTCCCTTCCCTTCCCTTCCCTTCCCTTCCCTTCCCTTCCCTTCCCTTCCCTTCCCTTCCCTTCCCTTCCCTTCCCTTCCCTTCCCTTCCCTTCCCTTCCCTTCCCTTCCCTTCCCTTCCCTTCCCTTCCCTTCCCTTCCCTTCCCTTCCCTTCCCTTCCCTTCCCTTCCCTTCCCTTCCCTTCCCTTCCCTTCCCTTCCCTTCCCCCTCAGGAGGTGCTGGGGGTGACCTGGGGACCTGTGGGGGGATTTGCTGCTGCTGGAGGCACTTCCCACAAAGGGATTGTCTCTTTCTGACATGGGGCAACACAGGATGGCAGTCTCCAAGAGAAACCAATATTAGATGGAAAAAGAGGGAGAAGCTAAGAGTGGGCCCTGTTCCTCTCTGCTGATGTTCCTCTCTGTTATTACTGGGCTGACACTGCTGCCTTCTGTCACCTCATAAGGTTTGTTCTCCTCCTGATCAGAGGGCAAGAACCAAGGAAATTGCAAATTAGATGGGTTATAAATCAAGAAGAGCCTCGAGCTGCCTCGGGGACTGGGCAGGCTTTAGGAGATGCTAAGCCAGCATCAGCCACATAATGAGCCATGCTGAAAAGGGAGTGAAAAAACCCCAACAATCCTGGAGAAAAACAACAAAACCCCCCAACCCAGCCCTTGCAGCATTCAGAATTAATGGATGGAATTAGCTCCTAACTAATTAACTTTAAAAAAATCCCGGTCCTAATGCAAGAGGCTGCATCTCCTCCAAGAGGCGGGAGTGACATGCTAAATAATACCCGTGTAGTCAAGGATGAAAGGAGTTAATGGCTGGGAGGGCTGTGTTGCTGTTGTTGTGTGGTTCTTGTTTGTGTTTTATAATGACAAACCTCACGGTGGTTGTTTAGGGAGGCGGGGAGCTTTTGCAGCACCCATTTCCCTCTGTGAGTGACTCTGGTGAGAGCTGCCCTGCTGCCTGGAGTATTTTGCCTTTGCCAGAAGCCTGGGAGCTTCCACGTCACTTCTCAGTGATGAGAGCTCCCCTGATGCAGATTTGGATGTGTCCCTTGGGACTCCTGGGAATGGCAGCTCCATCTCTTCCCCTCGGTAGCTGAGATGGGAAGTGAGCGAGCTGGGCTGGGGCTGCACATCTTGCTCTTCTCAGTGTCCCAGAAAATGTCCCCACCTCCCCAAACACATGTCCTGTGCCTGCCTTTGGTGATGTTTTAAATGCTGGACACCCACACTGAGTGCTCACTTTCATGTTGATGGTGTTAGAAAAATAAATCCACAAACACCAGAGGTTTATGTGCAAAAAGGAGGCAGAGGAGTCCTTTGACTGTATTTGAATAAAGAGAGAGGCCATGGGGCATTCCCCTGGAATCTCAGATTTTTGGAGGACACAGCCTCCCTTTTTACCCCAATTTCCCACATTTCCCTTTTCTCTTTCCCCATTGGCTGAGGTACATGAGAGGTTCAGACTTCCCAATACACCTGATACCAGAGATTCCCCTCTAATGTACAACTCTCCCTTTTAATTTTTAATTCTTACGGAATTTAGAGTTTTCTTCCCCATTGTTTCTTTCATCTTTCAACATCTAATTTCATTTATCTGCAAACCTGCAGTTTATTTGTAAAGGCAAATATATTTTTCCATTCATCAATCAATGAAATCCTTCCCATTGTTCCTTTGATCTCCCAGTGTTGCTTTTAGCTACCAGCAGACCCACAGCTTGTTTGTAAAGACAAATCCACTATTCCTCTCAGTGGGCTGGGGTCAGTGCAGGCAGGAGCTGGGATGTAACCACATCCCCTCTGTCCCTTTGGAGACAAAGCCCAGCGCTTGGAGTGCCACCATTGGCATCTTTGTGCAGCCCCTCAGGAGATGGGTTAATGTGGGTGTCACAGGGGGCAGAGGAATGAGTGGTGCCAGCAATCCTGGTGCTGGATCCTGCAGATCTGTCAGTGACATCCCTGCTGCTGGGCTGCTGCCTCTGAGGAGAGCTGGGAAAAGCTTTTGTGACCAGGAGCAAGTGGGAGGCTTAGCTTAACGTGAGTAATTAGTCCTGAGGTGTGCTAAGAGTTAATCTTGAGCTCTTCCTTACAGCCTGGAGGCGTTTTACCTGCAGCCACAGCTTTGGGCAGGGGTTGCAGAGAGCCAGAGATGCACAAAGGGCTGGAGCTGGGCTGGGGTATACAGCAAAGCCAAATCCCTGTCCCTGGGGAAGTGGCAACCCAGGCACTATGATTCCTTACCCCTCCTGTCCCCTGCACCCCCTTGAAGCAGCAAAGCTTTGCACCTCTGTACACTGAGCCTGAATCTGTCCTCTCCCATCCTGGCTGTCTCTTGCTGACCTTGAGCAGTGTTGGGATGGGTTTGGGGATATTTTGCTTGTGCAGTGTTAAGGTGGGTTTGGGGATATTTTGCTCCAGGAGTGCGAAACGTTGACTCCATCCTTGTGCATTTTTCTTTGGCAAACCCTGCTCTTTTCATGGCTGGGAGCTGTGGCTGCTCCAGCCCAGCAAAGCCTTCACTGGAGCCCATAAATTATTCAGCACAGATTAACCTCTCTCCTGGTTTGGATTTTTTTTTTTTTTTTTGTCCCTTCAAATTTCTGAGCTGATTTTTCTGCGTGTATTGATCATTGGCAAGGGATCACTGGAAGATTTGCCTGCATACACTTCAGCCAGTGGTTATCAGAGCTGTTCATGATTAGCATCTGTATTGATTGCAATGCAGCAGTGCCTGGAGGTGGTCTGGAGTGGGTCAGGAATGCTGAGGATCAAGAAGATGAAGGAGGAGAAGTAAGGCCCTGGTCAAAAAAGCTGGTGATGGAGGGCTGGGGGTGAAAACATGTTGGGAGTGTGACACCCATGTGTGTGCTGGGCACCTCTCCCTGCCCAGCAGTGAGGGCCAGGGGTGTCAAATGCTTCTTCCTCTGGTTCAGGGACCGATGTTAATCTGGAACAAAGATAAGGAGCTCAGGGAATCTGCAGGCTTCATCCCCAGCTCAGCTCAGCACTGTCCAAATGTCCCTGTGGGGTCTGAGATCACAGATTGGTTTTTCAGGGCCAGTTTATTTGGGTTATGTTTTACCCACTACAGACTTTAAAGATCTGTGAATTCCACTGCCGAGTCCTACCCAGGGGCTATTTTTTCTCCTGTAGTTGAGCTAAGTGCAGGTGTTTATTCTCCTTTGAACTCCCAGTGAATTTGTGACCTGCTTCTGGTGCCTCTGGAGAGGTAAAGGGGTGAATCACAGGGTTATATGTTCCCTCCCAACCCAAACCATTCTGGATTTCTGTGTGCATCTTCCCAGAAGGAAAATTAACTGCAGAGAGCAGGGAGCCAGGAGCTGTTTTCTCTCTGAGATTTGTGCTGGGTGGGCAGCCAGCAGCATTTTGAGCCTTGTCTTGAAGCAGGGAGGGAAGAAGCAGAACCCCAAATCTGAACAGCAACACTTGATTCATGCTGAAGATCCCTGGTGCTGTGTTGGTAGCCCAAAAGTGCTTTCAGGGAGGTGAGAATCCAGGCCAGTGTTGGTGTTGTTGCTTGCTTGCTAGGGGAGGAGTGGGAAGTGCCTGAAAGCTCTGAGCTGGGTTGTTAATGAGGCAGCTCATGAGTAGATGGTGGAAAATTACAAGCAGCACTTTGGAACAACGGCTGTGCCCACAAAAAAAGCTTTAATAAACCCATGCCCTGGGGTCAGGCAGGAAGGATCCTCTCGGCCTTTTTCCCTGGGAGGAGCAGCACAAGGGGCACTCCTGGATGCTCCAGCTCCCACTCTCATCCTTGAGCCATGGGAGTGGTCATCTTGGCATGTCCAGCTGCTTTTCTGGAGCTAAGGAAGAGGCTGGGGGAGAAGGGGCTGCAGAGCTGTGAGCTGCTGGGGAGTTCAGAAAAGCACTGAAAGGTGATTTTCTCAATGGTCCCCTCGAAATTAACTGCTCATAAAGCAGGACAGAAAGTCGAAGAAAATGGGATTTGATGCCTCTTGGGGTCAGAGCTTTACAAAGCATTCTTGGAGCTTAATTGCTCCTGTGTCAAGTTCTGGACTCTTAATTCTAGTCCTGGCAAAGCGCTGGGTTTGCAGCACGTGCCTGTACCCTGTGCTGGCAGCCCTTTCCTTCTGTGGCCAGCATGTTGGGTGCTGAACCACCCTCCCTGTGCTGGGGTGGGGAGGATGGAGCCTTGGAGCTGTAGTGGGCTTTGGCTCTGCTCCCACTGCCCCATCTCCTCTCAGTGCCTGGCATTCAGCGAGAGCTGTGATTTTCCTGCTCTTTCTGTGCTCACTGAGGTGTGCTCAGGCTGCAAAAAGGGCTGTTCAGATGGAAACACCATGTCCAGAAAGCACATTTCTGATTGTCTCCTGGCAGATTAAAGCCATCTTTCTGTCTCACATCTGTTCACATGAAAACCTGCGCCATGCCCAGGCTCTGGCTTCACTCCCCTTGCCAGCTGGCAAAACCAGTCCTGCTGTTGTGTGGGAGAGAAAGGAACTGCTTGTGGAAACAGCCAGAAGTGGCTGATTCCATGTGATCCTGATGGAGCTGCGGGGAAAAGCTGTGGATTGATCAGCTCTGCACCACTGGGGAGGAACCTTCAGCCTTTACCAGGTGCTCCTGGTGCTCGAGTCCAACCTGGCTTTGGGCTCTCCCATGGATGGGGCAGCCACAGCTTCTCTGGGCAGCCTCTGCCAGGCCCTCACCACCCTCACAGAGCAGAGGTCTTGTCCTCCAAAAAAAGGATTTCTTCCTTTTTTGGGAGCTGCTGGAGCAGCTGGGACAGCAGGAGAACAGTCCATCTGTCCCACGTCTGCCCAGGCACTACCAGCACGTGAGTGCTCAGTTTCTGCTGCTCCCTGCAGGAATCCAAGTATTGATTTCTCCTTTCCTGGGAAGTTCCTTCATATTTGCTGAGTCTCTGACCAGAAAGAAGTGTTTGTTCTGGCACCGTCCTGTGCATCTCCAGGTCTTGGAAATAAATAAAAGGATTACTGAACTTCCTCCCTGGATGGGTAGGGCTGTGTCATACAAGATCAATGATGGACCAGAGAAACAGTCCAGGTGTACTTTGCAAAAGTGAAACCATTTCAGCTGCTGAAATTGGCTGGAAATCCTAATTTCCAGTGAGTGTTCATTCCAGCAGGGAGAGAGCTGAGGGCAGAAGGCAGGTGGTAGGATATTCATTTTGTGGGCTTAGATTTGCACTTGTTGGTTGTGATGGGGTTGTCACAGACCCCTGGGAGCTGCTCAGGCCTGGCTCTGGCACCTTTAATCCCTGGATAACATCCCTGTGCCTGCTGGGCTCTTGTAGCTGAGGGAGCAGTGAGAACAGGATCCCTGCTCTGTTCTCAGCCTTGCTGATGGCACAGATATGGGCAGAGAAGATGCAATTAAACATAATACAAAATATTGGCCCAGGCTGCCAGGAGATGCCCATGAGATCCATTTAGTCCTGGACTTCTCAGCACCAGGAGTGATAGTGCAGAAAGAAACGTTGGGTTAATTTGAAAATAGGTCAATGGGATGTAAAGATAACCCTACAGTCATCTGACTCCAGAGCGCCTGCACCATGCCCAGGGAGGGGACGGTCCCCTGGCTGATTAAAGTACCTCTGAGAGGAAAATAGCAGGACAAGAAGCTGCTGGAGATTTATTCTGGAGTAGGCACAGCTGGTGGAGGCAGCTGGCGGAGAGGCGAGCTCGGCATCCGCTTGGATCAGAGCCGCTCCGGCTGCTCCCTCCCAGAGAGGAGCCAGGGCTCAGCTGATCCAGGATTTGGGATGGGACAAAGCCCTGGATCACCAGCCAGAGGTGCTGAGCTGGTCACCACCCATGGCTGGTCTGGGAGGGGAGGTTTCCCCAGCAGATCCCCAGGCTGTGCTGGCGGCAAAGGCGGCATTTGCGCTCATCAATTTTATTTGCGTAATTTCAAGCGCCATTAATAGTACATGGCACGAGGAAAAATCAGGGAAATTGCACTCCAACCATGAGTGAAATTGGGTTTAGTAGAAAATTAGTTGACTTAACTGGCAAATGATGAAAGCCTGAATAAAGAATGTTTAAATAAGGAGGAATAAAAAAAAAAATTTCTCCCCCCCGCCCCCATCTCAGAGGTGTAGGCTGGATTTGCATGAGTGGAATATTAAAATCAGTGGTTATAAAGTGTTTAGGGAGGATAAGGGGGGTAAATGGAGAGGTGTTCTGCTTAAAGCACTGCTCCTGCTCTCAGAGCTATTCCAGCCACGCAGCGATGGCACAGGGAGTATAAATGGATGTGGCAAGTCCTGAGCACCTGGAGAGGGGATGTGTGGCAGATTGTGGCGCTGATGGGAGCTGGGAGAGTCAGACCTGCTCTTCCCAACTGGTGGGAACTTTTTTGGAGGCTTCAGTATGAGTTACACTAATTGCTGCCTCCTGCAGCCCCTCGTCAAGCTTGGTTAGGGCTTCCTTAAATTACAGATTATTTTGTAGTGCAGTGGCTTGTGTGACATGTACCAGCTAGAGGATGGTGTGTGCTGCAAGCACAGTGTAATGGTTTGGGGATTTTTAGTTAAATACAAGCTTTATGGATTGGTTCCACCACAGTGCAGGTTAGTGTAAATCACTGTTTGTCTGATGACTGAGGAAAAAGCAGCACTGTGTGAGCAAATGTGTTGTTTAGAATTCCATCTCTACAAAATCCTGGCTTAAAAATTCCCCTTCAGCCTTCTCTGGAGACTGAGTCTCCTTGGTGCCCTATTTATTGTACCGAGGTAGCTGTGGGAGGTGAGAGCCTTTCTATTCCTGCCATCTTCCCAACCAGTCCTGTCGTGTAAAATTGTGCATAAAAGTGACAAAACTGCAACCTGTTCCCCCTGCGGCATCCCCGGCCAGGCTGCCCTGAGCTGATGCTGAGATTCTTTCTGACAAGAGCAATGAAGCAGCTACAAAAGCAGCTCTTTGTCTTAAATTGAAATTCTCTGTTTTTCCTGGCTTTGGCCAGCGAGGTTGTTCCACATTTACACATTTTCTGGAGTCCCTGTCATGGTCAGGAGTTTGGGGTGACCCTGAACTGGGTCAGGTTGAGGATGGGGCTGGACGAAGGATCTTGATTCTCAGTGCTCAAGGGCTTGGAGCCGCATTAGAATCATAGAAAAGTCTGCGTTCAGAGGGACCTTTTAAAGGTGTTCTGGTCCAAACCCCTGCAATGAGCAAGGGCATCTTCCACCAGGTCAGGTTCAGAAGAGGAGGGAGGTGTGGTCAGGAGCCAACCAAGAGCCCTTTATCATATTTCTTATGGTAAACAAATTTCTGGCTCTGTGTGGCTCCTTCTCCTTCTGTGGAGAACAAATCCTTGTGACAGTTGTGTCCCTTGGTTTTCCCTGGATGGGAAAGTCATCAATTCCCCCTGGAAGCAGCCATGGGATTGAAAGGTGAAATGCTGAAGGGCTTGACAAGGGCTGAGGACCTTATGGAAGTGCTCCTCAGAGGATGGACCGTGGGGCCATGGGTCCATTTAAGCTTCAGCTGAGGAACACATAAACCCCAGGTAGGGCTGGAAAGGGAATTGTCAGGTTCAGACGGGAAAATGCTGAGAAATTGAGAGAACCAGTAAGAGAGCTCACAAAGAAGGAAAGATTCAAAGCCTGGGAGTGTAAAGCCTGACCAGAACTTTTATTCCTTAAAGAAGAGAAAATACCTACAGGCATGGCTGGGATAAATTCCCATCTCCAAATAGAGGTTTGGAGTAAGTGAAGAAGCCAGAAGAAAACAAAGACAGACGTCCTGGCAGGCAGGAGCTAAGGGTGAGATTTCACAGTGTCTGAGCTCAGATTTGTGAAATAAACCAGGAATTCCTCAGCCTTGTTGGAAGGACTGAGAACGGAATGGGACAACTGTGTGGTGGGAGTGAGACAGCCTGGGTGGACCAAAGCAGCTCAGCAGTTTGGTTTTCCATAAGGATAATTCTGCTTTTTGGGTGTGAATGAAGTTAGGAGGATGAGGAATTATCATCTTTAGGAGGAAAAACAAAATACAGGAGCATTAAAACTGCGGAGTGAATCAGCCTCTGAGCAAACTAGCACTGGGAAATCACAAGTACAAGCAACATGGATTTTTGACAAACCTGCTGAAGCTGGAAGGTGTCACAGGGTTTTTTTTTTTTCCTGAGAAGGAGGAAATATGGTCCAGACAAGCAGATGGGCTGTCAGGCTGACATCAGTGGTACACTTGGTGGAACAGCTTTGGAGAGAGGGATTCATCAGTTCACAGAGGTAATTGGAAATAGAACGAGACACACCACAGGTTTAGCAGCCCTGTATCTTGCTGGATTAATCACATCTTGCTCTGGCAGCGAGGTAACTGATGGTCTTGATAAAGAGATTACTGTCAGTTGAGTTTATCTGGATTTTCATAGTGCATTTTATCTGCTGGAGGAGGGCAGAGGGGCTGAGTGTGGCTGTTTGTAAGGAACTGGCTGGAAGCCCTCTGAGTGAGACCCAGGGCCCAGCTGCCCCCTGTTTTATGGAATTATTTCATAAATGGGACCAAAAGTGAGAAATATGAATGAAATGTGCCCAGCATCCAAGGACAGGCATTGCCAGCAGACTCAAGGAGAAAGCTGAGAGTGCTCTGGGATGTGGTGGGGAAGGAGTGGAATAAGAGAGACATTCCAGGGATGTGGAGCTGGGAACAGGGAGCTTTAGGCTCAGCTGGGAACCTTGCAGGCAGAGAGGAGAGGAAAGATGTGGCTTTACAAGTCTGTCACTGGTGTGACTGCAATGAAAGTAAACGAAATCTGGTGTCTTCAACAAGAGTGGTCCAAGGGAGGGTGTGTGGGGACTGGGATGCTGGAGAGCCCTGGCTGGGGATGCTGTGCCTCACAGTCCATCTGGGAGGAGCAGGAGCTCACCTGGAGCAGCTGCAAAGATGGGGAGGGACCAGGACTCTCCCGATCTTTGGCCTGGGAAATAAAAACTGGGGCGAGGAGAACCATCTGCCTCCCCCTCCATCAAAGAGGAGCTGTTTGATGGCTCAGCAGGGAAAGGAGTGTTTGTGCTGGGGGCTGATCCCTCCTGCTTCTCCCCAGTCACTTAGGGGTACCTCCAGGACGGGGGAACTGCCCCCTGACCAGTCCTCTGCCTTTCGACCTGATTTACACCGACTACCACGGCCTCCAGCAGATGAAGCAGCACATGGGGCTCTCCTTTAAGAAATACAGGTAAGCAAAGCCTGCTCTTCATCTCCATTTCATTAATTAACAAGCAAAGATTAATGACCCACCCAAGGAGCCAGACCTTTTGATTTTATCTTTGATTTTTGCCTGCCTGGTGCCTTGCTGTGCCCCCTGCTGCCACAGCATGAGGCATTCTGAGCCTCAGGTATTTAGGATAAAACCTCAATAAAAGAGAGAGAGTTGGAGGAAAGACCAAACCCTGCATGTGCCTGCAGTGTGTTGATATGTGCTTCCATTCCATTCCTGCAGCCAGGGGAGGGTGAGCCTTGGGAATTTGTAAGGAGCCCTATCCCTGGCTCCTTGAACATCAAGACAAATGTCATCATCCCCTGGTACATCACCAGCCTGGAAAATCTGCGATTTAATTTAGTGCTGATAGACCAGCTATTTATTACATTTTTTTCCCATCTCTTCCACTATCCTACACAATTTTATTAGAGAGAAAAATGACAAGCTCTGTTATTGCTTTTATTATAAATGCATTTGCTTTTGAATTCAGCTTGTTTCGCTCTTCCCTTGCTTGTTGTTCCTCTTCTCTCCTCAGCCTTGTGCTGGTAGTGCCTGCCTCAGCATTCCCAGGATATTGGGAAAGGCATTAATAATAAACTTTTGGGAAATTCATCTGCTGGGGAGCTGAGGGTCCTGCAAAGGGAAATTGTCCTGCAAGGAGGGAGCAGTGCTGGGAAGGGCTCCTTGGGATGCTGCTGCACCCTTTGTCAGGAAAATTAATCCAGAAATGCCAGAGGTTTATGTCCAAAACGGAGACAGAGGAGTCCTTTTACTTTATTCAAATAAAGGGAGAGGCCATAGGACATTCCCCTGGGGTCTGTCTAATTTTTGCAGGATGCAGCCTCCTTTTTACCCCAATTTCCTGGCCACATTTCCCTTCTCTCTTTCCCCATTGGCTGAGGTACTTGAGAGGTACAGATTTCCTGAAATGCCTGATACCCAAGATTCCACGCTAATGTGTAACACTCCCTTTTAGTTTTTAATTCTTATGGAATTTATGTTGTTTTTTTTTTTTTTATTCTTATGGAATTATGGTTTTGTTTCTTTCATCTTTCAATATCCAATTTCATTTATCAACAAACCTGCAGTTCATTTGTAAAAGCAAATATCTTTTTCCATTCATCAATCAATGGAATCCTTCCTGTTGTTTTTTTTATTTCTCAGTGCTGGTTTTATGTACCAGCAGACCCATAGCTGGTTTGTAAAGAAAAATCCACTATTACTCTCACTTGGGATCCATGGCCAGCAGCTTCAGGAGCAATGAGCTGCATCTCTGCTCCCCTCCTGCAGCCCCTGCCCCTCACACTGTGGGTTCTCCTGCTGGCATGATAATGTGTAACACTCCCTTTTAGTTTTTAATTCTTATGGAATTTATGGTTTTCCCCCATTGTTTCTTTCATCTTTCAATATCCAACTTCATTTATCAACAAACCTACAGTTTATTTGTAAAAGCAAATATCTTTTTCCATTCATCAATCAGTGCAATCCTCGCCATTGTTTATTTTACCTCTCAGTGCTGGTTTTATGTACCAGCAGACCCACAGCTTGTTTGTAAAGACAAACCCCTCATTCCTCTCACTCTCTTTGGGGTGCAGATGGGGTTCTTGGGGACAGCAGGTGTGCTCAGGGGGTGTGTGCCCCGCAGGTGCCGTGTCCGGGTCATCGACACCTTTGGGACAGAGCCAGCCTACAACCACGAGGAGTACGCCACGCTGCGCGGCTACCGCACCAACTGGGGCTACTGGAACCTGCAGCCCAGCCAGTTCATGACCATGTTCCGTGAGTGCTGGAGCCTGGCGTGGCTGCCTGCAACAGGGGCTTGACACAATCTGCTTGTACAAATGGGTGTGATGCCGTTGGGGTCCCAGGATGAGGGAAGAGATGAGGATCTGACTCCATGTCTCAGAAGGCTTGATTTATTATTTTATGATATATATTATATTAAAACTAAACTAAACAAATAGAAGAAAGGGTTTCATCAGAAGGATAGCTAAGAATAGCAAAAGAAAGAATGATAACAAAGACTCGTGTCTCAGACAGAGAGTCTGAGCCAGCTTGGCCATTAATTAGGAAAAACCAACATGAGACCAATCACAGATGCACCTGTTGCATTCCACAGCAGCAGATAATCATTGTTTACATTTTGTTCCTGAGGCCTCCCAGCTTCTCAGGAGAAAAAATCCTAAGGAAAGGATTTTCCATAAAAGATGTCTGTGACAAGCTCTTCTGCCCAAGCTGGCCAAAAGCAGCTCTTTATATAGGATTCAGGGGTTTTGCAAATGGTCCAATAGCAAGGGTTAAAGGAAAGTGACCTATAGTCTTAGAGGGAGATAAGCAGGGGTCCAAAGGCAGAACAGGGGCTTCTAGCACAGTCACCATGACTTGGCATTTCCTGTCTTAGGCTGCTGACTGCCAGGGAGCCCTTGCAGGTTCAGGGCCTGCTACAGGTCATGGTGGTTGGTTTACTGATCTCACAGTGCAAAAACTACACAGAGGGGATTTCAGTATCAATCAAAATGAATGCACCTTAATTGAGTGCCCACAGTAAATGGGATAGAAGGGTTGGAAAGGAGATGCAGGATAGAGAGAGAGGAAGAAAAAGGGGGGGTGCTGGGTGACTCAAGCATTCCATTTTCCCGGCTGTGTGAAGCCCCTCTGGCAGCCTAAAAACACCTCACTGTGTGAAGAGCAGCTCGAGTGGGTTCTGAAGCCTGGATTTCTTGAGCTGCTTGGGTGGGGATTCAAGCTCCATTTTCCTCCAGCAAGGCTCTGTAGCCAAGCTCATCTCAGGCTGTATCCCCACCCCTGGGGACATCCCAAAAAACATCTCTCCAGCCACCTGTCTCCTCCCCTTGGTGCCCACAGCTCACACTCCTGACAACTCCTTCATGGGCTTTGTGTCGGAGGAGCTCAACCAGACTGAGAAGCAGCTCATCAAGGCCAACAAAGTCAGCAGCATGGCTGTGGTGTATGGCAAGGAGGCCAGCATCTGGAAGGTGGGTGTCCTTGGGCTGCTGGGGACAAGCCAGGCAGGCAGGGGTAGGCACAGGCAGGGCTGGGAGGCAGCCCAGCCTCTGGATCTCACCCTGAGCTGTGGAGGTGCAGATCTGGGTGTGTTTGTGGAGAACCATGCTTGTCCTGGTTCCTGGGGGAGTGATGGGACACATCCAGAGCCTCCCACAAACAGGGAGAGGCTGGTGGGACACCATTCCCTGCTCCTTGCTCTGGGTGGTGCTTCCTCCCAGCAGGCTCTGAGGCTGAGGATTTCATATTGATGATTTTATGTAATTAGCTATAATGATTGCCACTAATTAATTGCAGTGATTGCTGCATTATGATGGGGATAGTTTGTGTCTGCTTTCAAGCACTCTGTGAAAAGGGGTTGTGCTCCCTGAGCCTGGAACACCTGGGGGAGAGGGGTGGGGACCCACCAAAAACACCCCCCTGCATCTCCAGAGGGGCCGTGCATGCTCCCCCCACCTTATCCAGAGCTAGCAAGCTGCTTTTCCTTCCAGGACTGTAAAAAGGAGCTAATTTGCATTGCCTCATTGTTGATTTATTTCTATTTTTCCCTCTGTGCACTGCCTGGGGCTGCTCCAGTTGCAGGTACTGTACCACACCAGCTGCTGCTGGGCTTTGTCTCTGCTCCTCTTCTCGGGAGAGAAAAGGTTTCTGTCAGACTCGACTTTGCCTTGACGTGGGCTGGGTCCTCTGGAGCTGTTGGGATTGATGTGGGTTGATGCAGTGGGGGCTGTACCTCCTCCCCTTCCCAGCTTTCCTGATTAGCAGCTGCTAATTAGCAGGGATGCTTGTGGTGAGCCAGGATCCAGCCAGGCTGTCTCCTCTTTGCTGGTGTTTGTGGGGTTTCCATCCCTGCCCAGGTCTGAGAACAAATCCCCCCTGCCTCTGCCTGGTTTGGAGCTCCCTAAAAGCCCTACTGAAACCCACTAAATCTCATTTTAGGAGAACTGCAACATCTTGTCTTATTTTTCTACCATTCCGCTGCCCTTTTTTATCCAGAAGTTTCCTTGGAGCTTAGTGAAGGTAATTTGGGAAGGCACTAAAGAGAGTTCAAACCCCAGAATGGACATTTCCCTCCACCCAGGGTGCTACAGGCATTTGCTGTTTTGAGTCAGAACTCACAAACAACATCAGTTTTTCCCCCAAACTGCATAGTTGGGGTCATTTATTGCTGGTTGAAGAGGCTGGGGCTCCTTGAGGCCAAGCTAATTGGCCTTTCCTTCCCATCTTGTACACTCCATGGAATAAAAAAGGGAATAGAGGAGTTTTTCCTTATTTTGAGTGATTTTGAGGTCTAGAAAGGCACAGAGCACCTCCATCTTCTGGAGCCAGGTGCTCATTTACCAGCCTTGGACCAAACACCTTCTCCAGAGCAGGATGTTTTTGACATTTAGAAACATTTCATTAAACCTCCCTTCCCTTTATTTCTCATTTCCTACCCCTCTGAACTCCTTGCCTCTGGCTCACAATAGGAGCTGAAGTTTTAATAAGCTGGGAAAGCCTTAGAGCCTTGGAGGATTCCTGAGATCCATGGCTGAGGGCAGAAATTCAGCATTTGAGGAGGTTTTAAGGCAACATACAGAGTTTTCTCAAATTCCCCATTTAGAACTCCTTATTCCCCCTGGTCTTTGCTCTTTTGGGGCCGTTGCAGCACTGGAAAATCCAGAATCCAAAGGATGGGCCCTTTGTGGTTTTTACAAGCAAAAAAACTCTCCAGTAAAGAAATTGTTAAAAAGAAAGGCTGCTTTGGAGCAAAAGGAGGGAGGCCTCTAAGAGAAGAAAATTGATGACCCCTTTCATTTTCCAGGTAGTGAAACGGGATTAAATCTGAATGAGAAAATCCTTGGAACTTGTTACTTGGAATAAGAGGCTATTAGCAAGCTCAGGTTCCTTCTGAGCCCTCTGAAGCCTTTAATTCAGCAGCTCCAGAGTGGAAGCTGCCCTTGGAGGGGACAGGGGAGGCAGGAACCTGATGATCAGAGTGATGGATCCTGCAGCCATTGGGGCTCTCCAGGAGCCTGGGGCAGTCCAGGATGTGTTTCCAAGAAATGAAGAGGGACAGGTGGGGATTTTGCACTGCTGTGGGTCTGCCTGAAGCATGGCAGGTGCTCTGGCACAGCAGTTTGAGAGTTAACCCCCCTCCATAACCATGGGGAGGAGGTCAGACCCATCCTTTGGTGTAGTTCACATGTCTGCCTTCCTCCCCAGGGCAAGGAGAAGTTCCTGGCCATCCTCAACAAGTACATGGAGATCCATGGCACTGTTTACTATGAGACACAGAGGCCACCTGAGGTGCCAGCATTTGTCAAGAACCACGGGCTGCTGCCCCAGCACGAGTTCCAGCAGCTGCTGAGGAAGGCAAAGGTGGGTGAGGCCGTCCCAGGACCCTGTCCCCCATTACCTGTGCCCCTCCCAGGCCTGCAGGCACTCCCAGCTGGGATAATTAACCTCGAAGGATAATTAGGCAGGAGCCAAGCAGAGCACATTTCAGATCAAGATGTGTCTGAGGAGTTTCTCCTTGCAGACTGTCCAGGGGTCCACAGGCAGAGTGCAAAGTTTCCTTATTAATTCATTTATTGCTGAGTGGGGTGGGTTTTGTTTTTGGTTTTTTTTTCACCTTATAGCTGTGATAAAAATAAACCAGATTCTTGCAGTGTGTGGGTGTGGGCACATCCCTGTTGCCTTCAGCTGCTGCCTGGGGGAAATATTCCTGATTTACCAGCCCAAACAGCTGTGGCAAAGCAATGTTGTTCCATGCAGAGCCAAAGTGATGGCTGTAACCACCATGGGGGATCTTGCAGCTCCTGGAAACGCCATGGCTGTGCAAAGTGGGCTGTGGTTGATGGAGTGGGGTCATGCATCCTGGAAAAAGGAGACTCAGGGGTGACCTTATCACTCTGCACAGTTCCTGAAAGGTGCCTGTGCTCAGCTGGGGCTGGGCTCTTTCTCCAGGCAACACTGACAGAACCAGAGGACACAGCCTCAAGCTGTGCCAAGGGAAATACAGGTTGGATATCAGGGAAAATGTTTTTCACAGAAAGAGTGATAAAGTTCTGGAATGGCTGCCCGGGGAGGTGGTGGAGTCCCCATCCCTGGGTGTGTTTAACAAAGCCTGGATGTGGCACTGGATGCCAGGGTTTAGTTAAGGTGCTGGGGCTGGGTTGCACTTGATGATCTTGAAGGTCTCTTCCAACCTGGTCATTCTATGAATTCTGTGAAAAGGGGGAATTTTCAGCATAACTTGTTGAACCCCTTTAGAGAGTTGGTGTGCAGGAGCAGAGCAGCAGAGAGGGGAGGGGATGTTGGTGGGTTTATCTGGGAGGTTTCCCTGTGGGGAAAACCACTCAGTCTCATGGCCTCTCGCTGGTCAGAATGATTCTGAGATACGTTAGAAAGTCTCTTTTCCCAGCCCGGTGCTTGAAGAAGGAGTCAGAGCTCTTCAGTTCTTGGTCTCAAGGTTCTTTATCTATAAAATATTTTCTCCTGTCCTGCTGAGGTCCTTCATCAGGACAGTTCCAGGCACTCTGCCTGCCCTCAGGGCAGTGTTATGTCTTTATACAAAAAACTACATATACAATGTTTACAATTACTTTCCAATACCTATCACCTATGTTAGACAGTGAGCTTCTACTCTAAACCAATTTGTAAGTGCCAACATCACAGCAGAAGATGGAGGCCAAGAAGAAGAAGGAGAAAGGCTGGACATGCCCAGATCCCTCCATCTTGCCCCCTGAACACCATTCTAGAAAACCCCAAAATCTACCTTTTCACCCCATGATAAATTCACTATTATTCTACTTAACTGTCATGGCTTGCAGATCTTCATCTGAGGTTGGTAACTTGCTCCATGGGTCATAATCAAACCCACAGGTGTTTTGTGCTCTGTGCCAGGGTCTCTGAGCCCCCTGGCAGGGGTCTTGGCTGCTCAGGAGGATGTCCTGGGTTCCCACAACTCAGCAGCACTGTGTTTGTGCCTTGCAGCTCTTCATTGGCTTTGGGTTCCCCTACGAGGGCCCGGCCCCGCTGGAGGCCATCGCCAACGGCTGTGTGTTCCTGCAGGCACGCTTCAACCCTCCCCACAGCTCCCTCAACCACGAGTTCTTCCGCGGGAAGCCCACGTCCCGAGAGGCAAGTCTGGAAAACTCTGTTCACTGTTGGAATATTACCAATATGGCTGGATGGGATGTGCCTGAGCTTGTCTGGCCCTTGGTGCTGAACCAAATAGCGGCAACTGTGGTGATTTCACCCCACAGACACTTTGGGCTGGCTGGGTGTGTGGTGTTTCACCCTTAGAGATACTTTTGGCTAATTGTGTGTGTGGTGTTTCACCCCAGAGACACTTTTGGCTGGCTGGGTGTGTGGTGTTTCACCCCACAGACACTTTTGGCTGGCTGGGTGTGCGGTGTTTCACCCTGAGACACTTTTGGCTGGCTGGGTGCTGCAGTTGGGCATGCGGGGACAAGTCCAGGCCTGCAGGAGCTCTGAGGGCTGCAGGATGGAGCTTCCCCCCATAACAGGGGCTGCTCCTCAGGTTTCCCTCTGTGGAGAAGCTTTAAGGTGATGGTGAAGGAAAGGAGTCGGTTCTGATGGAGGGTTTGGATCCAGAGCTTTATTCTGGCCCACAGGCCTCTGGATCCAGCACCAGCTCCAACAGAACTCCCTGAGCCCGTGGTTGCTGTTCCTTTGAACCCTGGGCAGAGGGGCAGGGAAGGGGCAGGGAGCCACCAAACAGGTACAGGAGGGGAGGGACAAAGGACACCTGGATGGCCCAGTGCCCCCCAGGGGTAGAGGGCATCCTGTGAATCTGCCAATCACTCGAGGCCCTTCTGGAATTCCAGGATGGACAGACAGTGCTGGGAGGGGAAAAGAGAGGTGACTGACACACCTGGGAAGGAATTATCAGAGGAGGGACCAGGTTCTGAGGTAAACCCTGAAATCATAATGCAACAGTTCACTCTGCTGTAAACGTTTAGAAAGTTTTAAAAAGGACAGTAGAAGACAAAGACAATAAAGCAAGGATTTACTGCCAGGTGCCTCTTTGCATTCAGCCAAGAGCACACCTGCTAATTTGGAAACACCCTTTATAGACCATTTCTATTGCATCAGCCTGTGACATATTCATAAAGAATATAAATACAATATATTTATATTGTTTTATATTTACTATTATATTTATATTGTTTATGAATATGTCACAGGCTAATGCAATAGAAATGGTCTATAAAGGGTGTTTCCAAATTATTTATATTTATAATCATAAAAATATGTATATTTATATTTATATTTATAGAAGTTGATATTTACTATTATATTTATATTGTTTTATATTTACTAATAGTAAATATTACAATTATAAATACAAATATAAATATAATAGTAAACTTTTCCCCAAAACTAGTTTACATATTCCCAGAATTGTTTAGCATAGCTCCACCTCAGATCTGCCTTTTTTAGAGCATGCATATTCCTTGGCTGTGGTTTTAATCCATTCTTATAATCACCTTCAGTTTTGGGCCTTACTTTCTACCAGTGGCAAGCATTGATAGTTGGCATATCAGTAGCAGGGTCCTCATCATATATTCTTTGGATATTATCCCATCCAAGCAAGCATTTTAACACAAGCATATCTATATCAGCTATTTCTAAGTTTTAGTTAACAACAGAAATAAATCTGTGTCTTCAAAGCAAAGTTACTTTAGCCCTGCACATGTAGAATCCATTTTAATATTTGCAAAAAGCCAATATTATAACATATATCTATAACACAAGTGTGATGTGGGGGCTGCATGGAGCCACCCGCTTGGCACCAGGCCTTGGGCCAGCCTGGGGAAGAGCAGCTGCCAGGCTGAGGTTACTTTTTTTGGGCAAGATTTCCTCAGTGGATGTCTGCAGATGGGGTTCCTGATTCAAGATTTGCCTTGGATAGAAGGGGCTATGCTGTAGGTTTGGGGTTTCCAAGGAGAAGGTTGAGCAGGAGCCTTCTGCAGACCCCCAGCCTCTTCCCCACCAGCCCAGACCCACAGGTCCCCACACCCTGCTCCCAGCCCAGGGCAATGCCCCCTGCTCATCCCTTTGTCCCCCCAGAGGGACACCAGCACCTGCACAGTGTGCCAGGGCTATGAAATCCCTTCCAGGCTTACCCAGCGCTGGGAATTCAATCTAAGTAGAGCAGGAACTCTTTAAAAGTTAAAGGCTTGGGAAAATTGCCTCTTTTATTATTAATAAAGTGGATAATGCAGTGCAAGGCTCCCTCACTGAGCAGGGAGTGAGCTGGGGGCTGTGCAGCTGGGCTGGGCTGGGCTGTCCTTCCCCCCCTGATTGCCCCATGCACCCCCAAATTTGGTGTTAATTGTGCAGCTGGACTGAGCTGTCCTGCCCCCCCTGATTGCCCCATGCACCCCTGAATTTGGTGTTAATTTGGGCTGGGCTGGGCTCTCCTGCCCCCCCCCCGATTGCCCCATGCACCCCCAAATTTGGTGTTAACACCCATTTGGGCAGCGCTGGGGCTGTGCCTCAGCCTGGAGCCAGGGTGAGGGCTGTGAAATGCCTCGGGGTGTTTCTGTGCTGGAGGGGAAAGAGGGGATCAGTCTCCAGGAGAGAGATGAGGAAGGACAGCATTGAGGGGGATGAACCACACAGCTCTTCTCCTCCAGCTGGCAGGGGCTCAAGCCCTTCTGAAATGTTTTATAGTGCCCCCAAAACATGTCCTCTGCTCAGCAACCTCTCTCTTCCCTTTCCAGAGGAGATCAGGGCTGAAACAGAAGAGGTAGGTCCCCAAAAATCACCTGTGTGGGCAGCCCAGGGAAAAGCAAGGATGTCAGTACCTGTGGAGTACCAGTGTGTGGGCTGCCTGTGGCATCAGGGTCATGCAGCTTCCAGCACTGCTCTCTCCCAGTGCCAGCCTTTCCCAGCCTTTCCCAGCCTTCAGTGGCAATGGATTTTCTCCCTGCCTTGTTTCTAGAGCTGGCAAATCTGGGAGATGTGGTGCCTTCACACACCTTTCCTGCTTTGGGGGTTTTTACCATCAGACCCACAGAATGGCTCAGGTCAAGGGTAAATTATTCTTGTGGTACAGAGTGGAGATATTCCAGGCTGCCACAGGAATTCAGTGTTGTTGGGAATGGGGCACCCCAACCCAGTGAGAATTACAGCACATCATTTTGAGGCTGAGAAGCAACTGGATTCAGAGGAATCGATTTTCCAGCACTCCCTATTGCAGTTGGTCAAACCCCACTGTGAATGTGAGGCTGCTGCTCCTCTCTGCCAGCCAGCTGTGAGCAGGAAACAGCAGAGATTGCAGCAGGGATTCCATTCCAGCAGGGATTGCAAAATCCAGCTGGCACCTCTGTGTTTCAGGTGTCCTCCCAACACCCATATGCTGAGGACTTCATTGGGAAACCCCATGTGTGGACTGTTGACTACAACAACTCTGAGGAGTTTGAAGCTGCCATCAAAACCATCATGAGGACACAGGTATGACTGAAAAATCACATATCCCACATCTTCAGAGCAGTTATGGTGTGACCTCCCTGCTGCCGGGGTTGGACAAGTGTCTTGGTTTGAAAAGACAGATGTCTGCTAAGGAAGGCAGGAGCCTCCCTTGAAATGGAATATGTAACCCCCCCTCCCCCTGAATTGTTATAATTTTGAAATTGTATAATAATTATATTATATATTCTATAATAATTATTATTATAATTTTGACATTTTGTTCTCAGGCAAAGATATGGAAATAGGAAAAACAGTTCTTTATTAGGAAAAAAATTAAAAGAAAATATAAAAATAAAAATGCGATAATACAAAACAACACTGCCAGAGTCAGAACAGCAGCTGCCCCCGTGTGTCAGGGAGGTGTCCCAGCCCCATGCCATGGGGGCTCAGCCCTCCTGCAGTGCCAGCTGTGGCTCTGCTGCAGCAGGGATCCTGCACAAGGGGGGAGTTTTCCTCTGCAGCTCCAGGGCTGCTGCAGATGGGCCTGGGCTCCCTCTGGCCATGCAGGGCAGCAGAAAGCTGCTCCTCTGGCAATGCAGGGGGCAAAGGCTGCTGTGCTGTGCCAGGCTCAGATTGGATCCAGGTAGGAATGCTTGGCTCCTCCCCTGGGCGGAGCATCTCCCCATGGGATGCTGGGATTGGATCAGCCCTGCAGGGACACTCAGTGGCCATGGAGAGCAGAGATCTCCTGGAGGGAGGGTTGGCTGTGGGGGAGATAAAGGAAAAACTGCCCCATGAACAGCAGAGAACTGCCCCAGCTCTGACAGATGGCAATACAACACACATCCCCATTTCCAAGCTAAGACAACAAGCAGCAGCAGATGTTGGAGCCTGGCTCTCCTTTTCCTTTCCTTTCTCCTTTGGATTTTTTGGTCCCTTCCTGCAGCCCCAGGGGCACAGGTGCTCCCACCTTCCTTTGGCATTGTAGGTGTTTCCCCAGGGCAGAGCTGTGCTTTTGAAGGATCCCCTGGGAATTCTGTGGGCCGGCCTGGAGCAAGGGAAGGCTGAGATAGGGTTTGGGAGCAGCAGGCTGAGGCTGCTGCAGGGGTTGAGCAGTTCTGCAAGCTGGTGTGATAACAAAGATAAACCCAGAAACCTGCAGCCCTCTGCACCTGCCTTCCCCTCACTTCACTGATTGTTTCCTTTGGATGGAGAAGATCAATGGGAATAACTCAGGAGTTGCCTCTGTGAGGGATGTAAGGAAGGGGAGAACCCCAGGGAAGGCAACACTCCTGCTGTGCCCACTCTGAAAACGCTCCCTCATGAATATTTAGCTCCCACCCTGTGGCAGGAGCCTGTCAAGTTGTCCAAATTATTAAAGTCAGTTTTCCTGGAGGGGAGGAAAGTGCTGATAGCCATTTTGCTGGCCATTTGCTTCACCTGGGATGAGCTGAAGTTCAGGGATGTGCTGTGGAACCCAGGCTCTGCCTGGGGCTGTGTGGGCTCAGGTGTGTTGGTTTGGAAAGCCAGGAGTCTGCTAAGGAAGGCAGGAGCCTCCCCTGAAACAGAGAATGTAAATCCTCCTCATCCCTCCCAATTGCTATAAATTTTAAATTAAGGGGTTCTCAGGCAAAAAAAAAAAAATATATGGGAACGGGAAATAACAGTTCTTTAATAGGGTAGAAAAAGAAAAAATGATAAAATAAACAATGCAGTACACTAGAACAACACTGACAGAGTCAGAACCCAGCCTGACACCCTGTGGGTCAGGGTTTTGGCAGCAGTCCCATTGGAATTGTGGCTCAGCCCTCCTGCAGTGTTAGGGGTGGTTCTGCTGGAGCAGGGATCCTGTAGAGAAGGATGTATTCTTCCTCTGAAGATCCAGTGGAAGAAGAGGCAGCTGCTGCTCCTCTGGGGAATGCAGTGGAGAAGCCGTGCTGGTGTTCCAGAATCTCCAGATTCTATCCAGGTAGGAATGCTTGGCTCCTCCCTCTGGGCTCCCATCTCCCAATGGGATGCTGTAGTTCTTATCAGCCATGCAGGGACATTCAATAGCTGTTATCAGCAGATGTCCCCTCCCGAGGGAGGAGTGATTGTGATCACCCAGAGAGATAAGGCAAACTGCCCACTTGACAAAAGATAATCTGCCATACAGATGGTAATAGAATACATCTTGCCTTGCAAGCTGAAACATTGGGGTTCACTGTGCTGGGTGGGATTTGGCGGGCACAGGGGTGTGATGGTGCTCAGAGAAGGATCATCCTTGCTTTTCCCTGCATTAGAAGCTGCAGAGGGGGGTGCCTGTGCCAGTCTGGGGCCTGATTCAGGTAATGTGGCCATGCCATCACCCTGTGTCTCACCTCCTCCAGGGTGATTACTGCAGCTCTTCACCTCACGTTCATTTTCTCTGTGAGTTTGTAAAGACTCATCAAACCCAACTTAGGAAAACAGTTGTTGTTCTGCACATTCATTCCCGTATCTTGATTAGAATTAAATTAAAAATAATGACATCCCTGCTGCTGTGCTGCCAGGCCAGCTGTCAGAGCTTGACCCTCCACCATCTGGGCTGGAGACAGCCCTGAAGTGAAGGAATTGCTGTGTGTGGGAGGCTGGGAGCTGTTTTGGGAGAGAGAAGGAAATTTTCACTTTTTCCAGAAGAGAACAGAGAATATAGTGAAGCCTGGTGCTGCTGTGCTGTTAAAATGATTAAAGAATGGTGAGATTGAGGATGGAGGGAAGGGCTGTGCTGGTTCCTGGGCAGCTGTGTTGTGCTGCTGCTGTGTTGACTGGATGGGCACCAGGTCATTTAGGTGCTTAATGGTCTGGTTAAAAATTAAAGAACTAAAAAGGATTTCAGGGAAGGGCTTGGTGGCATAATGAGCACTGGGCAGGAGGAGCTGGTGTTCAGAACTGGGCACTCATTGGAGTGAACAGCTGCTGTGCCCATCCCTGGTGTGCCCAAACCAAGCTCCTCTCTCAGCTCTTCTCCTCATTCCCACTGTTGGGAAAATTAATCCACAAACATCAGAGGTTTATGTCCAAAAAGGAGACAGAGGAGTCCATTTACTTTATTTGAATAAAGGGAGAGACCATGGGGCATTCCTCTGGGGTCTCTTAAATTTTTGGAGGACACAGCCTCCTTTTTATCCCAATTTCCCTTCTCTCTTTCCCCATTGGCTGACGTGCTTGAGAGCTACAGACTTCCTGAAATGCCTGATACCAGAGATTGCCCTCTAATGTACAACCCTCCCTTTTAATTTTTAATTCTTATAGAATTTATGATTTTTCCCATTGTTTCTTTCATCTTTCAATATCCAATTTCATTTATCAGCAAACCAGCAGTTTATTTGTAAAAGGAAATATAATTTTCCATCCATCCATCCATCCATCCATCCATCCATCCATCCATCCATCCATCAGTGGAATCCTTTCCGTAGTTTCTTTTACCTCTCAGTGCTGGTTCTATCTACGAGCAGACCCACAGCTGGTTTGTAAAGACAAATTCCTCTCACCACTCTGGATCAGGACCCCCACTCTGCAGTGCCCTCCCACAAACCATCTCAGCCTCTGGATTTACCTTCAGCTGCTGGAAGTCCTAAATTTGCCTCAGATGAACAGCTCAAGTCACTGAGGCCCATTTGCATTATGACACGAAGTCACTCTGGAGAGGAGGGATTCCTTCCCACCAAGGAGTTAATCCCCAACTCATCCCTCTGGGGTTTTGAAGAAATTGTAAAAATCCTCCCAGAGCAGAGCAGGGAGTGAGTGTGAATAACTTACAGCAGCCTCTTTCCCCCCTCCCCACCTTTTTATCTTTTAAATGGAAAGGTCTGCTTTATTAGAGAGGCTGTCAAGGCAATTAAGCCTAAAAATTGACCTACCTTAGAGGTTTAAAAGCCTTATTATGGGCTTTGGCTCCAGGAGTCCATGGGTATCTTGTCTTTAAAATACTGTTTGTTACAGCAGCAATTGAAAACAAGGGCATTAGCAGGAGGAGCAGCAGAAAGATGGTAGCTGGGCAATTTAGTGTTCCTGTTCCCAGCCAGTTACTGGAGTTTGGAGAAATTATTTTACTGACTCCATTTTTTTCCCCCCAAAGGCAAAATGGGGTGTTCTGTTATTGGAATATCTAATAAATTTGTCTGTGTTTCAGAATAACCACCATCAATTTATTTTTTTTCTGTCAAAACATTTCATTTCAAAATTACTGGAATGAAATACTATGGTTTTGTTTCCCATCTGCCTGCCTTTGTTTGGAAATACCCTGCCAATTTATTGAAAGGAGTGCTGGATCTGAAATGATGCATTTCCCTTTGCTTCACTAACTCAGACAGATTGAACCTGAAACACAACATTTCCCCCTCCCTGATGGGTGAAAACATTGAAAATTGAAAACTGACCTGAAATTGAATTTATTTAGGGATTTTTTGTTGTTGTATGACTGAAAAATCACATATCCCACAGATGTTTTGCATCTTCTAGGGCAGAACTCAGTAAGACATTTTTGGGGATATGACATCTTGTGGGAAAACTGGCTCTGCCATCAGGTGGAAGCTGTGCTGGGGATCTGTCTGGGAATTTGGGAGCTGGTTGATGAACCTGGCAGTAATCCTGGCATGGTCAAGCTGACAACCAGCTTCGCTCCCAGGGGGATTTGCTGATTCTCAGCAATATTTTAATGTCACTGCAGCACCCCAGTTTCTCCTGCTGCATCCTGGGCAGGCTGTGCCATCCCAGAGCTGCTGCTGGGCTGGCAGAGCTCCCCTGGCTGCTGGCTGTGTGCAAACAGTTGGGATGCAGCCGGCATCCCTCCCAACCCAGTTCTGCCTGAAAGAAACTTCTTCCTTCTGGAGGCAGAGCTGAATCATGCCTGGGACGTGGCTGGGGTTTGCAATCTGTGTTTTTCTCCCCCAAGAACAGCCCTTGGTGCTGCCCTCTCTCATCCTTTTGGAGGGGGCACCCGTTCCAGGTCACCCTCCAGCTGCTGGGCAGGGTTTTTGGCAGGCTGTGACTCTGCCATTCATCTCTCTGGGAGCAGTTCTGGGTTTCTCTGATGGTTTGCATCCCTCAACTATTTATAAGGAAGATTAAAACCAGGGAAGCACCAAACCCCTCTACCTCCGAGACCAAATCTCAACACAGGGACAGGGGACAGAGAGACAAGTGGTGTCCCCCTGGGACAGGGGATGCTGGAGGTTTAAAAGCCTTATTATGGGCTTTGGCTCCAGGAGTCCATGGGTATCTTGTCTTTAAAATCCATCAGAATCCACTGATGGATTCTGTCTGTTATCCTGGGGTTAGAGGCTGGAGAGGGAGAGAGGTTTGCAAGCACCACCATTTTCTGGGCCTTGAGCTTTTCCCTTTGTCAAAACCAGTCCTCACACAAGCAATTTAATAGACCCAATATTCTGGTGTAGTGAAGGGAGAAGGCTTCATTATATTAAAGTCAAACATACAGGACTATAATGGAAAATTATACATTTCAGACTATGCCTGAAAGAGCGGCACATTAAACATCCCAGTGAAAATAGCTGGTTAAAATGTTCCAGCCTGCTGTTACGTGCCAGCACTGAATTGCATTATGTTTCTACTTATTTGTCTGGTGACGTTCAGATTTTTTTCCACCCTGCTTTCTTTTCCTTTTGAATGAAGGAGACTTCATCCTCCCTTCCAGCTGGAAATGCAGGGCTCTCATGGTGGCATTCCCATGGGACACCAGTGACTCCCTGCCTGGCTGATGGAGGAGCACTGGGGCTGGGAAGCTCTCCCAGCTGAGGAAAGAATGGCAAAATCCATCTTTCCAACACCTCCATTCCCTCCATGCCATCCCGTGCATCATTCTGCAGTGATCCCCACCTCAGAAGCCCCCTCCTCCTCCTCCCTCCCAGGGCTTTGGGGACATCCTGAGCTGAGGAGTGCCATTAACAACATGGCTGTTGAGAAGAGGCTGAGCCTGTCAGATTTTAATTAAACAATTATCTTCTCGAAATTGGCATTTTCTCAGTCCTGAGTGCACGAGCTGAATCCTAACAAAACCTGGAGAGGAGAGCAAAGGGAAGGAGAGCCCCTGAGAGGGAGAGGAGCAGGGGCTGCAGTAGGCTCCTGATGCTCAGGGAACCCCCTGGGAGCCTGTGGAGAGGTGGGAGTGCACCTGGAGCATCACCTTTGATACCTGTGCAGCACAAGGAGGGTTTGTGTGATGTGCTGCAGCATTTTGGGGGGTGAGGCTGTTTCTGGAATTTTATCTCCACTATGCCTGGCCAAAGGGGGTCCTGAGAAAAGCCCCCCATGAAGGCAGTGGTGAGATGAGACTGAGCACTGGTGATGCTGAGCAAGGGGGGGGTTTGTCTCCTCCAAACTGATCCCAGGCAGCCCCAGCCTGGCTCTGAAACTGAGACAGGCAATTTTGCTTTCAGAGGGCTCTGCCCCAGTTAACTGAGAGCCCATCAGGAATTCAGAGGCAGGATTGGTGCCTGTCGCTGTGTCAGCCCTGATTAGCGTGCACATCTGTAATTAGATGAAGCAGCTGTGATTTCCAGCCTGCCTGAGATCTCAGGTGGGATATTTATGGCAGGGAGATGCTTAGAGGGTTCTCAGCAGACTGAGCCTTTGAGCTTGGTTTTGACAGGTACTTCAAAAGGAAATAGCTATTTTGGAGGTGCAGAGCTCAGAAAATAGAAGCAGCAGTGTTTTCTGGATTAATTATCTCTGGGTGGTTTTGCTTATAATCCTCCTGAATAAAGATCTGCAGAGATACACAAAGGGAAGGGAGGTCCCAGGACTGACACCAACCTCCTGCACCTCATTTAACATCTCTTTGGAAAATAAGGGAGTGTGGAAAAATATGTCTTCCCAGGGCAGAAAGTTCCTTAAAAAAATATTTTTTAAAGATTGCTCTTCCCTTGCCCACAGCTGCAGAGCATTTTGTGAGCTGGAACAGTTCATGCTTTAGTTTGAAGTGACCTATTGGATGAAAACTGATTTGATTGTATAACTTTCTAAAAGCGGAGGAAAGGGAGATTAAAGTGGAACAGGGATGATTTCATTTTCACCAACAGGTCGAACTCAAAGTACTCCTCTCTCTTTCTCACTTTATGAAACTCTTGTGAGGTTTCTCCAGCCCTAGCATTCTTCCCTGCTTGCTTTGGTGGACAGACACGAGTCATGGGCTTTGGTGGGTGGCAGAGCCATGTCCAATGTTCTGCTCTCTCAGGGGCAGGGCAAGGCTGTCCCCAGCTGCTGCCTGTGCTCTGCTCTTGCCCTTCACAGGTGGACCCTTACCTGCCTTATGAGTACACCTGCGAGGGGATGCTGGAGCGGATCCATGCCTACATTCAGCACCAGGTTGGGGAGAATCCCTGTCCTCCCTGGGGAGCCATCTCTGTCCTCATGGCCAGCTTTCCCTCTTCTCCCTGGGGAGCATCCCTGTTCTCCTGTGGGCATTGTGCAGCCAGTGCCCTGATTGCAGAGAGCACCAGGAGATGGGGCTGGGGGAGGTTTGTCATGGGCCAGAGGTGCTGGGGGTTGGTGGAGGACACCTGGGGGTGCTGGGGCTGGGTCAGGGCCTTTCTGCTGCAGCGAATGAGGCAGCACTGAGAGGAGAAGAGGTGAGAGAAGCAGAGGTTCATCCCCTGCAGAAGGAGGTGCCATCTTTGCATGCAGGTGACCTCAACCTGATGAGCAAAGTCATCATCCCAAGTGTCCTTCTGTCCCACTAGTGGCCTCCCTTCCCCGCTGTTAACATCTCAGAGCACTGACCCGTTATCTTCTCTACCACCAGGATTTCTGCACCACATCATCTCTTCCTCCGTCTCCCAAGACCAAGACTCCTGCTATGCAAAGCCCTCCAAGCCCGCTGGCGCTTTCCCCCAACTCCACACACCTGGTGTGGTCCCCCAGCGCGGGCTGGGCCCCCCAGGCGTGGCCCCCGGTGGCCTCGCTGCAGGTGTGGGTGTCAGAGCCCCAGCACACGTGCACCGAGACGTGCCGGCACCACGGGCTGGTCTGCGAGCCCACCTTCTTCAGGTTCCTCAACAAGGAGGAGGTGTTTCTACAGTGAGTTGGGGCCTTCTCAGGGAGCTTTGGGGGGGGGCCACCAGCCAGATGATGTTCTCTTTGCTCCCCACATCCCCTGCAGCCATTTTCCTCCCCAAATCCCAGTGATGAACCCTCATGCCCACATGCTCCCCGTTAGCTGGGATTAGCCAGAAAACTGAGGTGGGCATCAGCAAAAACCCCGAGGAGCAGCAGAAGTGCCCAGTGTGGATTTTAACACCCCTCCCCTCCCAGATGGAGCAGCAGCACTGGCACTGCCCTCCCACCAACCCTTCTCAGCTGATGAGTCCTTCATCAGGAACTGTCATCATTATAGCATAAGAGTTGTATTGTCATTACACTGCAAGGGTTCCATATTGCTGGAGTTTCATACTGCCTCGATGTTTTCTTGGAGGCTTCTCCTCTAGGCACCAACTCTTCCTTGTCCTCGCAGTTGCCAGCTGACTCCACTTCCCCTCAACCAACCAATCCACTCTTTTATAACACTCTTCTTATTTGCTACAGCGGGGGCCTGTTAAAATCAGGCCAGTTCCCAATCTCTAATATTTGGTTCAGCTACAACTCCTTAATGGGGTAAGATTACTTTCTATACTACCTTTATTTTCTTATATTGTATCACCCTACAAGGAACCTCCCCAGGAAGGACAAAAATCCTTCAATGACCCCCTCAATGGCCACTCACCTGAGCTTCCCACCTTGCCTTGGTCCCCAGCCTCAGCATTGAGTACGAGATGAAGGCAGTGCAGGCAGGGCCCAGCTTCACTTTTCAGCAGGCAACAGCAGCGTTTCCAGGCAAGGTTCCGCCTCTTTCCAACCCCATTCCTCTCCACCTCCCGCGTGCTCTCTCTATAAAACTGCGTTTTGAACACACAGTGGTGAAGTTTTAATAGAGTATAAATCTGCCACCGGGCTCTGTGCTGCTCTCTGGGCAATTTAAATGCGAGCGTTGCCGGAGCTGTCACGCTGGTCAGGCAGGCGCCGCATGTCCCACTGACATTTTTATGTGATAAATTACAGCTGGGGCCTGCCTTTCACTCTTTCCCCCTGCACGTCCTCCTCCAGACCTCAAAACGAGCTGGCTCAGGGACTCATCAGCTGAGAAGGGTTGGTGGCAGGGCAATGCCAGTGCTGCTGCTCCATCTGGGAGGGGAGGGGTGTTAAAATCCACACTGGGCAGTTCTGCTGCTCCTCAGGCCTTTCGCTGATGCCCACCTCAGTTTTCTGGCTAATCCCAACTAACAGGGAGCATGTGGGCATTCCCTGATCCCCTGTCCCTTCCAGGGAATGTTATCTACAGTAACATACAATAACAGAATGTTATCTACATCCATGGAGGTGTCCATGGAGCTCTGTCCATGGACAGAGCTGTTGGTCAGCAAGGGGCTGTAAGAGAGACATTGAACTTCATGAGCTGGAAAGGACCCACAAGGACCAACTCCTAAGATTTGGGTTGGTTTTGTGGGTGATTCTGAGCCATCTGTAGGTTAGGGTGATCTCTGGACTGCAGGGTTGAGTTGCCAGGGTCTCCCCTTCCTGCATGGTGTGTTGGCCTGGTGACAAGCCCTCACATGTAGCCAAGGGGTGGCAAACACAGCTCAGCAAAGGAACCTCCCCAGGAAGGACAAAAACCCTTCAATGGGCGCTCACCTGACCTGCCCACCTTGCCTTGGCCCTCAGGCTCAGCATCGCGTGCGACAGCACCGAGTACGAGATGAACCACCTGTACCCCGCGGTGGCCGAGAACGTCCGCGAGTGCTACCTCCAGAAGGAGCCGCTGCTCTTCAGCTGCGCTGGCCACCACGCCAAGTACCGGCGTCTCTGCCCCTGCCGCGACTTCCGCCAAGGACAGGTGGCTCTGTGCAGGGACTGCTTGTGACACGGCGTCCCCACCGCCCCGGGGACACCGGCACCGGGTGGCTTCTCCTCAGAACTCCGCGGCGGCCGAGGAGCTGCGACGGGTCCCTCGCGGTGGGTGAGCCGGGGCTCTCAGACTCACCCAGGGGCTGTTCCATGTCCGACTCTGGGGGCTGTTTGATCCACCAGCCAGCTGTGAATGACCCTGTCCTGAACTTTGGAGTCATTTTCTTCCCGAGGAGCATTGTCCGAGCGCATCCTGGACCGAACCCACCTGGACCTGGTGGCGCTGGGATGGGGTGGTGGGGAGAGGGGCTGGGGACACCCTTCCCCTCCTCTGGCGATGGGACAAGCCACCAGCAGACTTTCAGGGTTTTCATCTTCTTCAAGCATCCTCAGTTGTTTTATTTATTGATTTTTTTAACCCTCCCCCTGACAAGTGGTAAATTAAAGGGGAATCCACACCCAGCCCTTCTGTGGGAGTTCTTGGGCAGAGCTGCATTGGGGGTGGGACAGGGGTGATGCTGGTGGCTGCTGTGGGTGTGGAGCTGGGGGAGGACAAAGCACAAGGAGAGTGGCTGGGTTTGATGGGCACATTGGGGACTGCACCCCTGGTAGTCCCAGGAAGAGACAGTGGTGGGATGGGGCTGGGTTGGGCTCCTGGGAAAGCTGCTGCTCCCCAGGCAGGACAGAGGTGCCCAAAATGATCCCTCCAGCCTCCAGGCTGCTCTTCACCCTGCTGGGCCATGCACAGAGCTGAACATCCCCCCCAGGGATGACTGGAGGAGGAGGTGAGGGCACAGGGGCTGCTCAGGGTTCAGCTGAGTGGGCAGAGGGGAAGATGTGCTGCAGCACATGGAGGGAATTCCTGGTGGGCACTGACCAAGGGCAGAGCAGCTGGAGAGCAACATCCTGACTCTGTGTGCCCCAGATGCTGCCAGCAGAGCAAGAGGTGAGCTCCAAGCAACCATCTTCCATGGAACTCTTTGCTTCTTCAACTTTCCTTAGTGCTGTTTCTCTTGCTTTGGGGGTGGTTTCCCCCCACTACTGATGTGTCCCCTCCTGGCTGGGTTGGTGCTGGCTGGGGTCACCTAGTTTGTTCTTGTAGGGTTGCTCACCAGGGCAAGGTGTTGCTGTAAGGTTGGTGCTGAGCCCTTCTGCTGTTTGCAAGGGTGAATGAGGAGATTCCTTCATGCCATAAAATGTGTGGCTGGAAAATCAGGGGCTGGAAACTCCTTCTCAGCCATGGAATTGCTCCTGGCCTGGCTGGTGAGGGAGGCTGGGGGGGTGGCAGCCTGACCTGGCGCTGTCCCTGCAGGATCCTGGCAGAATTGTCCCCTCTGGCTCCCAGTGACTGATGGGGAGCAGTGGCAGGATGAGTGCAGGAGGTTGCCCTGGAGCTGTGCCACACCCCTGGCACCTCCAGCCTGTCCTCCCTGTGCCAGCTTCTGGGAGAAACTCCCATTCCTTCAGCTGAGCTGCAGCTTTGGGCAGAGCCCAGCCACCCTCACTGTGTCCCTGCTGTGTCACCACAGGGTGCTGTGTCCTTTGGGCCACATCCTGCCCTGGATGAGCTGGACACACTGCTGTTATCCCAGAGCAATTTATCATCTTCAGCTCCCAGCTGCGTGGGCAGCCTCCATCCTGCCTGTGACGCCAGCCCAGGGGAAGGATTGATTAAGTAATTTTTGTGTCTTGCAGCCAGTGTGCATCTAAATAAAAGCAGCACAAGCCTCTCTTTGCAGAGCTGAGCAGCAACACCTCTCCACAGCCCCTTTCATCTCAGCCTCAAAGCATCCCCTGGCACACAGTGCTGCCAGAGCTGGGTGGGCAGGAGCTGGCCTAGGAGAGGCATGGGGGGTCTACCAGCAGGAACCACCAGCAGTTCACTTCCCAGGGTTGTAAAAACCAAATAAAACTGGGTTTTATAGGAAATCTAAACAAGTTTTAAAGAGCAAGAGGCTCAGGATGCCTCGTGAGGCAGTGCTTGTTACACATCAGCTCCCTGGGCAGCTTTTTCCACAGTTTCTGCTCAGCTGCTTTTAAAATAGCCTTCACCTTTCAGCAGTGCAGCGCTGCCTCCCACTGCAGAGAGCCCCAATTATCCCCTGGCAGGAGAATTTTTCTCCAGGCTGAAATAAAAGGTGGCTGGCTCACCTTCGCTGCTGTCATGGGAAATAATGATCTGTCTGGAGCCTGGCTGGATCTCAAGGCAGCCTGGAAATGTGGGTGGTGGGGCTGAGTGAGGCTCTGCTATTGCCTGGCATGTCTCTGCCCCATTAGTGGGCACTGAGTCCTGCTCAGAGGCTGCCTGGGGAAAAAGCTTCTCCTGTTGGTGATGGAGCATCACTCGTGGATGTTGGATGTAGCAGGGACCAGAGTGTGACTGCTGGGGCAGCCCCTCCTGCCCCATCCCACATGCCTTGGTCTGTAAAATCCCATGGCGGGGCAAGCTGGGGTCTCGACTGCTTTGGGAATGCCAGTGCTGGGTGTTAACATCACTTTTGGGTGCACAATTGGCATCAAAATATTTTTTATGTCATGAGTGTGTGTGCCAGGGGCATAGTGGCACCCTGATGTGGAGGTGGCACCAAGGAATGGAGCTGCTGGTGCGGGACAGAAGGGACTTTGTCACCTGGGAATGCTTTTCTCTGCCCTGGCTGTGCTTGGTGATCACTGGGGCATCCCAGCTGCCTTCCCAAGCCCTTTCCTGAGCAGGTCTGCAGCCTGGTCTCCCTGGCCAGGACACATTTCCATTTGGAAGGGAGAGCTGAGGATGCAAACAACAAGTTCACAATTTATTAAGCAGGAACATGAAAGAGTTTTGAAGGGAAGCAGAGCCACTGCCACATGAAAGAAGTTCTAATTCCCACAGCTAATTGCAAAGAATAGATCCCCTGTAGGGAGGGGGAAAACAGTGTCAAAACTGTGAATAAACCCAAACAAAATGGAACGAGGAGTTGTCAGCTGCACTCTCTGATGCTGCTGGCTGGGACAGTTTGTTTAACAGCCAGAGTGGGTTCATGGGGAGCCCCTGGGGTCCCCTTAGGGTGGGGTTGGACCTTTTGATTTCCAGATTTCTGGTGGCATCCACCCAGCAGAGCCTCCTGGAATGTCTCAGATTTTTTTCCTAACCTGTTTTCTGGCAGCTGTGAAACCAGGACAGGCGTGTCAAAAGAATGATATTGTTCTGGAAATCCATTTTCCTTACCTAGAAATGAAGCCAGGGGCTATTTATGTTTCTGAGCCTCACTCTTCTTCTAAATAAATCCACACAGAACTTTCTTTATGGAGTTGATTTGGGTTTTTTTTTCTCCCTATTTTTAATGTTGCTGGCACCAAACCCTTCCCCTGCCAGTGCAGTGGGGGGAGGATGAGTGGTCCCTGCCCTGTGTCCCCCTCAGCATCCTCGGCACCTCTGTTGTAAATGCAGGGCTACTGATGAGAGGAGAGAATGATGCATTTGACTCCATGTTCTCAGAAGGCTAATTTATTATTTTATGATACTATATTATATTAAAGAATATTATACTATACTAAAGAATACAGAAAATATACTCTTATAAGTATAAAGATATAGTATGTCTTATAAGTATATAGTATATCTTTTTAGTACAAGATATACTAAAAAGATAATAATGAAAACTCCTGACTCTTTCCAGAGTCCTGACACAGCTTGGCCCTGATTGGCCAAAGAGTGAAAACAACTCACAGCAGAATCCAATAAAACAATCACCTTGGGGAAACAATCTCCAAACACATTCCAAGCAAACACTATACACAATATACTATACTATACTAAAGAATACAGAAAAGATACTTTTATAAGTATACAGTATATCTTTTTAGTATGATAGACTAAAAAGATAATAATGAAAACTTGTGACTCTTTCCAGAATCCCAACACAATTGGCCAAAGAGTGAAATCAACTCACAGCAGAGTCAAATCAAGCAATCACCTGTGGGTAAACAATCCCCAAACACATTCAACATGAGCACAACACAGGAGAAGAAAATGAGATAAGAATTGTTTTCCTTTTCTCTGATGCCTCTCTTGCTGCCTTTCAGCTTCCCAGGAGAAAAACCCTGAGTGAAGGAATTTTTTTCCGATTTTTTTCATTTTTTTTCTATGTGAATGCCACATCCCTGTCCTGCAGCAGTTCCTGCCCTGCAGAGCCAGCCTGGAGCAGCGATCAGGGCTGGAAATCACAGCCAGGGGACCTCTCAGGGCTGCTCTGCTCTTATCTCAGCCTTTATTAGCAAATGGTTCAAGCAGCTTTTCCCTCCTGATCCTGCGCTTATCAGCTCCCGGTAAAACAGCAAATCACATCCCTGATGTGGCCGGTCTGGGCAGCAGAAACCCATTTATTTCCCCTAACGGGTTTATCAGCAGATCAAGGAGCTGCTGAAGATGTAAGCACCGTGGTTATTTCCCCGGGTGATGGATCTCGCTGCCACACAGCCTCCGGGAGCCTGACAGGGATGGCTGATGGACCCTGCTGGCGCTGCTGCCTCATGGATCTCAAGGTCTTGCTTTAATTGAGTCCTGTCTCCCTGATGGCAGGGTTTTTCCTACCTCTTTTTCCTTTTTTTTAAATATTATTTTTTCCCCTTTAGGATGACTTTCCCGAAATAAACGGATGCATTTCATCTCCTGTCCCCTTCCCTCATCTCTCCCTCCCTGTGGCAAATCCAGAGCTGTGAAGAAAGTGAACAAATTGAAAATCTGTCCTCAGACTAACTGGGTGGAAAGAGCAGCAAAATCTTCTGCCTTTTTTTCCTTTCTGTTTCTTTTTCATTCTTTATTTTACTGTATCTTGTGGAAGGGACGTGGACTGGGGGTGAAAGTGCTTTTCAGAGCTGTGGGGCTGAGCATTCACGTTTTATCAGCTCCAGCACTGGTGCCCAGCCACACTCATTGTGGCTCGTTAGTGGAAAGCCATTAAAACTCGGGATCGATATTTTCTCGGCAGAGATATGGCCCATTCAATGTTATCCCCCGAGGCAGGCACAGAAATACCAAGAGCCATCCCAGAGCAGAGCAGGAATGCTGAAGGAGCAGCTTCTCCTGCCAGTGCCTGAGGAGGGGACAGGAGGGGACATCGCCCAGCCCAGGGAGGGTGGCAGCTCAGCCAGGACCCAGCCCTGAGCATCCAGCACCTCTAGAGAGAGGAGAAATTGAATCTGGGGAGGATGGGGAGAGAGGGGAATGTTTGAGGGGTTTGGCCTCCAGCCAGGGCTGCTTGGCACAGGTGCCACTGCTGCCTGCAAAGGGCATCAGGAGGGCAAAGATAAATGAATTAATGAAGTGTCCATTCCCAAACCCTGGCTGCTGGCTCTGGAATGCCAGAGGAAAGGGGCTGGGGGGTGTCCCATCTCCTCTCCATCTCTCAGAGGGCTCCCACCACCCTTCACCCTCTGGAGCTGAGGTGCCAGCAGAGATCAGTTAGAAACAGGAGAGAAGTTTGTTTTCAGTGTTAGAGAGAGCTGCCAGAGGTATCAGCTTCTCTCTAAATATAAACCAGAAAACAGGAAATAACGATCTGTCCTAATTTAGTGCCTTTCATCTAAGGATTCAAAGCATCTGACAGCATCACTAAGAAATAAGGGAAGACTTTGCAACCTGCATGGAAATGCAGCCACTCCAGAGCTTTGTGTGCAAAGCATTTCATTTTCATTTTGTGCTGAATGTTGCACTGCAACCCCTCACTCCCAGCCCCAATTCCTTCCCAAATTCCCCCAGTTTGCCATCACTGGGACTGGGACCTGGAAGTTCAGCCTGGCAATGAGTGATGTTCTTGCAGCTTGACACCGTGCACAGCTGGCTCAGAGTGTGGAGGAGTGTTTATTTAATGAATTGATTGCATTAATTAATTTTCAGGAGAGTGCTGAGAAAAATAATAGGGATCTCCAGCAGCTCTGCCAGCTGTCTGGCTGTGTGCAGCAGTGGGAGCAGGGCAGGGTCTGTGCATGGAACAGGGAGCACAGCAGGCCTGGACATTGCAGGGACAGATGGGAATCACAGAATCATGGGATGGTTTGGCTTGGAAGCTTTAAAATTTATCTCATTCCAACCTCTGCCATGGGCAGGACACCTTCCCCTGTCCCAGACTGCTCCAAACCCCATCCAACCTGGCCTTGGACACTTCCAGGGATCCAAGGGCAGCCACAGCTTCTCTGGGCACCCTGTGCCAGGGCCTCACCACCCTCACTATAAATACTTTTTTCCTTATAGTCAGTCTGAAATGCCTCTGTTTTAGTTCATCACCCCTTGTCTTATCACAACAGCCCCTGCTAAAAGTCTGTTCCCATCTTTGTTATCAGCTCCCTCCAGGTCCTGCAAGGGGCTCTGAGCTCTCCCTGGAGCCTTCTCCTCTCCAGGTGAGCACCCCCAGCTCTGCCAGCCTGGCTCCAGAGCAGAGGGGCTCCAGCCCTTGGAGCATCTCCAGGGTCTCCTCTGGACCCACAGGAGCTCCCCCATGTCCTTTTACAGAAGCTGCAGCTGGGGAGATCCTGGTCTGCACTTCCAGCAAAGCTTTCCTCAGGGAAAGGCTGCCCTGGCAGCTGCACAGACCCTGGGCACTGGAGCTGCTGCTTCTCCCTTCCCTGGCATTCCTGGCATTCCCAGTCCTGCACCTTTGCTGCCCACAGAGCCCCTGGGTGTGCTTTGTCCCACATCCCTCACCAAGTCTGGCACACCAGGATTTCTTTGCATGGTTTGCTCTGGAGACAAAGGAGGAGCCAGGCAGGTGTGGGGATTTACTTCCCATGGCTCTGGAAGCAAATTCCCCAAGGAACAGCAGAGGTGTGCTGGGATGATCCCACAGGGGAGGAGTGCAGGGAAGAGGCTCCACTAGATCTACCTGCAAGGTTCCTCAGCCACCAGACCCTCAAGACATTAACAAGAAGACATTCCTTGGCTGTCCCCAGGCTCCTGTGACATTCCTGTCCCTCTGCTCATTCAAGTTTGGTACTGAGGTCTGAGCCCTCTTGGTTCCTGTCCCCACCCTTTGCCATCTCTGCTTCTGGCTCAGACAATGGCAGTGCTGGGTGCTAAAGTGGAGCCCCTCAGGCTGTCACCAGCAGTCCCACCCCAATCTCTGTGTCACCACACAGCAGTGACAGTGCTCTGCCCTTCCAGGTGTGGCCAGGCTGGGACTGGGTTTGGGAGCAAGAAGTTCATAAAAGAAAAGTGGGAGGCAACAGATTTCCACACTTAATTAACTCACCAAATTAATCCCAATTAGGAAGCTGTAATTGGGGTTATAATGGTTAATCATCTTCCCCCCAAGCCACAGCTGCACTATCTCCCTTAACTGCATCACAAAGGGGAGGAGGTGCAGTGATGGGTCCATGACACCAGAGCTGCCACCCAGGCGTCCTCTTGGGGAGAGGATTGGGTCTGGTCCCCAATCTGCTTCTCCTCACCTGGGGGACAGGTGAGGGGACACCCCTGTGTGACCCAGTGTCCCCTGACTGAATTTCATCAGCAGCACCTTTTCAGGAATGCTGCAAATTCAGCTGCTCAAGCTCCTGTTTGAGCAGGTTCCTAGCAGAAAACCAAAGTGCAGGGACATTTCAGGGACTCCCCCACTGCTGCTTTGTGCTGCAAAGAGCCTGGCAGAGAACATCTGCTTGTCCTCCTTTTTCTGGGCACGTTAACCAAGCAGTGCCAGGTGGGCTCAGCAGGGATATGGAGCAGCCCTTTCCTCCTGCTTTGTTCTGGATCACACAAGGGGCTCTGGATCCCACTCATCCCAGAGGCAGCTCAGTCCTGTCTCTAAACCCTCCTTGCTTCACTCCTGCTCCCTAAATCCCCCCAGCAAAACCCCTAAACCCCTTCCCAGCACCCCTCTCCTGTGGGAGCATCCCATCACACCTTTGCTGTTCCCTTGGGGAATTTGCTTCCAGAGCCATGGATGTAAAATCCCCACTCCTGCCTGGCACGGGGAAGGGTTCTGCCAATACTCTCCTGAAAATTGGCCAGATTGGCCAGGAGGCTGAAAGATGAACTCCTGGAGAGGCTTCTCCCCAAAATCTGGCTGCCAGCATGGCCACAAAGGGAATCTTGGATGCCCAGGGTCCTGGATGCATCAGAGCAGCCAGACAAAGCTCCATTAAATACACCAGAAAGGACAAATTCACTGACAAAACCACACTGCCAACATTCAGCAGCACAGAAAATAGAGGATTATGCTCCTTACATTTGGCTCAGCATCATCCAGAGCTGCAGAGAATTGTGCACCACAGATCTGGGGGTTATCTTCCTTGGAAGCCTGTTCTGCTGCAGAGGAATGATTCTTCTCTTCCTCCTCCTCCTCCTCCTTCTCCTCTGGCCGCCCCAGCACAGGCAGAGCCTTCTCACCTGCCCACCCCCAGCTCCTCCATCGCCCACCAGGGGCTCAGGTGGTTTTGTAGCTGCTATTTTGGCTGGGTGTTTTTGTTGTAAGTGTTGTTGAACAGGAAAAATAAAAAACTCGAGGCCCCTGGTGGTATTTTTAGTCCCGTGTTGGTGACTGGCTGAAAAGCCTCAGCAGGACTGTAAAATAAAATTAATCTGCATCTGCCATGCGTCACTTTTACAAAGCTTGTCTCTCCTTCTGCTGCCACGGGGATGGTTTGCAACCCTCAGCTTGGGAGAGAGCCAAATACCTGCCAGGCAGCCCCAGAACACAGACAGCACTGGGGAGCCAGCAGGGATGGGGTGAGGGGCGGGCAGAGGGAAGGAATTTGGATTTTCCTGGAGTTTGCAGGGAGGTTGTGCCTCATCTGCCTGCTCAGGTACCCCATGAGCTCTGTCCCTGCAGGTGGAGCGAGCTGCACTGGTTGTACTGGTTTGCTGGCAGGGCTGGGGGAAACTGGGGGATTATTGTAAATGCAGGTCCACTGATGAGGGGAGGGAATGATGCTTCTGACTCCATGTGCTCAGAAGGCTAATTTATTACTTAATGATACTATATTATATTAATATACTATATTATTTTTTAAAATCCTATACTATACTAAAGAACACAGAAAGGATACTTACTAAATACTAAAAAGATAATAATGAAAACTTGTGACTCTTTCCACACAGCTTGGCCCTGATTGGTCAATGAGTCAAAACTCACAGCAGAATCCAATGAAACAATCACCTGTGGGTAAACAATCTCCAAACACATTCCAAGTAAACACTATGTACTATCCTATACTAAAGAATACAGAAAAGATACTTTTATAAATATAAAGATATACTATATCTTTTTAATATAAGATAGACTAAAAAGATAATAATGAAAACTCATCACTCTTTCCAGAGTCCTGACACAGCTTGGCTCTGATTGGCCAAAGAGTGAAAACAACTCACACCAGAATCCAGTGAAACAATCACCTGTGGGTAAACAATCTCCAAACACATTCCACATGAACACAACACAGGAGAAGCAAATGAGATAAGAATTGTTTTCATTTTTTCTGAGGCCTCTTGCTGCTTTTCAGCTTCCCAGGAGAAAAAACCTGGGTGAAGAGATTTTTTCAGAGAATGTGAATGCCACAGCGGATGGGCTGGGGTGCTCTGGGAAGACCTGGCATTGCCCCACCACCCTGGATGGGGAGCAAGAAGAGTAATTGCTATGGAGGGTTGGAAACTGACTGCCATGGAAACCAGTTTGGGGTTTATGGGGCATCCCACTGGTCATGGGTATGGGGTGATGGTGATCCATGTGGCATGCAGAGGCTGTGGACCCTGTGCATCCTCCCCGTGGGTTATCAGGGGCCAAACCGGAGTATGAAGTCCCCAAAGAGGAGAAAACAGCAGCCCAGGCTGGAGTAACGTGGTGGGGCTCTCTCCTCAGGAAGGCAGCCTGGGCTGGGCAGGGCTTGTGGCCCAGACTCCCAGGTTTTGGGGGTAGATTGAGGGGCTGTGCCCCCCCAGGGCTGGGCTGGTGCTCAAGAGCTCAGCTTGCCCTTGCTGGGGCTGAGCACAGCTCTCACGTTCACTGTAACCTCAGGATGTCCTTTAATTTTTAATGCTTCAATAAAACAGTAATTACAAACACTGGAATTGGTGTTTTTTAAGCAGAAAGTATTCACTTCCCAGGGTTTAATTATTCAACAGAAATTAAGGAGAGTGGGGCTGGATCCTGCTGGCACTCCTGGCTTTTCCTGCTCCCCATCTGTTTTGCAGCGGGGAGGGCTGGGGGCAGGATGGGGCCCATCTCTGATGTGTCAGGGCTCCCCAGTGCCTTAAAAATCTAGGGCAGAGCTGTAGGGGGGCACCAATGGCTGGGCTGGGTCAGGGTGAGGAGATTTCTGGGGGACAGCAGGAATCCCCCCCTAAATGGCTCCTTCTCTGTTCCCTGCAGGGTTTCCAGCCAAGGCAGGGCATGATCAGAGCTCTCTGGGAGGTTGGAGCCTGCTGGGATCTGAATTGATGCCATTGGGGTCTGTGCATTGTCCCTAGGGCAAGTGGCACCTCAGGAGGTGACACCATCACCCAGTGCCTGCCCCTTGAGACCCCTACCCAGTGCCTGCCCCCCTCCCCTGACCAGGAGGGATTCAGGAACTTCCAGTCTTTGTTTTCTGGAGTTTTCTGCAGCCTGGGCTTTGCTCTGAGTTCCCTGGGAAGGTTTCAGGCATGCTTTTAATCACTGTGCTCCAGCATGGTGGAGTTTAAAGCACCTGTGATGGGAATGGTCTGTGGGGAGATCTGGAGAGCTCCCAGGGTGCTGGAACACAGCAAAGCAGGGCCTTGTTGGGGCCTTGTTGGGGCCTTGTTGGGGCCTTGTTGGGGCCTTGTTGGGGCCTTGTTGGGGCCTTGTTGGGGCCTTGTTGGGGCCTTGTTGGGGCCTTGTTGGGGCCTTGTTGGGGCCTTGTTGGGGCCTGTGGATTTGGGCTGGCTGATTTTAGACCTCACCCTGCACGGGGCAGCAGTGGGGTTGGGAAAGCCTCAATGGAGGAAGGCAAAGGGAGAAAAAGAGGGATAAAATATTCCCTGTGAGGAGTGGAGAGGATTTGGGGGGGTCCTTGTGTGGCAGACATCTTTTATGAAAAATCCTTTCCTTAGGATTTTTTCTCCTGAGAAGCTGAGAGGCCTCGGGAACAAAATGTGAACAATGGTTTTGTTTCTGCTGCTGTGGAATGCAACAGGTGCATCTGTGATTGGCCCATGTTGGTTGTTTCTAATTAATGGCCAACCACAGCCCAGCTGGCTCAAACAGAGTCCAAGCCACAAGCTTTTGTTATCCTTCTTTCCTGTTCTATTTCTGAGGAAATCCTTTCTTCTATTCTTTTAGTATAGTTTTAATGTAATATATATAATAAAATAATGAATCAAGCCTTCTGAAAAATGGAGTGAGATCCTCGTCTCTTCCCTCATCCTGTGAACACTGTCACACCTTGTGCTGGGATGGGACCTGTTTGGGTTTTCCAGTTTCTTGCACCCACATCTCACACCTCAGCCCTGTTCCCACATCCACAAAGCCCCTTTTCTGCATAGGGCACCTTTTGCATTGTCCCACCCCAAGCCACAGATGAAAAGCTGCAGGAGCTGGTGCTGGATGATTGTTTAGGGACCCACATCTGCTGGAAAAGCAAATTGTTCTTGTAAATATCCACAGTTAACTGTGCTAACTTCACTGGTGAGCAAACCTGTCTGTGGGGAGATGGAGAGGTGGGAATGGCTTTGTCAGGGCTGGGGGATGAGCTGAAGTGAGTGGGGTGGGGATGATGGCTCTGCTGATGAGGTGCTGGGGATGGGGAAGGAACATGGGCTCATTTGCAAGGGAAATGAAATTATCATCTGTTCTGTCTGCTGTCCTCACAGCCAGAGCCTGATGAGCTGTGCCTGGAGGGGGCTGGAGGTGGGTGACCATGAGAGCACCCTGGGGTGGGGGCCCTCTCACAGATGGGACAGCTGCAGCCCCCCTGAAGGGTCTGGGGTGACCCCCTGCCCTCCTTGAGGTATTGGGGTGACCCCCTGCCCATCCTGAAGGGACTGGGGTGATCCCCTGCCCTCCCTGAAGGGTCTGGAGTGACCCACTGCCCTCCCTGAGGTATTGGGGTGACCCACTGCCCTCCATGAGGGGTCTGGGGTGATCCCCTGCCCTTCCTGAAGGGCCTGGCATGATCCCCTGCCCTCCCTGAGGGGTCTGGACTGATCCCCTGCCCTCCCTGAAGGGTCTGGGATGACCCATGGCCCTCCCAGAGGGGTCTGGGGTGACCCACTGCCCTCCCTGAGGTATTGGTGTGATCCCCTGCCCATGGGGTGGCCTTGTTGTCCCCTTGGCCGCTGCCCTGCTCACCTGGCTGTGCTCTGCTGCATTCAGGGCAGGTGCCAGCAGTGGATGGGGTCAGTCCCTCCTGGCAGAGGGGTGGAGATGGTGCTGATCCAGGGGGATCCCCACTGGAGCAGGGGATCCTGGTGATGCCCAGGGGTCTCACACTGTGCTGTCACACAGATTCGTGTCCCCAGGTGGGTCTCAGCACGTGGGGTGGTGGCTTTGGCATGTTCTGGGAATGGACGGGGGGGGTTTCTGCCCCTGGTGGGGCAGCAGGACCTTCCCTTGGTGGCCCTGCCAGGCAGAGGCTGGAACCACCTTCCCCCCCGAGCTGGGGATGCTGCAATGCAAATATTTTCTCATTCCCACCCCATAGAGAGCCCATGAGTTGTTCCCAAGATGGGAACATAACTCCCAACTCTCCTGAAAATCCTGAAAATTTCAAGAAAATACCTGCCAAATCCAGTTTGTCACATCCCTCATACTTTAAACATACATGACACAACTGCAATATTTCACAGTATCACCACGGTAAACTTTGCCAACCTTTTATGAACTTCCTTAGTTAATTTAAAAAAAGGCATATTAAAGAAAACTCTGAAATATAGATAGGAATATTTAAACAAATACAGCCACCTGAGCCACCTGAGAGTTTCTCAGGGTGGGTGGTGTCTGCTGGCCTGGAAAGAGAAGGGAATTGGGCTTAAAGGGGGAGCAGGGAGAGGGGAGGGGTGCCTGAACTGCCTCACTTGATGAGCTGTGGCAGTGCTGGCCTGGTGAGAGACCCAGCTGCTGCTCAGAGAGAGTTCACAGCTCTGTCACCAATCATTTGGGGCATTTATTCGCCTCTAACTTTGATTTAACTTCACTAGATTATAAAGAACTAAAAGTCATTCCAAGGCTCTTCACTCAGAGGGAAAAAAAATAATAAAAAAAAGCCCAAATGGGGTAGTTTGATGTTGTCAGAATGATTTTCCACTCCTTCAAAATAATCTCACAAAACTGACCCAGATTTTACAAGGCACTGCAACTTTCAAAGTCCTGCCTGCCTGTGCAGGAGATGAGTCTGTAAAATATATATATATTTTTTCTTTCTCTCTCAGTAATTTCACAGAACCTGTGCCTTGCCTCATTCCTGGGGGATCCCTGAGGCTGCGATGCTTTGTGGGACACACGATCCAGCCTCGTGGCTCATCCCAGAGCTGAAAGCTGCTGTGATGCTCCCAGGAATGAGGTGAGATGTGCTGGGGAGAGGCTGCAGAGTGGGAAAAATGGAAAAACCCGAGGTCACTGCAGGTGTGACAGCAATGCCCTGCCCCAGCTGCCTTGTGGAAGAGCCTGTCCTTGGTTTTTGGGCAACTCAGACTGACTCAGGTGTGGGTGGAGATGAGCAGAGGGTGAACAATAATTGGTGACCTTGTGTTCTTGTGCCTGGAGCAGCAGGGAGAGCGGTGAGCTTCCATTTGGGAGAGTCTGGGCAGCAGGCTGATGGAGAGGCTGGGTTAATTGCTGCTTCCTTGTTTATTCAGTTGATTGGCTGGGCACTGGAGGAGGAGGAAAAGGCAGCCCTGGGCTGAGAATTCAGAGAACCAGTAGGGCTGGCAGGCTGTGTGCCCCCAGCCATGGGCTGAGGGACCCGTGCTGCCCACTGTTAATGTTAATAGTTCATTTTCATGAGCTGTCCCAAGGTCCTATTTCATGTCCCAGTTTTCCTGAGTTAATGATGATTTTGAGGGGATCTGGCTGATCCTCCTGGAGTCCTGCAGCTGTGGGGGCTGGATGGATGTCCTGGATGGCCAAGCAAATTGTATTCTGTTTGCCACCTGCATGGCAGCTGTCTTCTGTTCACTGGGCAGTTTTCCTTATCTCTTCCACACCCAATCCTCTCTCAGGGGAGACATCTGCTGATAACAGCTATTGAATGTCCCTGCATGGCTGATAAGAACTACAGCATCCCACTGGGAGATGTGAGCCCAGAGGGAGGAGCCAAGCATTCCTACCTGGATAGAATCTGGAGAATTCTGGAACACCAGCACAGCTTCTCCACTGGATTCCCCAGAGGAACAGCAGCTGCCTCTTCTTCCCCTGGATCTTCAGAGGAAGAATACATCCTTCTCTACAGGATCCCTGCTCCAGCAGAGCCACCCCTGACACTGCAGGAGGGCTGAGCCACAATTCCAATGGGACTGCTGCCAACACCCTGACCCACAGGGTGTCAGGCTGGGTTCTGACTCTGTCAGTGTTGGTTTGTTTATAATTATTTACTGCATTGCTTATTTTATCCTTTTATTTTCTTTCCCTATAAAAACCTGTTATTCTGCTCCCATATTTTTGCCCTAGAGCCCCTTAATTTAAAATTTATAGCAATGTTGAGGGAGGGGGTTTACATTTTCCATTTCGGGGGGGGCTCCTGCCTTTCTTAGCAGACACCTGTCTTTCCAAACCAAGGCAGTGGAGGAGGGCAGAGCTGTGGGATGATTCCCACAGCTCCCAGTGAAGAGCTCAGCTCATCCTGGGGTCTCCAATCTGTGGGTGCAGAGTGGCAAAAGGCACAGCTCTGAGGAGGGGTGAATGGGCATGGTGAGGGTTTGGGGGCAGTCCCAGGCTGCTCTGTGCCCCACTCCCATCCCCAGCTGGGCTCTGTCCTGCTCATGGGAACCCAAGCACTGCATTGCCTGATGGAGATGGAGCTCAGGAGCACCAAGGGGACTTTGGGCAATGACAGGAATGACAGGACAAGGGGGGATGGCTTCACTGCCAGAGGGCAGGGATGGGTGGAATATTGGGCAGAAATTGTTCCCTGTGAGGGTGGGCAGGCCCTGGCACAGGTGTCCAGAGCAGCTGTGGCTGCCCCTGGATCCCTGGCAATGCCCAAGACCAGGCTGGACAGGGCTTGGAGCACCTGGGACAGTGGGAGGTGTCCCTGCCATGGCAGGAGTGGGATGGGATGAGCTTTAGGCTCCCTTCCAACCCAAAGCACTCTGTGATTCTCTGACAGCATTCTGCCTTTAAAGATGCATGGATGTTTCCAAAGGAGATTGCTGTAGGCAGGTGCAAAGTAGGCAGCTACCTTCCAAAAATGGGGAAGTGGAAAGAGAGAGGAAGATAAAGACGAGCCAGATGAAAGCAGGGGCTGTGCCAAAAGTGCCTTCTATTTATGATCACACAAGGTCAACAATAATCCCCACAGCTACGAGCACATAAAAATTGATTCTTTCCTGAACAGATTGATGGATTCGTGGTCAGGACACATTCTCTGATCCTGCTGCCCTCGACACAGCTGGAATTTATGGAGATGGTGTCTGTTCCTCTGCAGAGGTCTAAATAGCTTCTCAAAAAGCAACCACTTTCAGTGCTGACCTGGGGTCCTGGGAAGTTGCTGTAAATAAGGGAAATGCCTCCTCCAGCTGCTGGGCTGTGTGTCCACAACTGCCTGCTGGGGTTGGGGCTCTTCATCCTGCCTCAAATCCCAGCCTGAGGTGAGTGGGGTGATGCTCACCCCACACACCCAAAATCTTCCCCAAATCTTTTCTGCTCCTGCACAAAACCTTGGCACCTGGGAGAGGTGACATTCACAGGGTCATTCCCACACCTGTGTGGTGCAGACCCTGTGAGGCTGAAGGCTCTTTCACTCTCTCCCAGTACTGCTGTGGCAGGGAAGAAGGGCTGAGCATTTCCAAATCCTCCATCTCCTTCCCCAGCTCTTCCCAAGCTCATCTTGCTGTTTAGATGTCAGCTGGAAATCTCCTTCACTTCTTTATTTTAAAAATACCTAGCTTTAAAAGCTGTGGTGTTTGAAACCACTTTGTTTGCCACAAGTGGCAGGAAGCTACCAAACAAAGCCCATTTATTTTTCAAAGCCTCATCTCTGCAGCCATTAAATCCTCAGCTCTCCTGAATTCCTGGGAAGTTTTCTGGGTAGTGCCAGGACCTGAGAGCAAAGAGCATTTGCTGTAATATCCCTGTGAGTAGTTTGTGGCCTGTATCTCCCACCTGGTGAACAAACAGCTCTAGGTGTGCTCAGAAGGCCTTTCTGCAAGTGCCTCTGCAGAGTTTTGATGCATTTTGAGTGTGTTACATAAACTGCTGCCACACAAAGGGATCCCAGTGCTGGGGGCTTGGGAGGTCGGGGAGGGATGGGCTGATGGGGATGTGCAAAGAGAATCGATGCCAGGCTTTTTAACAACCACACAGGTATTGAACAAAGCTTTTAAAGGGCCTTTCAGGCAGCAGTGGGCTCCTCTGTGTGATGTGCTGGGAACAGGGACCTGTGGGAGGGCTGGCTGCCATTCTCAGAGCCTGTTTGGGGTTTGTCCTCACTGTGTCCAGGGTGGTTCTCCAAATTGCAGGGTGAGCTTGGATTCTGGTATGATAGATGAGTAATGAAATGGTTCATTCTCACAATTAAAGGGCAAATATTATGTATATCTTAGGAGAAGTTTTATAGATTTATTTTTATGTTCCCTCCCTTTTGCATTGTTATCAGGGGTTGGCCTGGGTTTGGGACATTTAGGAGGGTTGGCTCGTTGCTATGGCAACACCTGAGCTCAAAAAAAGATGTAAAAAAGTAAAACTCCACCACTGGACAGTGAAGGAGGAGTAGATGGACAGAATTTTGGGAGGGGCTAAAGGGTTAAAAGGCAGAACATCCACTGTGTGGATGAGCACATGGTGGGAAAAATCCTCTGCTCCCATAATATTTCCTCTATTCAGTCTTCTCTTGTACTTTTGATAAGGTTTTAATAAACCATTTACATTTTTTGGAACTGAGCATCATTTCTCACAGTGGCACTGGTGGAGCTGCTCTGCTCTGGGCTGTGCCCCTGCCCTGCCTCCCCTGCCCAGGGCTCTGCCAGGGGGATCCTGGGGGGTTTCCTTCACCTCTGGTGTCTGTGCTGCCTCCAGCCATCCCCTCGTGCTGCTGGAGAGAGAGCACCCCAATGTAAGAGCCTGAATGAGAGATGTGGGGCTCCAGATTCAGCTCTTCAAAATGCAGTTTATTGTATTCAAGATGTCACAGCAGTCCAGAGTCATGGGTGACAGAGCTGTGCCTACAGCCTGTGTGAGCTCCAGCTGCAGGCAGGCCTGGAGTCCTGCTACCCTCATTCAAACCCTGACAAATGGTGCCCCACGTTGGGCGCCACTGTAAGAGCTGTAATGAGAGATGTGGGACTCCAGGCAGCTCTCCAAAATGCAGTTTATTGGATCCAGGATGTCACAGCAGTCCAGGGTCATGGATAGCAGAGCTGTGCCTACAGCTGTCAGCTCCAGCTGCAGGCAGGCCTGGAGACCCTTTGGTTTTGGTTACAATGCATTATAGACTTTTCTTTGCTGAGCATCTTAATACAGCAGAACCAATCTATACCTTAACTTTTATCTATAGCCTATCATAACTACTATAATTACCATATTTGTGTTACTGTTCTCCAATCACTGAAAGTTAGTATATTACAGTTTAAGCTAGAAGTTGTTTTTCAGTTTTCTTGCAGTGGAAAATTCTGAGACCTCTTTTCTACTTGCAGCATTTGCTGCCTTCTTTGCCTGTGCTGTCTTTCTGCTTGGTACAAACATCTTGTTTGTGTGGGTTTATCCTTTGCTCTAAGCCATAAAAACCCCTTCTAACTAACATACACTTTGACTCCTTGGTTATCCAGTAAGACTGGCTCAGCAATTCCTTTCTTCTATATCAAAACTTGCTTCCATCTCTATTCCTTCATCAGATTCTACATTTAAAAATCTTTCTGCCAAGCATCCATATCTGTGAGACTTTCTTGTCAAACTTTCATCCTTCCCAACACCCCAGCACTATGGGGAAAGGACAGGGAAGGCAGGACACAGGGAGAGCCTGTGTCAGCCTTCAAACCTCAGGGTGTCTTAGAGAATTACCCAGACCCCATTGCCCTGGCATTTGGGCATCTTCACATTTTAATGGCATTTCCCCTCTCAATGTTAATGGCATTTTTTCTTACAATGTACACTGAAATAGGGGCAGAGAGAAAAAAAAAAAGCTACACAGGGGACTGAAATTTAGCCAGAACATGAATGTTTCCTCACATTGTTTCTGAAATCTGCTCTCTGCTCATTTTCTGAACTGAACTGTATCAAACACAGACAAAAATTTACTACCAACAGGCTCCTTGCATGGCAGATTTGGCTGAGAGATCAAAACCTGAAATGCTCTGGAGTCCAGTCTTATTTTCTGATTAGGCAAAAGGTAATGTAGTAGCTATTTATTATTTTGTAATGGAAGAGACCTCATTTTCTCTAATCCACCAGCAGTCATCAACATTGAAAGAGCTCCTGAAAGTACCCAAAACCAATTCTGCTAATTTTCCAGCCCCCAGGGTCAGCTGGAAAGCAGCTCAGAGCCAGGAGAGGTGGAACATGAAGCAGCCTGAGCATGGGCAGCAATGTCAGGCTCAGAAACCTCAGTGGAGATGTCCCTGTTGCTTTGACAGTGGTGCCCCTCACCTGCCAGCTCAGTGTGGGCTCGCCAGCTCTGCACACCTGGGGCTCAGTGTCTTGGATGGAACCATCCCATGATGTCCCCCAGGCTCTCCTGTGTTGGGGAAGATGAAACAGGAAAGCCTTATAAATATGATTGTCTGGCAAAAGATTTTGAGAATATAGAAACTATAATTGAGATTGAAATGAAAGCAAGCTTTGAGATCCCTCAGTTACTGAACAACGGGAAAACAATGGTGTGGCCAGCTGAAGGTGATCCCCTTTTGATGGAACAACACCCTCTGCTTGCAGACAGCTCCAAGGGTCAGAGCAGACCCTGCCAGCTTGGCAGAAGGGGCCCAAAGAGGAGTTTTTAGAGTTTAAAATGTAACCCAGTATGGTAATGTAGTGTTTCTTATAGGCTGTATGTAAATGCTATAGGATTTGTATCTTGTACTAGATTGGTTAATGAGAATCAGAATATTCAACACAGAAGAAGATTTATTGTATTGTAATGGGAACTTCGCTCTCTTACCCCTTTTACTCTCTTACCCTTTTACCCTCTCATCCTCTCTCCCCCTCTCTTCTCTCAGTCCTGCCCTGAGCTGTGTTTGGCAGCTCCCAGCAGGGCCCTGCACCCAGGCCCTTTGCAATGAACCCCAAGTTCCAGTCCTGGCTGCAGAGATCTCTCATCTCCATCCATCCCCACCATCCTGCCCCCCAACGCTCCTACAGTCGTGGAACAAGGATCCCTTCCCATGTCCAGGGAGCCTCCAAGTCTGCCCTCAGGTGGGGCAAGTCAGGCCCCTGACCTGATCTCCTCCTTGACAAAAATTCCAGCCTCCTTGGAGCAGTGCTGAGCTTCCTCTGTGAGCCCATGCTCACAAACACTTCCTTGGAGGCTGCTGCCTTTTCCAAGCTTTCCTGGCTGGAAAATGCTGCTGTGGGTTTTGCTGCTGCCTCCCTCCCTGCTTGCAGCAGAGCTACAGAACATCCTCACTGAGGCATCACCTCCTCCACACACCAAGCTGCCCTTGGGCTCATGGGACCTGCTGGGAGGCACAAAGAGGGAAATGCCAGGGAGCCCTGGGCAGCCTTGGGCTTTAAAATGCCATTTTTCCTCATCCCCTGGTATCTCCCTGCTCACAACAAACCCTTCTGCTGCTGAGCTGCAATCCCACACAAATCCTTTGGTCTAAAGCTGCTTCCCAGAGGGGGTTTAACAAACCCTGGTGATGCTGTTCTCACTCCCAGTGCATCCCAGCACCAGGAACTCTGTGTTTAACAAACCCTGGTGATGCTGCTCTCACTCCCAGCACATCCCAGCACCAAGAACTCTGTGTTTCACCTGCCCTGGGGGAGCAGCTCTGGCAGGGGTGAGCCGAGCTCACCAGTTCAGCTCAGTGCTCCCTGCCAGGCTGCCAAAGGGGTTCTTACTCCCAGTTTAACCTCCTCTTCCTCCTTCCTGCAAGGGAGTAAACAGAGAAACTCCTTCCCCTTCACCTCCAGCCCTGCTCCCTGAGCTCTGGCTGCCAGATGGAGCGAGCTGAGGCTTTTCTGCCCTTCTCTGCTGCCAGAGTGTCACGGCTGTGCTGCTGCCAAGGGAGGGGGAGCTTCTCCCAAGCCTCTCTCCAGTGCTTTGCACCATCTGCACATGAGCCCAGGGGCTGGGCCAGTTGCTCAAGGCTCTGCCTGAATAAGCAGCATCTCTGCTAAGTGTAAAATTGGAAGTAAAGGGGAGCTGGAGCAGAGGCAGCGGGGGTGTGTGAATGTGCTGCCTCCCCTGCACGCAGCCAGGGCTCATCTCCAGAGGATTGGCTCTCTTCTCCATCTCCTTTCTCTTTTTCCAGTGGCTTTTGATGGGTGTTAAAAGCAGCCTGGCCTCAGAAGATGCTGCACACAGATTTATGGGGGCTGTAAGACACCTGCTGCAAGAGCCCTAGCAGGGATGTTTGCTGCCTGCAAAAGCTGTTTGACTCACTTTCTTGGAGGCTGTTGCAGCTTCACAGGCTTTTGATGGACCAGGGAAAGCTCAGCCTGGGCAGGATTGACCAGGGAAAGTTCAGCAGCTGTGATTCCTTGTGGGATGGCTGCTGGTCCCAGCATCACTGAAGGAAAAGGACACAGGGAGGTCCTGCCCATCACCTTCCCCTTGGGGCTGAGCCCACAGCCACGGCCACCTGTGGGGGTGTTCTGTGTGCTGTCACCCTGAGCCACATGAGGACATCAGAGAGGTCAGGACATTTCCTTTCCCAGAAGGAAATAATCAAATTTGCCCCACTTGTTAGAATTTTATTCACTTTTGAACAGCTTTTTTCAGACTGGAGAAGGGGGTGCTCAGGAAATGCTCCATGCAATGTGGTGAGAGCTGAGAGTGCCTTCCCTGGAGCTCAGCTCTGTGAGCAGCAGAGGGACCAGCCCCTGTGCTGCAGAGAGGATGGGGAGCCCTTCCTCCCCTGCTGTTTTCCCAGTTTTAAATGAAAGCTGGGATGCTGCAGGAGACAGTGCTGGTGCACATGGCACTGTGCAAAGTTCTGCTTTGGCAGCTCCCACAGGATGCACAGCTTGAGGGCTGGGACCCATCACAGGAGGAAAAACAAAATCGTGTCTGTGTCAAAAGCAAGAAACTGAATCTGCTCTGCTGATTTCCCGGGTGAGGTCTCTGCCAGTGTTTAAAAAGGATAAATGAGACGACCTGGATAATTACAGGGCTGTCAGCTCCACTTCGATCCCAGGCAAATTGATGGAGTGGCTGATGTGGGAATTGATTAATAAAGAATTAAAAGAGAATAACAGCAGTAAATGAAAGGGAAAGGGCTCAGTGTCTATCAACAGGTTGAAGGCAGTGGGATTTGCAGAAGCAGCTTTTTGGGGCAGAGCTGCCTGCTTTGAAGGGAATGGGATTGTGTGACGTGTTTCACTTGGAGCACAGAGTGGACATCAGAGTGACCATCAGAGTGACCATCAGAGTGACCAGCCCAGCAGGGCCACAGCTGGACATCACCATGGGCTGCCAGCTCCCTGTGCCTGTATCTCCATCCCAGCTCAGCCTGTGCCTCTCCGGGCAATCTGAACTCCTTCCAGCACTGCCACATCCTCCTGGCCAGGTGTGGACACAGCAGAGCTGCTACGAGGTGAGCAGGGCACAGAAAACACCAGGAAAACACCAGGAAACACCAGGAAACACCAGGAAAACACAGGAAAACACAGGAAAACACTGGGAAAACGTGTTCCTGCCCTGCTGGCTGCAGCACTGTGCATCCCCCCGTGCTGTCCTGGTCTCCTGGCAGGCAGGAAGGGATGGCAGCATCCAGGCAGGATCCATCCCTGTGCTGGCTGCTTCCTTTTCCAGTTGCCATAGGAACAGACAAAGGCCTTTAAAGCATCGCAGTGGGGAGCGTGTCTAGGTCATGCTGTGGAGCAGGCAACCATTTTATAGTGATAATAAATCCAGGGAATTGGGAATTTGGCCGAAGTAGCACACAAGGAAAGGACTTGAAAAGGCAGAATGGAGATAAATGAATGAAAATAATTTTATGATGAATGGCCACGCGTTGTGCTAGACCTGACTGAAATCCTCCTCTGGAGTTCAGGAGAGAGGAGCTGGGAACACAGATTGTGAGGAGTTATTTGTCCCTGAAGCCTGAAGATAGAAAGGCAAAGGCAGCACCTGAAAGTGTTTAGGGACTATTGGATTTCAAACCCTTTGGTTATCATCAGTCCCTACTCTGTCTGGCTGTGAGTTACTGCTGGCCAAAGATTTACCATCCCTCCATTGGCATGGCAGCAACCAGAGAGGCTCCAAATCATCAGGGATGAGAGCTGGCCAAGCAGAGACAGCTCTGTGAAGGTCACCAAGAATCTGCACAGGAAAATGGGGGCAGATGGCCTGGGATGTCCCCTGGGATCCAGGGGAGCTGCTGGGGCAGCTGATGTTGGGAGCAGGTTGGATTCTGGATGTTCTCCTGCATTGTGGTGTGGAGCTGCTCTCCTGCGCCAGCCTGGGACCCTGTGTGGGTTCTTCCCACCATCCTGGCAAATTCCCTTCCTTTCATGCCAGGTCCATGGGCTGTGCAGCATCTTCCTGGCTTTGCTTCCCCTGCCTGGTGAGGCAGAAGCAAAAACTCTGTTCCAAAAGGTTCCTTGCTGACAGAGCCCAACCTGTCTGTGTTATCAGCAGCTTTATCACACCCAGCTCCCACTGCAGCAGCAGAACAGTGGGCAGAGGGGGTGGCAGGTCACCGACACATGGCAGCAGTGTCCTCGCATGCCCTAACGAATTGAGGGGCTGAAAATGAGTGGAATTAGACAAATGAGGCAATCCCTGTGTTCTCCCAGCCCTGGGAGCTGTGGGTAAATGCAGATCCCCCGTTTGCCCCAGCCTGGCACCGCTGGCAGGGCACAGTGGGCTCTGGGAGGCCCATGCAGCTGTCCCCCTCCCCAAAACCTCTGCATCCTCCCCCTAATTGAGCTGAGATTTGAAACTCTTTTATATCACCGTGTCCTGTTGGCTCAGAGCAGCAGAATTTCTCACTGGCTTAATCACCTTGTTATGTCAAACAAGTTTGGGTTATTTTGGGATGGCTGGAGGGTGCCAATTTGCACCTCCTGGCAGCACAAGGCCCATGCTTTGCCTTAGCACTTGTTCTTGGCAAGACAAAGAAAGCCTTGAGTGCCTCATACAGCAAACAAGGCTCCTGTGGGACCTGGGACATCTGGTGCTGGTGCTGCTGCTTTCAGCTGAAGCCCAGTTTGGTTTAACAAGGCCATGGGTAGAACTTGGAGTGGCTGAGCTGGGGTTGGCCAGAGCCCAAGTCAGGCAGGCACCAAAAGCTGCAGCAGCTCCTGGAGCAGAGACCTGGCTGTGGGACCTGCAGAGGGGCCTCTGAGCCATCCCAGACACCAAATCTCTGCTTGGGTGCTCCAGCAGAGGGAATTGGACTCTCTTCGTTCTTCCATTATCCCATCCACAGCCCTGGATACTGGGAATCTTTCCCTGTGCTGGCTGGAGGCGTCTCCTCACTTTCCTGGGGGCAGGAGGATGATGAGGAGAAGGGATGATGCTCAGGTCTCCTTTTGGAGCCATGGCAGGGGTCAGGGCAGGCACAGCTCTGTGTGCTCCCACTGCAGGCACTGGGGGCTTCAGAAGGGGGCTGGAGCCTGGCCCTGCCTGCCCTGGGGGGTCCTGGGGGTCAGCACAGAGCTGGGGGCATTGAAGTGTCCCCAGAGTGACTGCTGTGGGTGGAGGTGGCCCTGTCCCTTGGCTGGCTCCAAGCAGGGAGGGTCTGGAGCAGCCCTGGGCCAGCCATGGAATCATTAAGGTTGGAAGAGACCTCTTGGACCCTCGTGTTGATGCCTCAGGTTTTGGGGTTTATATTTTTCACATTCTGTGCTGCTTTAGTGTGTGGGTCTGAGCTTCACATCAGGGGATGTGAGCTCTGTGCACAGAGCAGGGAGACAAAACAATTCCTGCTCCAGCTGGGCACCAAGGACAAATGATCCAAATCTCAGCCCAAGAGCACAAACACCGTGGGCTGGAGAGAGAAAAACAAGGATGGGACTGGATGGGCTAAAGCTGGAATTGGACAATGAACTGCAAGATGCAAATGGAGCAGAACTGATCAAAGTGAGAGACCCTGTGTCCATTTTGTGACCATTTTGGTTCATCTTGGGTGCAGCCCTGGCTGGGCTCTTGTGCTGCCCAAGGTGGATCCATTGAGGAGGTCCTTTTCATAAATCCCTGCTTTACTTTTTAACTCTGTCCAGTCTCTGCTCCAGTTTAGCCTTCACAAGGCATCAGTGTCCCAAAGTTAACCTCAGCTCCCAGAGCCAGCCTGGCTGCTGGAATGTGAGCACCTCTCCCAGAGGACACAGCTGTGATTTTGTGATTTTAGGATTTCTCTCTCTGGCCTCTCTTGCTCAGAGATTGCCTCTCCCCCACACCCAGCATCTGCTCATGGCCTGTTGGGATGCAGCAATGGATGCCAGGCCAGGTGGGTGTGGCAGTCATATTTTCTGGAAAAATCCCTCTGCCCAGGATTCTTCTCCTGAGAAGCTGAGAAGCTTCAGAGAAAAAGGAAAACAATTCTTATCTCATTTGCTTCTCCTGTGTTTTGCTGCTTTGAAATGTGTTTGAAGATTGTTTACCCACAGGTGGTTGTTTCATTGGTTTCATATGAATTGTTTTGACTCATTGGCCAATCAGGGCCAAGCTGTGTCAGGACTCTGGAAAGAGTCATGAGTTTTCATTATTATCTTTTAGCCTTCTGTAAGTATCCTTTCTGTATTCTCTGGTATTCTTTAGTTTAGTATTCTTTAACATAATATATCATAAATATAAATTCTAAAATATAAAATCATAAAATAAAAAATTAGCCGTCTGAGAACAAGTAGTCAGATTCATCATTCCTTTCTTCATCTGGGAACCCCACAAATACAATAATGGGGGAGCTGAAGTGTCCCCCCTTCCCAGCAGGTGTGACCAGGGATGCCCTGGGCTCTCTGAGCTGCCCCTGGAATCCTCTGTCCCTTCCCAAACAAACAAAACCAGAGGGCACCTCACAGTGCTCCCACCCGAGCCCTTTCCTTGGAACAGGAACAGGGAAGGGGAATGTTTGCTCTATTTTGGGATTTCTGTGCTTCTCCAACTGCACAGAGTGGCTGCAGCTATTTTGAGGTCCCTTTCCTTCCCTGCCATCCCCAGAGGCTCCTTGCTGAGCAGTGGAATAGAAAACAACACATTATTGCTACATTTTGCTGAGCTTCTCTGTTTCATATGAAAGGAAGATGCTCCGGAAGCCAGTCCAAGCCTGAGATGCCAGGAAGGAATTGGATTTTTTTCCTGAGTGTCTTCCCAGGATGCTGCCAGTGGGGAGGTGCCCCACCCTGACCCTGCATGGCCTCTGGGCTGCCTCAGGTCCTGATAAAATCCAAAATTCTCTCTTCAGTCTTCTCTTCATCCACTCCAAAGGGACTCCTCTTCCTCAAGAGCCCGGGAGCCTGGCATGGAGGGATGGGAAACCTCTCCACTCTGAGAAACCCCCAGGTGGTGGCAAATCCAGGTGCCGGGGGGTCTTGGCATTCTGTGGGACTTTAGGATCCTGCATCCCTGGGTTCCCCACAGCACCCTGCCAGCGTGGGAGCAGGAAGGTGGATCCAGCTCCCATCCAGGAGGGATGGATTTCCAGCTGGGACACAGCTGCTGCCCCTTCTCACCTCATCCTGGCAGTGGGATACCCCTTGGGAGGATCCCTATGAACATTTTCCTATAAAACTTGCATGTCCATAAAAAACTCAGGAAGGGGTGGATTCAGTGGCTGCAGGGGGCCAGGATCCCATCTCCCCAGCCCAGGGCTCTGGGCCGCTCATCAGTGCCTGAACATCATGAGATGTGCAGCAAAATGGAGCATCAGTCACGAGTTTGCTGCTTTTCTGTGCCCCTGGCTCTCCCCAAATCCCACCTTTCTCTCCCTGACCCTGGGACTCAGGAAACGCTGTGGGACAAGTGTCTTCCTAAGCATGTGGTGTTTGGTGGAGCTGGGGAGGATTGAATGATCTGGGCAGCTTTGGGCTCTTGTCAATTGGATTTTTTAATCAATTCTAGCATTTGTAATTTAGGATTTTTAATCCATGAGAGTTCAGCACTGTCTTAGGTTACAAGATGTGCTGGGGGAGTGTGTTCTGTCCCATCTGTCAGAGCTGGGGCAGTTCTCTGCTGTCCTTTGGGCAGTTTTTCCTTTCTCTCCCCCACAGCCAACCCTCCCTCCAGGAGATCTCTGCTCTCCATGGCCACTGAGTGTCCCTGCAGGGCTGATCCAATCCCAGCATCCCATGGGGAGATGCTCCGCCCAGGGGAGGAGCCAAGCATTCCTACCTGGATCCAATCTGAGCCTGGCACAGCACAGCAGCCTTTGCCCCCTGCATTGCCAGAGGAGCAGCTTTCTGCTGCCCTGCATGGCCAGAGGGAGCCCAGGCCCATCTGCAGCAGCCCTGGAGCTGCAGAGGAAAACTCCCCCCTTGTGCAGGATCCCTGCTGCAGCAGAGCCACAGCTGGCACTGCAGGAGGGCTGAGCCCCCATGGGATGGGGCTGGGACACCTCCCTGACACACAGGGGGCAGGGCATGGTCTGACTCTGGCAGTGGTTTGTTTTCTTCTTTTTGTACTATTGCATTTGTATTTTTAATTTTCCTAATAAAGAACTGTTATTCCTACTCCCATATCTTTTAGCCTGAGAGCCCCTTAATTTCAAAATTCTAATAACTCAGATGGAGGGGGTTTACATTTTCCATTTCAGGGGTGGCTCCTGCCTTCCTTAGCAGACACCTGTGTGTTCAAACCAAGACAATCACACTGAAGCCCCCTGCCACTCTCCCACCATTTCCAGCTGCATCCCTCAGCTTGCCAGGGCTGCTTCTCACCCTTCCCAAGCTTGCCCTGGCAGGGAAGGAGTTGAAAGCTGAAAATTCCAGAGATGACTTATTTCAGCCACCTCTTTTAATGATGATTTGAATGAGCAAAGCAGAAAGCTTGGTTTAAATTGCCAGCTTTTAATCTTGTTTCTCATTTGTGTGTTTTATTTATTCGCATAATTTGATTCTTTATTGGTAACCACCAACCTGCAGCTTTGATTCTTCTAAAACTCCTCTGTTTTGCTAAACAGAAGAAAACACTTTGTGTGTGGGAGGTTACTTAAGCAATTATGTAGCCTAATGTACATTTACAACAATTCTTTGTGTTTGGGTTTTATTATGTTATAATATAGGGAATGATGCATTTCTTCTTTATGAGATGATTATTAGGTTTGGACTCACACCGTGTGCCATGGTCTATTTGGATGGAAATTGGTTTTCAATTTAAGATGCCCAAAAACCAGTATCAAAATTGGGTTTTATTCGTTAAATAAAACTATTTAAAATGTGCTAGCCACAGATGAAAAAATTAGCTTATCTGAGCGTTCATTTAAAGCTGATTTCCTAAACAAGATAAGCTCTATCCACCAGGAGGGAGCTGAGTGTTTTGTTCCCACTTTTCATACTCTTTATGGGTTTAAAATGAATATAATACTTAGGATTTATTCACAGGCAAGAAAAAGCAAAGGAGCTTTGCCACTTTTCCTCATCCCAAATTCCTAGGGCTTGCAATGACTAAATTACTGGGAAAAGTTAATGCAGAAGGAATTTTTTTGCCTGCATTTTGGAGGGTAGGGATGCTGGGAGGTGCTGGATCCACCTCCCCAGCATCTAAAACTTCCATGGTTTTAGAGCTTCTTTACAGAGCTGACAGCACCCACGTGCTGCCTGATGTTTTTATACAAGACACTAAAATTACAGGGGGGTACATCTCAACAACAAACTCAATTTTTAATTAAAAGGAAAAAAAAGAAAGCGTATTTCAGGTAAAGAGAAATCACTGTGAAACTGGGAACACTCCAAAAATAAAGGTGGAGAGCTGTGGCAGAGCAGGCAGGGAGCACTTCAGCCCCCCAGTCTTTCCAGGCACAGAGAATTATTATTATTTGCCTTGCCACAGCACCGAGTCCAGTCCATAATTTCTCCTTCTCCTTCCTATGAACGGGAATTTTTTCCCATTTGCAGGTCAGAGCCGACAGTAATTGCCCACTGCTGCCTGCTCGGGGTTCTCACTGTAGCAATCCCACACAGAATAAATGGCTCTGTGCTGTTATCAGCAGTTTTCTGCCCGGCAGATCCGGGGGGGGTTTTGTTATCTCAAGGAAAAGAATTCCACGGATTGCACATAGACAGGGACGGGGCCATCCTAATAAAGATAACGGATTATGTGCATCGTGCCAATAAAAACGCCCCCAGGGTGGGTGAGATCTCCTTTTTGGAGAGGCTGGAGCTGTTTCAGGGCACGTCCTGTGGTGCTGATGCTGGAATGGCCTCTGCGTGAGGGGGAATTATTTGGCATTTCCAGGGATGCAATTGCGGTGAGCTCAGGGATGCCAGAGGAGCATCCCGCATCCTGGGGATGCTTTGGGAGCTCCTCTGGGTCTGGCTGCAGAGGCACTGTGAAAAATGCATGTATTTTATGATTGGCTTTTCGCAAATATTAAAATTAATATGTGTTGTGTTAGAAAGCAATGCTGTGTTAATTCTCTTAAGCGCTGTATTAAATGTAGTTTTAGGTTCTAAAAAATGTTAAAATAGAAACGATGCTATGTAGGATACCTTTTTTTAAAGAAAGGACTTGCAGCGAGATAGCCACCACAGGACACCTCGATCTTTCAGAGAAAAAGAATTTATTGCCCTCTTATCAGAAGAAATGAACTTCTTCCCGCCTCAAAAGCGCTGTCAGGATTCAGAGGAAGAAGTTGACACTGACCAGACAGAACCCTGTGTGTGAATGGAATTTATGCATCATGTATGAGATGTATGAATATGCAACAGGCCATTGTTTTTAAGGGTTAATCCTTTGTTAACGTGGGTCCTTTTTCAGGCTTATTTTGCCCAGAAAAGGTACCCGGACATCCGTAACTCTTTATATTTGTTGTCTATATTGTCCTAATTCAAATTGTCCAAATTATTATTACTCTAATTGTATTACTATTTTTATAACCATTTTATTACTATTAAACTTTTACTATTAAATTTTAAAAACAAGTGATTGGCGTTTTTCACAGGCACCATCTGCCTCCATCCCTGGGCATCGCTCCCGCTGCAAAAATTTAATAATGAGAAAAGGCAAAAGCAGGAAAACAGGAAAACAAGGCGCTGCTGTGCTTCCAGCTCTCCAGCGACTGGCAGCAGCTCCATGTGGATCTATCACTAATGCTGCTTCGTGGGCTCCAGTCCTACTGGCATCATTTTTTTAAAAACCCCTTTTCCAGAGTAATTGCTGTTTGTTTTGTCATTTCTCAGTGGACAATTACAGTTCAAAAACAAGAGTGCCTTTGAAGATTGCGAGCGGGTGGAGGCTTCATTAACACACTATTAATGCTCCATCGAAACTCACTTGAACTCCACCTGCCTGGGGCCTGGGACACGAAAAATCTGGCTTTGCAAAGCGAGGATTATTTAATCTATTTAAAATACTCACAGTATGGTCTCCTGGATACATTTCAACGTCAGCGGTTTGGGAGGCTGAAATATCTCCTGTAGGTTTGTGCTGTTACTTATCATTCAAAAAAATATTCATTGCAAAGAATAATCCTCTCTTTTTTTTTTTTTTTTTTTTCCTGGAGAAGGGAAACAGAGAGACAAATCTGAAGCTGGTTTGTCTTAGGATGGGGCTCTTTACCTGGGATTAAAGTATTAAGAAGAACAGAACAATTTTGATTCAAAGAAGCAGCAACCCAGCCTGGGGTCACCCCACCAAGCCTGACAGGGACTCGATTCTTTTGGGAGTGCATTGGAAGAGTTTCCAAGGCCTGATGGTGCAGTGATGTCAGGAGGGAGAAGAGATGTTAAAAATAAAAAGGAGAGAAAATCAGGAAGTTTCCTGCTTAGCATTTTTATAATTTTTACTCAAAGGGAAGCTCTGGTAAATCACGGGTTTGTGGTGCTCACCACCCATCCCTCCATTCATCCATCTGAGGTTACTCTGGTGTTTCATTGCTCATTAGGAATGTTCTTTCTTAATTAATATTATCCATCATCCGTGAATGAGGCTGTTTGCTGGGAGCTGGGCCCAGCTCCTGACTCTGCTCCCAGCAGGGTTTGGGAAGGTTCCACCACCCAGAGCTCTCAGAGCTCAATAATCACTTCTATTAGAGATGCTAACGTGGCTCTGGGGTCACGTCCTAGGGCACAGAGATTTTACTAAAGAGAAGGAAAGATTTTCTTTCTGCTGTTCTGATGCCTTAGGATTTTATCTTTTCTATTTTTCAGATGCGGTACTGCATTAGTACATAATTCTAAACCCCTTATGAAGCATTGGTTAACTGTCTTCACATTTTGGTCAGACAAAACAATCCCTCTAGACCTGAGATCCAAGGACACTCTACAGCCTCAGGCCCAGAAAAGTACAAACAAAAGTGAATTTGGGGGGCACAAACTGGGAGAATATGACTTCATTACCTGAAGCTGTAACTGGAGGATTAACCCCTGATATGTAAATGGACCGAAGTTAAAATTGTTTGAAAAACTCGTGGCCATGGTACATCTTGAGACCATTGCAGACTCTGGGAGGCTTTTGACTGTTCAGGGTGTATCTATTGAAGGCCTTTAATAAATACCCACTTTATTCTCTTAATCTAGTCCAGCCTCTGCTCTGGGCAGCCACTCCAAGGCAGGATGCAAACAGGAAGGTGGCCCTGACCCAGCGCTGGTGGGAGCAGGGCAGTGCAGGGCTGCATCCCTGGAGATGCTGGGCTGGGATGTTTGTGTCCCTCCAGGGGAGCTTGGGCACGATGGGCCAGCAGCACCAGGGTTTAATTTGTGTGTAGGCATCAGATTTTGGCCACTTTGCTGTGATTTCCAACCCACTCCTATAGCAAATTGCAGCCACGGAGCTCACTGAGCATCACTGAGGATGGGAGGGAAAAGAAGAAGGGAAAAGGGAGCTGCTGGAAAAGAGCTGCCATTAATCCATTCTTTTAAACCTGGAGAAGCTTCCTCCAGTCCATCTGAGGAAGATGAGAGGCTCTGTGCAGCAGGGAGGAGAGGAGCCCTGGAATTACGCCCTGGAATTACAGCACAGTAATTGCTTGGTACTTACAGTCCAGGTCTAGAAGATCTCCAAGCCATAACTCATTGGAAAGATATTGAGCTCTCATCACGAAGAGGAAATATGGTCTCTAAACAGGCAGCTAATGGTGTGCAATTTATCTGACGGCAAATCACCCACGTTCATTACTCTGCAGCACAGCCAGAAACAGAAATTCAAAATTAGCTGAAGGAGAGAGGCAAGGAGGGAAGGACACATTTCCTTCCAGTGTTCCTTCAGGGTGGCTTTTGGAATTAGGGTGGCAGCTCTTTGTACCCAGCACAACCCAGCCAGGAAAACCCCCTTTATATGCATCTTCCTCCCTGGAGACAACAAAAATGCTTTATGTTATTATTTTCACACTATTCAGAGTTCTTACTGACAAAAGCCTTCACATTCATCCAGGAAAACCTCGGACTGGTGGAATTTTTATAGTTCTTGCTCATCTTTGCCAGTGCTGTGGCTCCAGGGGTGAACAAAGGCCAGATACTCTTTTATGCCTTTCCAGCTCCTGAGTGTCCCCATGCTGGGGTTGGGAATGCCTTCCAGCTTCCTCTGCTTTACAGCTTCCTTCCTCTCCACTTCTTTTACTCTCTTCCAGGTATTTCTGATGGAGGAAATGGTTTGTTGACTGCACCAGGCTTTTCCTGAGGGGTGGGTGATGTTTTCCAAGCATTGGTGAGGGCACTGCTGTGCAGGAGATGCTGGTGAGGAACAGCCCAAGTGGGCACCCCCAGAAAACAGCCACAGCCTCTCCATCCATCATCCTTGTTTAGAAACATCAATCTAATTAATCCCTGTGTGTCTTGGGAGCTGTGGTTTCCCTTTGCAGGCCCGAGTGGAGGTGTCTGAAGCAGATGGGGAGGAGGGGATGTGCAGAGTTTTTCAAAGCTGTCAGGGGTGCAGGACTGACAGACAACAGACTCCTTCCTTCTCCTTCCTTCTGTTTCAGAGTGGAATCGATTCCTTCTGCCTCTGCTTAGGGTGGAATCAGAGAGTTGTTAAGGTAGGAAAAGGTCTCTAAACCCATGGGGCTCAGCCATTAACCCAGCAGTGCCCCAGCTCACACTAACCCACGTCCCTCAGCATCACAGCTGCACAATTGTTGAGCTCTCACAGGGATGGTGATTCCACCACAGCCCTGGGCTGCTCTTGGGTTGGCTGTTGACGTTCCCTGCCCCGAGATGTGCAGGATGTCTCTGCTTTCACCCGTGCAACTGAAGAACGAGTCTGGACTCTTCACCTTTCAGTCTTGAGGTTGTTTATTAATTCTTATCTATAAAATTTTCTTTCTGCCCAGATCTGCTCAGCAGGGCAGCCACAGGCACTCTGTGTTGTCCTTTTATACTACAAACTACGTGTAACATATTTACACTTAATTCCCAATACCTATCACCTGTGTTAGGCAGTGCACTTCTACTCTAAACCAATCCCAAAGTGCCAACATCACTGCAGAAAATGGAGAACAAGAAGAAGAAGAAGAAGAAGAAGGACTAGACACACTCAGATTCCTCCATCTTGTCCCCATAACCCCCACACCAAAAATCCTAAAATCTACATTTTCACCCTATGAATATTTTATTATTACACCATTCAAACCTGTGTGATTTTCAGGTCCTCATACAAAGCTGGCAATTCGCCGCAAGGGTCAAAATCAAATTCCCAGGTGGTTCTGGGCTGTGTGTCAGGGTCTCCGAGCCCCCTGATGGGGTCCTGGCAGCTCTGGACACCCAAAGGGATGTGCTGCGTTCCCACAGGCAGCCTGTTCCAATGCCTGACCCTCCCACGAAGAAATTGTTCCTAGCAGTGAAATAAACCCTCCCTGGTGCAACCTGGAGCCTTTTCCTATTCATTCCCAGAGCTTGTTACATGGGAGAAGAGACTGACCCCACTTGTCCACCACCTCCTTTCAGGGAGCTGGAGAGCACTTGGGGCTGAAATGTAGCAGAACTCACTGGCTGATCCTGAAAAATCCTGCTTTGTTCCATGAGCTGCTGTGGAAAGGCCTGAAGGACTGAAGGACTGACCCACACCTGCCCAGGATCCATCCCCCAGCAGCAGCCCCTGGGATCACTGAGAATTTGTGGGTTGCACACACTGAAAGGAAAAAAAAAAGCTAATTTTAGTTTGCAGAGCAAGTGCCTTCATCAATTAATTATCCTTCATTGTGGAGTTATGGAGGAAGGGTGGGAGAAAAGCTGTAGCACTTCTTAACCCTTAATTTCCCCTTCTTAGCTCTTAATTTCCCCTTCTTAACTCTTAATTTGCCTTTCTTAACTCTTAGTTTGCCTTTTCTAGATAATCAGAAGGACACAGGAGTTTGGGGGATGTTTGATTGAGGTTGCTGTGGATTTTGCCTCCTGTTTTTGGATGGCCAACAGGAAGTTATAAACCCCTGAAATAACCTTGATTTCTTGGGAGGGGATGCTTTGCTTCAAAGAATTCCTTCCATTTCCTCCCAGGGTGACTATGAGAATGATCCAGAAACAATGTGAAATCTAATTTTGTGTTAGTCATACACAAAGCACATCCAAGTCATCGCTTCGTGCTTGGAAATTTGTCATTTTAATGTGACTGGAGATCCTGTTGCAGTCACCTGCTGGTGCCAGGGCCAAATCCTTGCTGGGACTTTTGCTCAGCCTTGAGCCCCTCTGCAACTCTGGAATTCATCTGATCCTGTGCCAGGAAAAGAAACCAACAGCTCAAGGCGTGGAAGGGAGGCACCTTTTCTGCTGCAGACATCTTTTTATGAAAATCTTTTCTTAGGATTTTTTCTTCCTGAGAAGCTGAGAAGCCTCAGGAACAAAATGTAAACAATGGTTATCTGCTGCTGTGGAATGCAACAGGTGCATCTGTGATTGGTCTCATGGGGTTGTTCCTAATTAATGGCCAATCACAGTCAGCTGGCTTGGACAGAGAGTCCAAGCCACAAACCTTTGTTATCATTCTTTGCTGTTCTATTCTTAGCTAGCCTTCTGATGAAACCTTTTCTTCTATTCTTTTAGTATAGTTATAATGTAATATATATATCATAAAATAATCAATCAAGCCTTCTGAAATATGGAGTCAGATCCTTGTCTCTTCCCTCATCCAAAGACCCCTGTGACCACTGTCACACTTTTCCTTCCTTTGCTTGGCCTCCATCTGCTCTGCAAGGTGCTCTGCTCCTCTCCAGAGAGGTGTTTTCTGCTGTTTGCTGCTTTTCATCCCCACTCCTCAAATACCCAAACAATTCCCACCACCTTCCCTGGGACAGGTGCATCTCAGATGGACAGATATCCTTGGAGTCCAGAGATGGGAATTAATTTAAGATGTATTTTGGTGATGGACACACTCAGAGTGCAAAGTTGGGAATGAATAAATGAGGTTAAATCTGGGGGAAATTCTAACAGAGATTTTCTTGGAGATTTTCCTGGCAGGGCTGGCTGCTGGCAGGAGTCCTGCCTGACTCCACATGGCACAGCCCCAAAGGCTTCCCCACACCACGGCAAAAACCTTCAGATTGCATCCCAAATCTCAAAAATTCCTGCAAAACCTTTAATCCCCCAGGTCTGGGGCTTAAGAGGCGTCAGCCAGGCGTGATGCCCTGGGCTGGTGGGGAGCAGAGGGACAGCCCAGGCCCTGGGGACACCTGGGGAAGGCACAGGGATGCTGGCACCTCTGGTGGCTGTCCCCTCTTCCCAGTGGATTCACAACGGGAGCAATGATTTGCAGTTCCAAGCCAGGAACATTAAGAATAAATCACTCGTAACTGGGAAGATGATAATAACAGAAGCCTCTGGGGAAATCTGTATTGCTGAACAGCAGCTTTTATTATTTTTTTTTTCACTTGAAGTCTCTTAATGAACCCTCATGTTGAAATCTTCAGAAAGACTCACCTTAGGGGGTATTGGGAAATATTGATAAATAGTGTTTGGCACTCCTGGGGCTCTCAGTGAGTGGCACCAATATCATCACAGCAGACGGACTGGATGCCTCCAGTTCTTGTTTTCCCACCCTCTGTGGCTCTTCCTACCTGCAAGGGGCAGGCAAGGTCCAGCAAGAGGTCAGCAAGCCCCATCCCAGCACTCACACAGCCCAATTCCCAGGGAAAGGGGCTGTTAGCTCGGCAGGAAGATCCATTTAATCCCAAACTTTGCCAAGAAACAATATATTAGCTGCAAAACAGCTTCCACGCTTTATTTGAAGGTAATTTACAGCCCACACTGTGAGACAGAGCAATATTTGCAAGCAATTAAAGAGAGGATGACTCAACAACAGCCACCTCGGGTCAGATTTTCAAGTGTTCACCGTTCATGATGAAGGGATTTGGGAAGCAGGGGCTGTCCCAGGAGCTCCTTGGGGGCTCTGGGCAGATTTGCCACTGGAGGAGAAGGAAAAGATGGGAGGGATGGTCCCAGGGAGCTGTGGGCAGGATAATCAGCACAAGGGAAAGTTTTGGATGGGGTCTGGGGTGCTGCAAGCCAAGCCTTGCCAGGGCAGGGGGGATGAAATTGAAGTGGCTGGGCTGGCTCTGGCATGAGCAGGATGAACACAGGGTGTCACAGCTCAGATGGACATGATGCAGGGTGTCACCATGCAATTTCAGAATTTTCAACCCATACAGAGTGACACCACACCATATTAGAAGGCTTCAAGCATCTGCCCACACAGAGTAACATTAGGTCACTTCAGAAGGTTGCAAGCATCTACTCTTTGATGTTGTTTACCCAACCTTTTACACCCCTGATGTTCCTGCATTGCCCCTGTGTGCCCTCTGCTCCCTGTGGTGGTTGCTCAGCACCCCTGGGCACTCCCTGGCTCATTGCTGTCAGTGCTGCTCACCTGCTGCTCACAGCTGCACCCACTGGGGATGAGGCTGGGCCACAGCCCCACTGCCAGTGACCCCAAACTGTGCCACACACAGCCCAAATCACCCCAAACTGTGCCACACACAGCCCCATCCCAGTGACCCCAGACTGTGTGCCACACACAGCCCAGTGACCCTAAACTGTGCCACACACAGCCCCACCCCAGTGACCCCAAACTGTGCCACACACAGCCCCAGTGGCCCCAAACTGTGCCACACACAGCCCCACTGCCAGTGACCCCAAACTGTGCCACACACAGCCCCAGTGACCCCAGACTGTGCCACACAGACATCCCAGTGACCCCAAACTGTGCCACACACAGCCCAGTGACCCCAAACTGTGCCACACACAGCCCCAGTGACCCCAAACTGTGCCACACACAGCCCCAGTGACCCCAGACTGTGCCACACACAGCCCAGTGACCCCAAACTGTGCCACACACACAGCCCAATCACCCCAAACTGTGCCACACACAGCCCCACCCCAGTGACCCCAGACTGTGCCACACACAGCCCAGTGACCCTAAACTGTGCCACACACAGCCCCACTGCCAGTGACCCCAAACTGTGCCACACACAGCCCCAGTGGCCCCAAACTGTGCCACACAGACATCCCAGTGACCCCAAACTGTGCCACACACAGCCCAGTGACCCCAAACTGTGCCATACACAGCCCCAGTGACCCCAGACTGTGCCACACACAGCCCAGTGACCCCAAACTGTGCCACACACACAGCCCAATCACCCCAAACTGTGCCACACACAGCCCCACCCCAGTGACCCCAGACTGTGCCACACACAGCCCAGTGACCCTAAACTGTGCCACACACAGCCCCACCCCAGTGACCCCAAACTGTGCCACACACAGCCCCAGTGGCCCCAAACTGTGCCACACAGACATCCCAGTGACCCCAAACTGTGCCACACACAGCCCAGTGACCCCAAACTGTGCCACACACAGCCCCAGTGACCCCAAACTGTGCCACACACAGCCCAGTGACCCCAAACTGTGCCACACACACAGCCCAATCACCCCAAACTGTGCCACACACAGCCCCACCCCAGTGACCCCAGACTGTGCCACACACAGCCCAGTGACCCTAAACTGTGCCACACACAGCCCCACTGCCAGTGACCCCAAACTGTGCCGCACACAGCCCCAGTGACCCCAGACTGTGCCACACACAGCCCAGTGACCCCAAACTGTGCCACACACAGCCCAGTGACCCCAAACTGTGCCACACACAGCCCCATCCCAATGACCCCAAACTGTGCCACACCTACAGCAGGGGGAGTTCCCATAAAATCCTCGGGGCAGCTCCCTCTCTCCTCCAGCAGCCTGGCACCTCTGACCACCCCTGTGGGCAGGGCAGGGAGGCCAGGGGGGATTGCTGGGGGTGTCTGAGCAGCGAGCACAGCCCTGGGGCTGTCCCTGTCCCATCCTGGCCGGGGGGCAGTGTGAGGCTCTGGCTCTGCCATGCACCCACTGGGGCTCTGCTGCTCAGCTCATCCCTGTCTTCTCTCCCCTGGAGACACAGACAGCAAGTGTTTGACTTGGATTTACATCCCTCAGCAGAGTTTCCTGCTGTACTTTGGACGTGTGAGAAGTAACTGCTGAGGCTGTGACAGTGCAGAACAGCTGTGAGGCCAAGCTGGGAAACTGAGGCACGGCTCTGAAGTGGCACCCCTGGGTGTCACCAGAGCCAGTCCAAGCCCTGGACACAGGGCAATTTGGCTGCTGGGTGGCATCCTGCTCCTCTGGCACCCAAGGGATGTTGTTCCTTCCCTCCCTGCCTCTCTGTTTAGGCTGAGGATGTGCTCTGTTCCCATCTGTCAGAGCTGGGGCAGTTCTCTGCTGTCCTTTGGGCAGTTTTTCCTTTCTCTCCCCCACAGCCAACCCTCCCTCCAGGAGATCTCTGCTCTCCATGGCCACTGAGTGTCCCTGCAGGGCTGATCCAATCCCAGCATCCCATGGGGAGATGCTCCGCCCAGGGGAGGAGCCAAGCATTCCTACCTGGATCCAATCTGAGCCTGGCACAGCACAGCAGCCTTTGCCCCCTGCATTGCCAGAGGAGCAGCTTTCTGCTGCCCTGCGTGGCCAGAGGGAGCCCAGGCCCATCTGCAGCAGCCCTGGAGCTGCAGAGGAAAACTCCCCCCTTGTGCAGGATCCCTGCTGCAGCAGAGCCACAGCTGGCACTGCAGGAGGGCTGAGCCCCCATGGCATGGGGCTGGGACACCTCCCTGACACACAGGGGGCAGGGCATGGTCTGACTCTGGCAGTGGTTTGTTTTCTTCTTTTTGTACTATTGCATTTGTATTTTTAATTTTCCTATGGGAGTTATTACCATTCCCATACCTTTGCCTGAGAGCCCCTTAATTTCAAAATTCTAATAACTCAGAGGGAGGGGGTTTACATTTTCCATTTCAAGGGAGGCTCCTGCCTTCCTTAGCAGACACCTGTCTGTTCAAACCAAGACACCACCACATCTCCCACAGCTCCTCAGTCCTTTAAGCAGCTCTGTTTGCTCCTCTGATGCTCAGTGCTAACCTTGCTCCAGAAAATTGCTCTATTTACCTCCTGCTGTTCCCCAGGACTGCCTGCAGCAGCCAAGCAACACTCTGGGAAGTGATGGGGGGCTGCAAAGGTAAGAAATGGGGTGGGACCCACATGGAAACACCAGTTGGGGGAGGCAGCTGGACAACAGGGGAGAGTGTCTGGGTGGGGAAGGGTTAATGGCCCCTCCTTGACTCAGCTGTAAAAGGGAGGGAAATGGGCTTTGCATCTCCTTTCTGTTCTGAGGGAGGGAGCAGTGCAGGGTTAGGGCTCTGCCATGGTTTTATCCCCGTGCCCAGGGCTTTCCCCAGCCCCACATTCCTGAGCAGCTTTGGTGCTGCTGGGGGCATCCTGGTGCCTTCAGCTGGAGCCACTGGCACACATCTGCCCTGGACATGTGGAAACCTGTCCTGGAAAGATGGAGACACCCCAGGGTCACACTGATGGCACAGGGAGAAAGCAAACACACATACACAAATGAACCCACCTTGCTCTGCCTGGTGGCCTCTTCTGTAAACAAACAGCTTTTCAAAGCCAGGGATAAATGGAATAAATGCTGGAATAAATCACAGCAGCCACCAGAGCAGGCACAGCTCCCTGGCCACTGCAGGTGGTAGGGACATCATCACGTCAGGGCTCAGCCCAGTTGTCCCCCCTTGAGGGGGCTTTGTGCCATTCTCCCCCCTGTTTTCCAGCCAGCTGGTCCATGGCACCTTGCCTGGCAACTTCCAGAGATTGCAGGAAATCCCAGAGCTGGTCCAAACAAGAGCTGCTGATTTAACAGTTTTGCCATAAACCATTCTTCATTATCTGGGGTTTAACCAGATGACCCTGGCCCTGTTGAGGAAGTGCTCTTTCTTCTGCAGTCAGCTGTATTTTAATAAGTTCCACTGTGGGTAAAACACCCCCAGAGAAAATCCATGCATTGTTCCATTCATCAGCCACAGCAAGTTCAGGATAAAAATATTCCGAGGTGAGGTAATGTACTGTGACACTGTGTGAGTTAATTTATAAGAGAATTAACTCTGTTTTGAGAGAGGATAAAACTTTCTCCAGTCAGATAGGGCTGGGAAATGTACTGATGGAAAAAAACAGTTCTTCCTTAAAAGATGGGTTGGTTTGGGCATGTTTTTTTGGTTTTTGTTTTTTAAAAGTTCAGGTGCTAAAAGTGGAAATGGAGGGGAAGTGCAGCTCCTGAGTTGATCCAGTCAGGGAACTTCTGCTGCTTTGCTGATTCCCATCAGCTGGGAAATGGGGGAAATGGCGCTGGGCAGGTTTTGCCTTTGGTCTCAGCACCAGCAGGGGATTGTCACCATCATATTTTCTGAAAAAACCCCTTTGCCCAGGATTTTCTCCTGGGAAGCTGAGAAGCCTCAGAGAAAAATGAAACAATAATTATTTCATTTGCTTCTCCTGTGTTTTGCTGCTTTGAAATGTGTTTACACATTGTTTACCCACAGGTAGTTGCTTCATTGGTTTCATGTGAATTATTTTTACTTTATGGCCAATCAGGGCCAAGCTGTGTCAGGGCTCTGGAGAGAGTCACAAGTTTCCATTATTATCTTTTAGCATTCTGTCTGTGTTCTTTAGTATAGTTTAGTATAGTATTCTTTATTATAATATAGTAACATAAAATAATAAATTAACCTTCTGAGAACATAAAGTCAGATTCATCATTCCTCCCTGCCACAGAGCACCTCAGAAATTCAACAGGGGATGAGGGGAGCTGGGAACAGTGCTGCCCTGCCTGGTCCCCTCCTGGCTGCCCGTTAAGTGATGCTGAGGGGACCATCCTGGGATGGCTGAGGCTGCCAAAGCCTTTCCTGGGCTGTGCCATCCCCTGCAGCTGCCCTGGGATGCTCAGAGCAGCTCCAGGGGCGGGAGGGCTCAGCTGCACCAAGAATTTTTTGGCTTCAGGCTTCTCCCAGCCAAAGTTCACAGGAATTTGCCACCTGGAACATCCCATTGGCTTTGGGGTCTCCAGGCAGGGAGGAGACACGAGCACTGCTGTGTGTCCTGTGTGGGCTCTGGGTGCCAGCTGTACAAGGCCTGCCATGCCATGATCCCAGGAGATTCCCATGCTGCTTTTTGCAGCTGCACTTTCCTGGGTGCCTTTGGGACACAGAACCTCTGCTGTGAAAGTCCTGGCACCTCCTTGGGCCCCTGTCCCTTTCCCATCTGTCACTGTTGGGCACAAAACACACACAGACTGCTGTTCTCAAGGTGGAAAAAAGGGAAGTTTATTTTCTGACTCCAACATTTATGGATTTTCAAAAGTGATAGTGGATTGGAGGGTGACAGTGCCACCTCTCCAATGACACTGGACAAACCAACAGTCCAGGAGATTTCTCCTCCTCCATAAAAGAATGCAAAACAACAAGTTATTTACAGAAAGTGTGTGAGAAAGTTGGTTACAAGAATGTAAACATCAGAAAGCTTAGAAAATCTGTCTTGTTTTGGAAAGACAGGAGTCTGCTAAGGAAGGCAGGAGCCTCCCCTGAAATGGAGAATGTAAACCCTCCCCACCACTCCAAATTGCTATACATTTTAAATTAAGGGGCTCTAGGGCAAAAATATGGGAGCAGGAAATAACAGCTCTTTAATAGGGAAGAAAAATAAAAGGATAAAATAAACAATAAAGTACACTAGAACAACACGAGGTTGTTCTGACAGAGGCAGAACCCAACCTTGACACCCTGTGGGTCAGGGTGTTGGCAGCAGTCCCATTGGAATTGTGGCTCAGCCCTCCTGCAGTGTCAGGGGTGGCTCTGCTGGAGCAGGGATCCTGTAGAGAAGGATGTATTCTTCCTCTGAAGATCCAGTGGAAGAAGAGGCAGCTGCTGTTCCTCTGGGGAATGCAGTGGAGAAAGCCATGCTGGTGTCTCAAAAACCTCTGGATTATACCCAGGTAGGAATGCTTGGCTCCTCCCCCTGGGCTCACATCTCCCAATGGGATGCTGTAGTTCTTATCAGCCATGCAGGGACATTCAATAGCTGTTATCAGCAGTGTCCCCTTCCGAGGGAGGAGTGATTGTGGTCACTCAGAGAGAGAGATAAGGCAAACTGCCCACTTGACAAAGGTAATCTGCCATAGAGATGGTAATGGAATACATCTTGCCTTGTAATCTGGAACAAAATCTTTAAAAATCAGGGTGACACCCATCAGATCCTGCAGGCAGGCACAGGGACACATCCCAAGGTGACACCTGGCTGGGGACACACATCACACTTTGCTGGGGATGATCCCCATGGGCTCTGGGTCTGGCTGCAGGGATTCCCTGGTCCTGCACACCTGATCTCCCATCAGAAATAAAGGATGAAGCCCGGAGGACCCTCCAGGTCTTTTATTCCAATGAATGTTTGCAAATTCTTCCTCCTTATCTGTCAGTTTTCACCTCAGCTTTGCAGAAGCAGCGAGGAGTCTCCATTCTGTAGCTATTTTTCACCATAATGATTTATAATAGATGACAAAAATGAAAGTGCTGGAGGAAGAGAGGCCCAGCCTGAGCACTCGGATGGCCCTAATGAAGTCTCATCCAAGTTCCCATTTGTTGTCAGCTATTAATTCTGTCCCCAATTCAGCCCCCAAATTACTTTCCTGAGAACTGAGTCTAAATATGAAAATCAATTAAGAAGGGAACGAGTAGCTACATCTGGGAGAGGAGGCAAATATAATGACAAATCACCTGGTTCCTTTCGAGCATGCAAATTAACATTTAGAGTGTATTTTGAGGAAGGGGAGCTTGGAAATGCTGCTTCACAGAACCCGCTAGATCAATTTTCCAAGCCTGAGTGCTGGAGATTCTTCAAAGTTACTGAGGGCTCTGTCTTGGGATAAAAATATAAAAAAGGCAAGAAATCAATGCTGATAATTAATTTAGCAGAATCTATTCGTTCTTTCTCCTTCCAGTCAATGCAAAGGAAAAAAATCATGCAGGAGCTGAATTTTACATTTCCACAGAGATTGTGCTGGGACAAAATGAATAAACGCTCATAAATTAGTTCAAAAGCTCTGCTATGTTGCTGAAGTGAGGCTTTTTCATTAACTGGAGGAATTTGTCATCACTTTCCCCCCTGCCCTTGTGAGTGCCATCCAAAGTGCCTGGGCAGCCCAGCCCTCTGGACATCCAGCAGCTCCACACCTGAATGTGGAAGAGTGTTAAGCTGTGATTTTTTAGCTTTAGGTCTGGTTTCACCTGGTGCTCAGTTTGATGTGCACAGAAAAGCCCAGAATCCACATCCCAGCCAGGATCCTGCTTGTGTCCTGCAAACAGCTGGCTGGGAGTTTGTGGGATTCAGACATTTTAGTAGAGCTTGTGATGGGACAGGAATGATGTTTTTAAACTATAAGAGGGTTGATTCAGACCTTACATGTCCTTATATCTATAAGGAATAAACTTATTTTATTTGTGATGAGGGTGGTGAAACACTGGCACATTTTCTATTTCTGTAATTTGTTTGGGGTTTTGTAGAGTTTCTAAAGAATTTAGAGGAGCCTCAGTAAACATTTTAGGAGTTGTAGGGTTGGTAAATAGTTCAGGAGGGTTGCAGGGTTCCCAGAGGGGCTGGGCTGGGATCCTGGAGCAGGGGCAGAGCAGCAGAGGCAGACAGGAGCCACCTTTTAATTATTCAAAACTCATCTTCCCTCCCATTAGCAACAAATGGGAAGTGGATGGATTTGGGTAATTAATCCCCAGGAGGGTACTTGAGTTTGAAGCACAACCTGTCCACTCAAATCCATCCTGTGGAAATTGATTTAAATGCTCTGATCCTCCAGATTTTGGTTCTGTGGAAGCTCATTGCCAGGGAAAAGGGCTGGGCAAAAATGTGAAATTGGAAAATAAGAGGGAAAAATGGTCCTGGGCAGGTTTTGCCTTTGGTGTCAGGGATGGGGAATGAGGGGAGCTGGGGACAGGGGTTGCAGCATCTGGATGGATTCACTAGGACAGGGGAAGGGCTGGTTTGGTGTCTCAGACCTGCCCAGTGACCCCTGTGCTGGGGCTGGAGGAGGGATGGGAGCCTGCAGTGCCAGCCCAGGGTGCTGTGGAACAGAGGATGTGTGAAAATCCAGGGCTGGTGAGAGGAGCTTGCTGTGGTTGTTGTGGGTGTTTGGCCCTTGCTCTGTCACAGACATCTTTTATGAAAAATCCTTTCCTTAGGATTTTTCCTCCTGAGAAGCTGAGAGGCCTCAGGAACAAAATGTAAACAATGGTTATCTGCTGCTGTGGAATGCAACAGGTGCATCTGGGATTGGCTCATGTGGTTGTTTCTAATTAATGACCAATCACAGTCAGCTGGCTTGGACAGAGAGTCTGAGCCACAAACCTTTGTTATCATTCTTTCTTTTTCTATTCTTGGCTAGCCTTCTGATGAAATCCTTTCTTCTGTTCTTTTAGTATAGTTTTAATATAATATATATCATAAAATAATAAAGCAGCCTTCTGAAACATGGAGTCAGATCCTCGTCTCTTCCTTCATCCAAGAACCACTGTGAGCACGGTCACACTTGCTCCATCTGCAAATGGCTGAGGAGCTGGCTCATTCCCATGGAAATATCCTGATTATCTTGATTAATGCGTGGCAGACTCAGGGGTTTGCTGTCTGTCCCATCCCAGGAGCCCCAAGGATGACATCCCTGGGGTGCTGGCCCACACCTCCAGCACATCCAGGCTTTGCCCAAGGCTCAGGGAGTGAAAAATCAGATTCTGCACATGCACAAACAAAACTTGTGGTTTTCACTTGGCTTGTGTAAGAACACAGGGATTTCCCCCCTGCAGCCCAGGGGTGTGGGATGTGCTCCTGGGTCCCAGCTCACTTTTATCACTTTGATAAAATCCAGTAAGAATTAATACATAATATCAAAATCTTAATCCCTCAAAACAGTTTATTTTCAGCCTGGATATCCCAGTGAGGAGTGACAGCTGCTCACAGATTTCAGCTCTTTATGAGGATCTGGTCCCTGAGATCAGATTCAGATGCTTTTCTCCAAGCTGGGAAAAAAATCCTGCAGTGCCAGGCAGGTGCTGGAAAGAGAAAAAATTCAGTGGTGCTTTAGAGCAAGGGATGGTTTCTGGGACAGGAAGGTCAGCTGAGGAAAGGTTCATTTATTATCCTTGTCATGGATTTTATTAGCAAAGCTCTATTGTAGGCATTTTTCTCTTTCTGCTGGCTCTTTGTTTTTCCTTACCAGTGGCTGAGCTGCTCTCCCCTGATCAGGTAATGATGGAGCAAACCCCATTAATCAGAGAATGGGAACAGGGACATTGCCCATTCATTCAGCCTCTTTTAAACCCTCAGATGGTTTGTTTGCTAGAATAAATCATCACTCCCGGTCCAGCCTGAGCCTTCCAGGACAGTCCCAGTGCCCTCAGGTCCCAGCTCACTCTCACAAACCCCCACGAGCTCCAGGCCATGCCTGGCAGCAGAACTGAGCTGTTGTTTCCCCTCCCTGAGTAACAAATAAATCTCCTGGTGGATGATGATTCTGTGATGGGTGTTGGCCATGATCCCAGTAGGGCAGGCAATCATGGGCAATTATTTAATTAGCAGGATGAGGCTCGCCCTGGTGACTCCATGCACCAGCTCCAGGCTGGGGCAGCAGCCTGGTGTTCCAGAGGGGTTGGATTTTGTTTGCTGCAGATTTTCCAGCCCTGCCCACCCTCCCCAGGGCTCCTGAGCTGCCTCTGCCTCACCACTGGCCTGGGCCACACAGCAGCTGCTTGAAATGAAGGAATTTCTGTTTCTGTTGGGAAGGATGAAAGTTTGACAAGAAAGTCTCACAGATGTGTGTGCTTAGCAAAAAGATTTTTAAATGTAGAATCTGAAGAAGGAATAGAGATGGAAACAAGTTTTGATATAGAAGAAAAGAATTGCTGAGCCAGTCTCACTGGATAACCAAGGAGGCAAAGGGTGTATGAGTTAGAAGGGGTCTTTATGGCCTAGAGCAAAGGATAAACCCACCCCAAACAAGAAGATGTTTGTACCAAGCAGAAAGAGAGCACAGGCAAAGAAGGCAGCAAATGTTGCAAGTAGAAAAAAGGTTTCAGAATTTTCCACTGCAAGAAAACTGAAAAACAACTTCTAGCTTAAACTGTAATGTACTAACTTTTAGTGATTGGAGAATGGTAACATGAATATGGTAATTATAGTAGTTATGATAGGCTATAGATAAAAGTTAAGGTATAGATTGGTTCTACTGTATTAAGATGCTCAGCAAAGAAAAGTCTATAATGCATTGTAACCAAAACCAAAGGGTCTCCAGGCCTGCCTGCAGCTGGAGCTGACACAGGCTGTAGGCACAGCTTTGTCACCCATGACTCTGGACTGCTGTGACACCTTGGATACAATAAACTGCATTTTGGAGAGCAGCCTGGAGTCCTGCATCCCTCATTTCAGCTCTTACATATTTCCTCTGTCTTGGAAAAACATAAATGTTCTCTCTGAAGAGAGGATGCTCAAGGGTTAAGTTTTATTGGACAGCTCAGTTGCTGTGTCTGTGTTTGGAGCTTCCCTGAGTTCTGCCCCCAGTTTGATTATCATCAAACCCCAGCACATTTGTCATGGGGAAGGAGAACATCAAGTGACATTTTTAGGCCAGGGCCAAATTCATCACCTGCCAGGCAGCTCTGCAGCAGTGCCTGTGCATCTGGGGACATGGAGGGGATGCTCCCAGCCCAGGCAGGTTCCTGTGGGGAACAAGCTGATCCCGCACTGCCTGATGTGTTCCCTGTCCCTTTGTCCAGTTTGTGTCCCAGCACATCTTGTCCAGAGCCGGAGCCTGTGGGAGCTGTCTCAGAAGTTCCTGATCTGGGTTTTCCCAGGCTGGGAGGGATCCTGTGCATGCCCTGGGCTCTGCAGGGACAGGGCTCATGCCCAGATGGCTCTGCATGCCCTCCATAGCCCAGCAGCAATGGAAATGTGTGTCTGAAGGTGGGGCCAGCTCGTGCTTTACTGTTCCTGCATACACAGCCAAGGCAAAGACAAAACCCACTCAGGGGGTGTCACCAGGGCTGGTGAACCCACAGGGGCAGGATCCTCCCCAGATGTGTTTTAGCCTTTTTTTCCTGCACCATCCATCCCAGAGGGCTCAAACAAAGCAGTTTTGGTCTCTTGGCACCCTCAAAGGAACCCAGTGAGCCCCCATGAGGGCCCTGCTGCTCCCACCCTGACCCTGACTGGCTGGAGTGCCACTGTCACATTTTCTGAAAAATCCCTTTGCCCAGGATTTCTCTCCTGGGAAGCTGAGAAGCCTCAGAGAAAAAGGAAAACAATAATTATCTCATTTTCTTCTCCTGTGTTTTGCTGCTTTGGAATGTGGTTGGAGATTGTTTATCCAATATTTGAATTGTTTTAATTTAATGACCAATCAGGGTCAGGCTGTGTCGGGACTCTAGAAGCAGTCACAAGTTTACATTAGCATCCTTTAACCTTCTGTCTGTATCCTTGCTCTATTCTTTAGTATAGTGTTTCAGATTGCAATGCAAGATGTTTTCATTACCATCTGTATGGCAGATTACCTTTGTCAAGTGGGCAGTTTGCCTTATCTCTCTCTTTGAGTGACCACAATCACTCCTCCCTCGGGAGGGGACATCTGCTGATAACAGCTATTGAATGTCCCTGCATGGCTGATAAGAACTACAGCATCCCATTGGGAGATGTGAGCCCAGAGGGAGGAGCCAAGCATTCCTACCTGGATAGAATCTGGAGATTCTGGAACACCAGCACAGCTTCTCCACTGGATTCCCCAGAGGAACAGCAGCTGCCTCTTCCCCTGGATCTTCAGAGGAAGAATACATCCTTCTCTACAGGATCCCTGCTCCAGCAGAACCAGCCCTGACACTGCAGGAGGGCTGAGCCACAATTCCAATGGGACTGCTGCCAACACCCTGACCCACAGGGTGTCAGGCTGGGTTCTGACTCTGTCAGTGTTGTTTTGGTTTACTGCATTGTTTATTTTATCCTTTTATTTTTTCCTTTCCCTATTAAAGAACCGCTATTTCCTGCTCCCATATTTTTGCCTGAGAGCCCCTTAATTTAAAATGTATAGCAATTTGGAGGGGTGGGGAGGGTTTACATTCTCCATTTCAGGGGAGGCTCCTGCCTTCCTTAGCAGACCCCTGGCTTTCCAAACCAAGACATATAGTTTAGTATAGCGTTCTTTAATATAACATAGATCATAAAATAATAAATTAGCCTTCTAAGAACATGGAGTCAGATTCATCATTCCTCCCTTCCATGAGGTCCCCGAAAATACCACACTGGAGCATCCACATGCAGAAGGAACTCACCTCAGCATTGCCCTGAGGTGAGCAGCAGGAGAGGAAAACAGGGATGAACAACCTCCTTTTAACAGCCCAAGTTTTACATGCCAGACAGCACAGGGCCTGGGAAGGCAGAGGATTTATTGCAAGAGACATTGTCAAGCTGAATAGCATCAGAGGGGGAGGCACTGGGCTTTGGCATCTTGGAGGCAGCAAAGTCTGGCTTTGAAGGAGCTACTGCTCCCACACTCACATTTTGGCAGGGCAGCCCCACTGGTTTTGGGGAAGGTTGGATGGGTGTTTTGTGCTGGGGTTTTATGCCTGCAGCCTGGCTGGATCAGCTCCTTCCTGCGCTGCAGTGTGGCAGCTCTGGGATTTGTCCCCAGGTGTGTGACACCTCCTCCCTCTGGGTAGCCATGGAGGGGGTGGGTGTTGTTCACACCCAAAAAAGCAGAGGTTTGGAAAATAAGAGATGTGTAAAGACTTGGTAAGAGGTCAGCACTGGGTGATGGAGGACAAGAAAGAGAAGAAGAAGGGCAGGACATGCCCAGATTCCTCCATCTTGCCTCTTGAACCCCCATTCTAAATCCCCAAAATTCTACTTTTTCACCCTGTGACAAATTAACTATCATTCTTCTCAAACCCTTGTGGCCTGTAGCTCTTCACACAAAGTTGGTGATTGTTTCCATGGGCTAAAATCAAAGGCTCAGGTGTTTTTGACCCCGTGCCAAGGTCTCTGAGCCCCCTGCCAGGGTCTGGAGCCCTCCAGGGCAGCCACAGCAATGTCCTGGGTTCTGACATCCCCAGCAGCAGGGAGGGTCAGCAGGGCTCTTCTGGGGGTGGGTTTGGTTCCTCAATCCCCTTTCCTGGCTGTTTGTCCTGCCTCCTGCTTGGCTCAACTCAGCAAATGCAGCTCCAGGCTGCAAAGCTTTGACCCCTTCTGAGTGTGTCTGTCCTCCATCATAGCCAGAAATTCCCATTTTCCCCACTATAAATAGCATTTATGTGTGTGTGCATTTATAGATACACAGACAGCTTTGCAAGCTGATACCAATCGTGCAGTGCTGGGTTAGCAGTTGGACTCCATGATCTTTAAGGTCCTTCCCAACCTTAACTTTTTTGTGCTTCCATAATTATATTCATTTCTATATAAATCAAATACATTTGCTAGCTGATATCCAATTGTGCAGTGCTGGGTTAACAGTTGCACTCCATGATCTTAAAGGTCCTTCCATAATTAAATTATTCCCTGCTTCCATAATTAAATCTATATCTCATCTATATCTATATATCTAGATCTATATCTCTCTAAATATCTGTATTTATATAAATAAGCAGAATTACAAGTTGATATCCAGTCATGCAGTGCTGGGTTAATGGTTACACTTGATTTTAAAGGTTACACTTGATTTTAAAGGTCTTTTCCAACCTAAATGATTCTCTGCTTCCATGATTAAATATATCTATATCATCTATATCTATATCTGTATCTATATCTATATCTATATCTATATCATCTATATCTGTGTCTATATCTATCTATATATCTTTAAATATCTATATTTTTATAAATAAGCACAGTTACAAGTGATATCCAGTCATGCAGTGCTGGGTTAATGGTTACACTTGATTTTAAAGGTCTTTTCCAACCTAAATGATTCTCTGCTTCCATTATTAAATCTATATCTATATATCTATATATCTATATATCTAGATCATCTATATCTAACCTATATCTTTATATCCAGCTGTCTGTCTATCTATCTATCTATCTATCTATCTATCTATCTATATCTATCTATATCTTTGTCTATATCTGTATTTATATAAATAAGCACAGTTACAAGTTGATATCCAGTGCTGGATTAATGGCTGCACCTGATTTTAAAGGTTACACTTGATTTTAAAGGTCTTTTCCAACATAAATGATTCTCTGCTTCCATGATTAAATCTATATCTATATATCTATATATCTATATTTAATCTATATCTATATAATCTATATCTTCTATATCTACATCTAATATATCTATATATCTATATCTATATATATCTAATCTATATCTATCTAAGCTATATCTATATCATCTCTCTATATATCTCTATTCATATAAATAAGCACAGTTGCAAGCTGATAAACAGCTATGCAGTGCTGGGTTAATGGTTACACTTGATTTTAAAGGTCTTTTCCAACCTCTGCTTCCATGATTAAATCTATATCTATATATCTATATCTATATCTCTCTATATATCTGTATTCATATAAATAAACACAGTTACAAGTTGATATCCAGTGCTGGATTAATGGTTACACTTGATTTTAAAGGTTACACTTGATTTTAAAGGTCTTTTCCAACCTCTGCTTCCATGATTTAATCTATATCTATATCTATATATCTATATCTATTTATATAAATAAGCGCAGTTACAAGTTGATATCCAGTCCTGCAGTGCTGGGTTAATGATTACCCTTGATTTTAAAGGTTATACTTGATTTTAAAGATTTTTCTCAGCCTGATTCTGTGCATCCATGCATTGGAGGAATCAGCAGTGGGATTTTGCAGTGGGGGGAAACTGAGGCCCAAGCTGGCTGTCAGGTACCTGAAGAAATGAGTGCTCCTCACATTAATTCAGTATTTTAGGGAAGGGGTGGATCACCCTGGCTGCCTTTGTGCCAGCCCAGCTCTGGATTTCAGAGCAAACTACTCATTTATTTCCCAAGTATTCTCCAATACATGAAAAATGAGATCTGCATTGGGCTCTTGTGGGGGTGAAAGGCACCAGTGTGAATTGGGATTAAAGTTTTGGGGTGGTTGGTTTTGCTTCTTCCTTTATTTCCATGAGGGACGACAGCAGCAGCACCGTGGCTGCAAAGGCTGAGCTTGCCTGGAGAAAATCCAGCCTGCTTTGACACTCTGCTGCCCTGAATGACAAGAATGAAATTAAAAAGAGAGGAGAGAAAAAAAAAAAATTTAGAAGGGGGTGGAAATGGAAAGAAAAAAATTCCAGCAGCCACTGCTCCTGCTCTGGCATTGCTAATCCAAAAGCTGAAGGTTTATTTGTACTGACTAAGCTGAAGCAAGCCACTTAATTCCATTTTAATTCCCTTCAGGAGGCTTCAAAAAGCCTGATAGCTGTTTTCCTGCTTGCTGGGAGCTCTGAGGCAGTGCCCAGCCTGGCCAGGCCCTGTGGATCCTGGGATGGAGGCTGCATTTGGATCAGCCCTGCCCAGGAAAGGCTGGGATGGAACTCTCACTCCTGGGGTTGATGAATTATTCAGGGCAGGGCTGCTGTGTGGCTCTGCCAGGGGGTTCAGGGGTGGCCTCACTCTGTCCCCACTCCCACCCTGAAATGTGGCAGCCAGACCTTGGCCAAAATGGCTCTTAAAGCCTCCCCTCGTCCCTGTGGCTCCAAAAGCATCTTTGGGTGGGTTTAATAAAGTGCAAATCCCACTCGGGGTTTGCAGCATCCCTGGGAGAACCTCCAGGCCCTGGTGTGCATGGGGCAGAGCTCTCAGGGTTGGTTTTATCCTGGAAAAGATTCTCAGAGCTGGTTTTACCATGGCAGAGCTGCTCAGGGCTGGTTTTACCCTTGAAGAGCTGCTCAGGGCTGGTTTTACCATGGCAGAGCTGCTCAGGGCTGGTTTTGCCCTGGAAAAGCCTCTCAGGGCTGGTTTTACCCTTTAAGAGCTGTTTAGGGTTGGTTTTGCCCTGGTAGAGCTGCTCAGGGCTGGTTTTACCCTGGAAAAGTTTCTCAGGGCTGGTTTTACCCTGGAGAAGATTCTCAGAGCTGGTTTTATTCTGTCAGAGCTGCTCAGGGCTGGTTTTACCATTAAAGAGATGCTCAGGGCTGGTTTTTCCCTGGAAAATCTTCTCAGGGCTGATTTTCCCCTGTCAGCCCAGAGCTCAGAGCTACAAAATCCCCTATCCATGCACTTGCTGCCCCAAATCCCAGGAAATTCAGCAGAACACCCCCCTGACTCTGCCCTCAGTTGGCAACAGGTGATTCCAGCCCAGCAAGCCTCTCTCCATCCACCCACCATGGATGCAAGGCAACCTTTATCTCCAAGAACCTCTTCAGCCACTAAACCATGAAAAAAATTGGTTTATTTATAAAACAAAAATCAAACTGAATGAAAAATTTAAAAATAAGCTCAAAGAAAGTGAAATCTTCTCAGTCTGGGCTTTTGGTGTGTGGGCCCGGCTGCTCTTCTGTAGCCCTCTGAGTCTTGGAACATATTTGGAAGAACAGAAATGGAATTGGAAATGGAAGTTTTTGTATTTGAGGGATGGATGCCAGGTCTGGAAACAGGGAGGACAAGGGGAGCTCCAGGCTGGCAAGATAATGGGAGTTTTACCTCCTGTGTCATTTAATAGCTCTGAACCTTCAGCCCACAGCAAAAATAGTTGAGAATTTGATGCAAAGCACTTTTTTTTTTTACTAGAAAAGGAAATTGCAGGGTATATTTGCTGGGGAAAAGGTGGTATTGAAGTGTTTTGCTGGGAAAAGCTGAGGAATTACTTCAAACTCTGTCTAAATAGTCATCCACTGGTGATGTGAAACTGCATCTCATTGGGAGGTTGCCACTGATGTGTCATAATTCAGTGAGCACAAAATCAAATCTCTCTGCTTGGTAACATCCCCACACCTCATTTTCCACAAAAATAAGGCATTTGGTATTTATTTGTTATGTGTCAATGCTGGGAGTGAGCACAGCCTGCTGGAGAGGGTCCCAGGTGGACATGGCAGTGAGGGGCAGCAGAAAAGCTCCTGAGGAGAGGGAGGAGGAAGAGGAGGGTTGGGATGGGGGCTTCCTTCCTTCCTTCCTTCCTTCCTTCCTTCCTTCCTTCCTTCCTTCCTTCCTTCCTTCCTTCCTTCCTTCCTTCCTTCCTTCCTTCCTTCCTTCCTTCCTTCCTTCCTTCCTTCCTTCCTTCCTTCCTTCCTTCCTTCCTTCCTTCCTTCCTTCCTTCCTTCCTTCCTTCCTTCCTTCCTTCCTTCCTTCCTTCCTTCCTTCCTTCCTTCCTTCCTTCCTTCCTTCCTTCCTTCCTTCCTTCCTTCCTTCCTTCCTTCCTTCCTTCCTTCCTTCCTTCCTTCCTTCCTTCCTTCCTTCCTTCCTTCCTTCCTTCCTTCCTTCCTTCCTTCCTTCCTTCCTTCCTTCCTTCCTTCCTTCCTTCCTTCCTTCCCCCTTTCCTTTTTTTTCCCTTTTTTCCTTTTTTTTTCCTTTTCCTTTCTTTCCTCTTTCCTTTCCTTTTTCCTTTCCTTTCTTTTTTCCCTCTTTTCCCTTCCTCCCTCCCCATCCCCAGTCTCCACTGACACCTAGTGGCCCTGAGGTTGCTCAGAGCTGTATCCACAAGGAGGGCTCAGCCTTTCTCAGCTCTGCAGATGGGGACATGGAACAGGGAGGGGTGCATGGCTTTGAGCCCTGTACCTGCCTCATTCTGTCCTCTTCTCCTAAGATTAGGGGGAAATGATGGCAGGAGAAGCCTCAAAATGATGGGAGGAGAAGCCTCAAACTCCCTCATGTGAAGGATGTTTGGTAATCTGAGGCTCTCAGCAGGAAGCTTAAATATTCCAGGGTGAAAAGGCTTTTCAAATTTATGGTTCAGGATGAAAATGCTTGGTCCAGAGCTTTTAAAAACCACAGCAAGCCCTTGCTGGATGCAGTTCTCCTGCTGTGCTGCGCTGCCTGTGATGGATGAGTAATGGGATGGTTGATTCTCACAATTAAAAGGCAAATATCATGTGTTAGGAGAAGTTTTAAAGATTTATAGTTGTGTTTTACCCCCCTGTGTTGTTATCAGGGTGTGATCTGAGTTTGGGACGTTTGGGAGGGTCAGATTGTCACTATGGCAGCATCTGACCTCCAATCAAGATTTAAGAAAGTGATCTCCACCACTGGACAGCAAAGAAGGAGTTCAGAACTTTGGGAGAGGCAAAAGGGTTAAAAGGCAGAACCTCCATTGTGTGGATGAGCACATGGTGGGAAAAATCCTCTGCTCGCATAATATTTTCTCTATTCAGTCTTCTGTTGTATTTTTGATAAGGTTCTAATAAACCATTTAAATTTTTGGAAGTGAGCATCATTTCTCCCATGCTCTTTTCCCAGCTCCTCAGCAGTGTGAGCACTGAGGCAGGGTTTGAAATGTGCTGCTGAGGCACCAGTCATGAGGGTGTCTCACATCCTTCCCATCTAAAGGGATGAAAGTTTTGGCAGGAAGGGTCAGCTGTGATCTGCTGGAATTGAGATAAAAGCTGTAAAATGGGAGGGAGGTAAAAAAATAAAGAAGAGGTAGGTAGAAGGAGGGACCTGTGAAGAGTTGGGGATGTTGAGGGCAGAGGGGTTTCTCGCCATAGAGGTGGGTGACACATCCCCTGCTCTTGTCACCCCACCAAGGACAAGGGATGCAGCTGCAAGCCCAGTTTGCCAAACCCGAGCTGGTGCAGCCACCAGTGCCCCCCACCATCAGCACCCACACGGGTGCAAGGGCTGGAGCTGGCCCTTGCTGCCTCATTTTACCAGCTCCCCCTCCATAAAAATGCAAATTGATTAACTCTGTTGCAGTGCAAACGGAATTTAATGCTTTGTGTAATCTCCACCGTGCTGAATTCCCCCCCCCAAAGTGCCAGGGAGACCAGCACAGCCTCCCCACGGTGAGAATCACACAGGAGCACATTATTTGATAGAGATCTCGCTGGCTTTTTCTTCCCACCGAGCATCCTTATCTCTGCCCCGGTGTTGTGAAGCGTTTCCTTCCCATTCACCTGCTGCAGGTTGGGTGATTCGCTGCCCTTGGAGGCCCATCAGAGCACAATGGGCCGGGCCACCCATCCCTTTTCTGCAGAGCCAGGAGAGGAATTTGCAGCTCAAGATTTCCATTCCCAGCTCCAGGCTGTTGGACAATACCCTTTTCCTGACCAAAAAAATGGGGTTACTGAGAGGTGTTTTAAAAAATTTTATTCCATTTTCAGTCTCATGTGAAGGGTGAGACAATACAGATGTTATAATTTATTCCATCACAATCAGAAGCCAACTATTTCCTAATTACAATACATTATAAGTGTTTGTTGGCCACACCATGCTGGTTTTGCCACACCATGCTTCAAAAACATTCAGCTTTTGCCACACCATGCTGTAAATGCCTCGAAGCAAATAATCTAAAATTACTGTTTGTGGGTCCTACTACAATGCACCTTTCATGGTTCTATTTCTCCAAAATATCCAGTCATTTTGGCAAGGCCGTCCTTTGTAACTTGTTTCTTCAGTGTTATTCTGACTCTGTCAGTGTTGTTTTCTCCATTTCTCTCTCAGCAATGTCTGTCCCCTTCCATGGCATTTCTAAGTCACCATTTCTTATCTCAAAGTCTGCATACAGATGCACACTGTGTGGGCCTTCTGTCAGGCCCTGAGAACTCTCTACGAATCCATTTCCAGCCATTCCTTTGCTGCAGGACCAGCAGAGGAATTTGCAGCTCGAGAGCTCCAGGCAGGATGGGCAGAGCAAGGGGAGCCTGACAGGATTATTTACAAAGGAAAGGTGGAACTCTTGGAGAGCTGGATCCCATCTGTGCTCAGGACTCCTGATCTACAGCGGTACCTAACCTAATTTATTGGTTTTTCAAGTAAATTAACTCCTGGGCAGGTCTGTAGTCGAGTGGCTGTGTTAAATAATTCCTGCCCCAGGAGGAAATGGTTTGCCAATCGCCCTCCCCTCCACAGCCAGAGCTCCTGCAGCTCGAGGTGTGCTGAGCTCAAAGCTAAATGCTTTTTTAATGGGATAACATAGCTGTGGTATTTATTTGAGGATCATGCCTTGCATGCAGGATGGGCTTTTCCCCTGTTTACTGGGTTTTGTTTTTTTTTTCTCTTGCCGCTGGAAAGAAGGAAATAAAAGCTTTAATCTCCAGCCAGCAGACACCAAGCAGATAAACTTCAGGTGCCTCCCAAGGCTCCTGGAGGAGTTTTGTGCTCCCTCCTTATCTCCAGCTCCAAGTGGCATCATCCTGGGGATTAGCACAGTTCCTGGGGGAGCACAGAGGCTGCTGTCCCATCCCTGCTCCTGGCAGGGATCCCAGGGTGGGCTTGAGAGGAATGGTGGATTTGTCTTTCCAAACCAGCTGTGGGTCTGCTGGTACATAAAACCAGCACTGAGAGGTGAAAGGAACAATGGAAGGGTTGCACTGATTGATGAATGGAAAAAGATACTTGCTTTTACAAATAAACTTTAGGTTTGCTGATAAATGAAATTAGATATTGAAAGATGAAAGAAACAATGGGGAAGAAAAACCCCTAAATTCTGTAAGAATTAAAAATTAAAAGGGAGGGTTGTACATTAGAGGGGAATCTCTGGTATCAGGCGTTCTGGGAAGTCTGAACCTGTCAAGTACCTCAGCCAATGGGGAAAGAGAGAAGGGAAATTGGGATAAAAAGGAGGCTGTGTCCTCCAAAAATCTGAGACCCCAGGGGAATGCCCCCATGGCTCTCCCTTTATTCAAATAAAACAAAAATGGACTCCTCTGTCTCCTTTATGGACATAAACCTCTGGTGTTTGTGGATTAATTTTCCTGACAGCTGCAATCCCAAACCAGGAGGCAGCAGCATTTCCCTGATGATAACCCCTGTCCCAGCCCAGCCACCATGTGCAGACACTGCCAGGGACAACAGAGCCTGTCCCTAAACCCAATCTGGCAGGAACATCCCTGGAGGGGCTTGATGAACATGAAGAAACCAATTTTCCCCATCTCCTCAGGTATTGTAGCTTTCAGTGCTAATTACTGTCTGGTTTAATTCATCCATAACTGATATGGTCTTCAAAGCTTAAATGTCCTGCTCTAATGTTTCCAGTTTTTTATTCGTTTTTTTTTTCCCTTGGAACTCCTGCAAGGGAGCCTCTGGGACTCCACAGCTCTTGCTTTTTGTTTGCTTTTAATCAGCTTGCTTTCTTCCCAAAAACAAAGACTAATAGCTCTGGTTTCTCCTTGGTAATTTCTCCACATTGAGGAGAAGAGAGAGGAAAAGTGTGACTTGTTACAGGCTGAGTTTCCTGATGTCTTTCCATGTTTTTATCTGGCTGGCTGCAAGAAAAACAACTCTTAATTTAGCTGAGAAATTGAAGGGCACACATATAATTTGGGAGCAATCCAGACTGTGAGACCGTGGTGAGCAAATTTGGTTTTTTTTGTTTTGGTTTGAACAGACAGGTGTCTGCTAAGGAAGGCAGGAGCATCCTTTAAAATGGAAAATGCAAACCCTTCTCTCTCTGAATTATTATAATTTTGAAATTAGGGGCTCTCAGGCAAAGATATAGGAGTAGGAATAACAGTTCTTTATTAGGAAAATTTAAAAAATACAAATGTAATAGTACAAAAAACAAAACTACTGATGGAGTGAGAACATGCCCTGTCCCCTGTGTGCCAGGGAGGTGTCCCAGCCCCATGCCATGGGGGCTCAGCCCTCCTGCAGTGCCAGCTGTGGCTCTGCTGCAGCAGGGATCCTGCACAAGGGGGAGTTTTCCTCTGCAGCTCCAGGGCTGCTGCAGATGGGCCTGGGCTCCCTCTGGCCATGCAGGGCAGCAGAAAGCTGCTCCTCTGGCCATGCAGGGGGCAAAGGCTGCTGTGCTGTGCCAGGCTCAGATTGGATCCAGGTAGGAATGCTTGGCTCCTCCCCTGGGCGGAGCATCTCCCCATGGGATGCTGGGATTGGATCAGCCCTGCAGGGACACTCAGTGGCCATGGAGAGCAGAGATCTCCTGGAGGGAGGGTTGGCTGTGGGGGAGAGAAAGGAAAAACTGCCCCATGAACAGCAGAGAACTGCCCCAGCTCTGACAGATGGCAACAGAACACATGCCCAGCTACAGCTTTCAGCCTGAGACAGGGTGGAAATGAGGGATCAGCAGGCCAGGGAGCCTGGTCCTTGTGGCAGAACCATCATGGCAAGAGTGGAACTGTCCTGGTGTGAGGAACTCTGGTTGCTGGTGCAGTGAAACCCCTCTGGAGGTGCAGGGAGATTGGGTTGTGCTGCTCTGTGTGGGCTGACGTGGTGCTGGCAGAAAGCACCCATGGGTGCTGCTCCTCCTGGCAGCATCTCAGGCAGAGCTGAGAGTTCTGGGATTATTCCAGAGGATGGGTTTGTTGGCCAACAGCACAAACCTGTGCCAGACCTGAGGGCAGTGCTGTCGCCATGCCTCCTCTCCAGGCAGGAATAAGGAATAAGGAATAAGGAATAAGGAATAAGGAATAAGGAATAAGGAATAAGGAATGAGTGACTGCTGATGGCTCCTGGGGTGCAGCCCCTGGCCTCCCCACAGCTCTGCGGGGACAAAATCTCTTCATCCTCAGCCCAGGTGGGCTCCAGGAGGGTGAGGTTCTCACATGGGCATGGACAAGAGGTGATGGAAGGAGATGCTGGAGGTCCAGGCAGGGCTCAGAAACCACAGCACAGCCCACACACCCCACACCAGGGGGGCATTTGCAGGGCCCCTTCTCTCCCCTCCTTCCACAGGATCCAAGTAGAACATTTTGGGTCTTTTTTTTCTGCTTTTCTCATCTTTGCTCCCTGCTGGAGCTGATTTATCCCTCAGGCTTGCAGAGCTCCATCCAAGAGGGACATGTTTTGCCTTTGTAGTACATGAGATTGCTATAAATTATTGGCTGCTTTGTGTCAGCCAGAGCCTGACACAGCCCATAAAACTCTCTGGCCATGATATTGCTCTTGAACCTGGCACCAGGCTGCTGATGGTGAGCTGGCACAGACCCAAAGGAAGGGGTTGGAGCTCCAGGCATGTGTTCTTTTTCCTGAAGTCACATTCTGGGGACACTCCAAACCCACCTGGATGTGTTTCCATGTGCCCTGCTCCAGGTAACCCTGCCTTGGCAGCAGGGTGGATCTCCAGAGGACCCTTCCAACCTTGACTATTCTGGAATTCTGATTCTGTACCACCTCTGGCCACCCCTCCACTGTGGGCAAGTGGGCAAGGGGGCAAGGAATTCAACAGTGTGTTTTTCCAAGGCTTGAAGATGTAGCAGTAGTAGTAGTAGTAGTAGCAGTAGTAGTAGTAGTAGTAGTAGTAGTAATAATAATAATAATAATAATAATAATAATTTAATTACATTTTTAAAATTTTATTATAATCAGATTATTTCATATAATTTAATTATTTATATTTATATTTATATATTATTATTATCAATAATAATAATAACTATTATTATCCAAGCACAGAACCAGTGAGGTTAAAACTCAGCTGTCTCAAGGCCAGATTGCTGCCTGCTCACTTTATTAGCCATAAGTGATGTGTGCAGGAGGGCAGTGGGAAGCAAAGGGGGCCTCTTGAGAACCACAAAAACTGGACTTTTAATTTAAAACTACCCTTTCCTCTTGGAGTGTCTCTCCTGCCAGTCCATTTTTTATTCCTGCTATGCAGCAGTGATCAGCAGGTAACAAGGGAGAAAGGAAACTGATGGTCTTGCAGCTCTGTCTGGCCGGTTCCTGTGCTGTAAATTATAGATATATATGGTACAAAGGAGCGCTGGGATATTAATTTCTGTTGTTGAAAATCACAGACCCTCTACTGTAATTTACTGCTAAATAATAAATGACTTTGTGAGATACTCAGCAAAGATAAAGACACCTCGGTAAATCAAACAGCTCATAAGCACTTCGGGCTCAGTCTGTCTTGCATGTGTACTTAAGCGGTTTATATTGTTCTCAGAAAGCAGAAATAAGCAGGCGTTTAACTGATGCTATCTGCCAAAATAAAGGATGAACCCGTGAATCAAATGGCTCCCTGCAAATCCTCATTTGCATTTGAAGAGCGGAATGAGGAGCGGTGCTGTAGGGATCTGGAAATGTTTGGGGACAAGGCTCAAACGAGGCATGGGATGCAGGCCCACAGTGGGGCCATCACAGGGGCAGCAGTGGGTTTATATTGGATTTGTGTGGGGTTTGTCCTCAGCTCAGCAGGAGAGGAGTGCACGGATAAGTCTGAAGGTGCCAGGGTTTGATGCTGTCTCTCCTCACTCTGCACCTGCAAAAACACCATTTTGGAAAATCCACATGTTCCCATTCTTGTGGCACTGGACAAGGTGCAGAGCAAGGTGAGATGATGGTGGCACTGGGGACCTTGATCTGCAGTGTGGATCTGCCATGGAGAGCCAGATCCCTGCCTGGTTCTGCCTCAGTTTCCCTCTTGGCGTTGAGAGGAACAGCAGATTTGTCTTTACAAACCAGCTGTGGGTCTGCTGGTAGGTAAAACCAGCACTGGGAGATAAAAGAAACAATGGGAAGGATTCTACTGATTGATGAATGGAAAAAGATTTTTGCCTCTACAAATAAACTGCAGATTTGCTGATAAATGAAATTAGACACTGAAAGAGGAAAGAAACAATGGGGAAGAAAAACCCCTAAATTCTGTAAGAATTAAAAATTTAAAGGGAGGGTTGTACATTATAGGGGAATCTTTGCTATCAGGAATTTCAGGAAGTCTGTACCTCTCAAGTACTTCAGAAATGGGGAAGAGAGAAGGGAAATGTGGCCAGGAAAATTGGGGTAAAAAGGAGGCTGCGTCCTCTAAAAATTTGAGAGACTGCAGGGGAATGCCCCATGGCCTCTCTCTTTATTCAAATAAAGTAAAAGGACTCCTCTGTCTCGTTTTTGGACATAAACCTCTGGTGTTTGTGGATTGATTTTCCTGAGAGCATGCAGAGGAGCCTCTCCATTTCCCCAGGCTGCCGTCCAGCTCTGCCTCCTGGGCCAACACTTTCCTCTCCTCCCTGACCCCACTTGTGCCAGGCAGCAGAGACAGAGCAATAAAATTGCATCTGCAGGGAAGGCAGGAGCTCTGGGGTGGCCCTGAGTGTTGAAGTGAGGGGAGAACGACCATCCTATAATGCATCGAACTCCGATTTATTGATTGATCAGTCACTTTAAATAACAGTGTTAATTAACTTCATGCATATTCCAAAATCCAGGTTTACGATAGGCTAACAGAGAAAACTCTAACCACTCCTTTTGTTTTACAATACCGACAATTGTTTACACAAAACAAAACCAGTGTTCCCACTGTGATATGAAAGGTTCCCAAAACTTCCACATCTGTTCCCAGGGTGCCAGCTTTTCCCAGAGAGGGTGTTACACTTGTTATGGGAAGACTGCCTGAGAACCTTATTGTTTATAGAGTGATGCCTGAGAGAGTCTAATTGTTTATAATAATCAGGCTGGGAACTGCTTTTGGAACTGCTTCGCAACTACCTTTTACTTTTCTCTCAATTGCATGGCTTCATGGCCTTTTTCTTTAAGCCATGCTTGAACTAAACTCCCGACACCTGAGGATGTTGCATTTTGCTGCAGCCCAGCCCCAGGGATCCAGGAAAGCAGCAGCCACAGAGTACCAGGCTCCAGCTATTTGCAAAGGCAAGTTAGAGTCAGAAAGATGCAATCAGAGACTGAACTGAAAATAAGACATGGATGTGGCCCATTTTGACATTTATAGCTCGTGTTTATTATGCAAATTGGCCACACTTTATAGGAATGCAGCAGAAGGAGATTGCAAAGGGCACCAACTCATCCTTGATGTCTGCGTTGGAAGTGTCTCCCGCGCATCTGTGGCCCTGCTGAGCAGATTTTTGGGGTGCTGGGGAGGCAGCTGGGGGTGTGGGGGCTCTGTGAGTGGTTCCAATGCCTGGCTGGGGCTGTGGAGCCTTTAAGGATGTGGGTTTGGTGGAACAAGAGGGTGTCAGACAAGGATACAACACAGAGGCATTTCCTTGGATAATTTCAGCAGATCATTTCAGCCAGAGCTCTGGCTGTGCTGCTGATAAAAACAAGAGCAGGCTCCAGGTGCTAAAGTGATTTCAGCATTTATTATAATAAAAAGAAAGGCCCAAAGCAAGGGGGCATGCTCCTAGGGAACAGCACAGCTTCTCTGGGTCAGATTCCCCATTTATCCTGGTTATTGTCCCTCTGGATTGGTTTCTTTTGGGATACTTTATTTGCATGAAGGTTGAAGGCCTCGATTGGCCATTACAGTTCTGTCCAGGCTGGCTCGTTTCACTGGGGGTGCTGCACTTTACTGAGGTGTAATTTCTTATAACTGCCCTTTTAACCCCTTTTACAATATAGCAACCAAACAAACAGTACACGTTAAAAACGAGAGCAGGCTCCTGGTACTAAAGTGATTTCAGCATTTATTATAATAAAAAGAAAGGCCTAAAGCAAGGGGGCCTGGGCCGAGCAGGATGTTCCCTCAAGGATGGAGATGACCTGCTGAACAGACCTCAGCAAGGCAAAGAAAGAATGTTATAGATAAGAAATAATAAACAAAAATGAAAAGAAAAGAATCCTGACTCCTCTTTCAGCTGCCAAGCTAAGAAAAAAGACTTGTACATATCTCAAAATCAGTCTAGCCAGCAGAAATCCCAAGAACAGGTGACATGGGAGGAGCAGCTGTTGTTGATGCCATCCTGCAGGCAGGGACAGAGCCAGGAAATGTCATCTAGAGACCCCAGCACCCTGTGCCATGGACAGTGCCACCCTTGCAGGTGTGCTCAACTCTCCAGCCCACTCTGGGGGTGTTACAGCTCCGTGGATGTCTTCATTTGGAAAGACAGGTGCCAGCTAAGGAAGGCAGGAGCCTCCCCTGAAATGGAGAATGTAAACCCTCCCCACCCCTCCAAATTGCTATACATTTTAAATTAAGGGGCTCTCAGGCAAAAAAATATGGGAGCAGGAAATAACAGCTCTTTAATAGGGAAGAAAATAAAAGGAAAAAATAAACAATGCAGTACACTAGAACAACACTGACAGAGTCAGAACCCAGCCTGACACCCTGTGGGTCAGGGTGTTGGCAGCAGTCCCATTGGAATTGTGGCTCAGCCCTCCTGCAGTGTCAGGGCTGGTTCTGCTGGAGCAGGGATCCTGTAGAGAAGGATGTATTCTTCCTCTGAAGATTCAGTGGAAGAAGAGGCAGCTGCTGTTCCTCTGGGGAATCCAGTGGAGAAGCTGTGCTGGTGTTCCAGAATCTCCAGATTCTATCCAGGTAGGAATGCTTGGCTCCTCCCTCTGGGCTCCCATCTCCCAATGGGATGCTGTAGTTCTTACCAGCCATGCAGGGACATTCAATAGCTGTTATCAGCAGATGTCCCCTCCCGAGGGAGGAGTGATTGTGATCACTCAGAGAGAGATAAGGCAAACTGCCCACTTGACAAAAGACAACTGCCATACAGATGGTGACAGAATACATCTTGCCTTGCAATCTGGAACAGTGGAGAGGCCTGAGGATGTTGTGCAGGTGTTAATTCATGTGCCTGACAGCAGAGAGCAGCTCAGGATGGGCACATTGTTCTGTCCCTGAGGGTTTTGTCCAGCTCCATGACACAGAGCCTGCTGCTGGCTGTGCTCCTGTGGAGAGGACAAACCACACCTGGTACAGCTGGTGTGGAGGAGAGCCACAGTTGCAGTAAAGGGGGAAAACTGCAGGAAAGTGGAAAAATTGTAAGAAAAAGGCCTCATAAAATCATGCCTACTCTGTTATATCAGTGCCTGGCCTTGTCGAGCTAGCAGTTTGCAAGTGCCCATGTGAAAGCAATCCTGGTGTGAACAGTTTGTTAACATAACAATCTATTTCTGGGTGAAAAACAACTAGCACATGCATAAACATTAACTCTATCCCATGAGTAGCAGGGAAGAAAATATGTAAACAATTTAAGAATATAGAGATTTGATGGACAAGTAAAATACCTTTTACTAACCAGTAAAGTAATTGGCAAGAAAGCTCCTGACCAACTAGAGTCCTGCACAAGGTCTGTAAAACTGTATAAAAAGGAGTTATGTGAATAAAAAATGGGCTTTTTTCCACCATGGAATAAATGGAGTCTCATGTGAACTATTCTGATAGAGCACTGTGGCATTCACATTTTCTGAAAAATCCCGTCACCCAGGATTTTTCCCCTGGGAAGCTTAGAAGCCTCAGAGAAAAAGGAAAACAATATTATCTCATTTGCTTCTCCTGTGTTTTGCTCCTTTGGAATGTGTTTGGAGATTGTTTATCCACAGGTGATTGTTTCTTTGGTTTCATGTGAATTGTTTTGACTTATTGGCCAAGCTGGAGAGAGTCCTGAGTTTTCATTATTATCTTTTTAGCCTGCTGTAATTATCCTTTCTGTATTCTTTAGTATAGTTTAGTATAGCATTCTTGAATATAATATAGCATCATAAAATAATAAATTAGCCTTTTGAGAACATGGAGTCAGATGCATCATTCCTCCCTGCCACAAGGCACCCTGCAAATACAATAAGCACAGCCACATAGAACTGGATCTGGAAGAAATTTTGCCACAATGAGCTATTCTACAATAAAAAAGCAGCCCCTGGGAGGTGGGAGGCAGCAAGGGGGACATGCTGCAATCAGCAGAGTCCTGGCCACAGCAGTGCTCCTCAGCAGGTCACAGCAGGCCACCAGCTCTGGATTTGTCATCTTCATAGTGGAGGACACCAGCCCAGCTGGTTCTGCTGGCTCTGCACACAAACTGCCCAGCTGGCAGGCTGAGGGCAGAGGAACCTCCAGCTGGGGACACTGACAAGTGCCTGAGAGAGAAAACTTCTTTCCCCAGCACAGCTGGATTTGCTCAGGGATGTTTCTCTACAAGCAAGTCAAGCAAGTGAATAACAATTGAAGAACAATTTATTAGACACACAAACCTCTTCAGCCTTCTCTGTGGCGGGGAGCTGGGGACAGAGGAGAGGGAGATTGGAGTAATCCCAGATGTAACTGAGCTCTGTGGAGCAGGGAATTTTCACTTCGTTTTTCAGGTGAAGGCAGAGATCCCTGAACTTTCAGCTCATCACTGGGGTGGGAGGGACATGTGCTCTTCAAGTGCCTTGGGCTCAGGTGTCCCAGGTGTTCACAGGGGTCCCAGGATGAGAGGAGACGAGGATCTGACTCCATGTTTCAGAAGTCTGATTTATTATTTTATGGTATATATTATATTAAAACTATACTAAAAGAATAGAAGAAAGGATTTAATCAGAAGGCTGGACAAGAAAGCAGGAATGGAATGATAACAAAATTCTGTGACTGACCAGAGAGTCTGAAACAGTCTGACTGTGATTGGCCATTAATTAGAAACAACCACACAAGACCAATCACAGATGCACCTGTTGCATTCCACAGCAGCAGATAATCAATGTTTACATTTTGTTCTTGAGGCCTCCCAGCTTCTCAGGAGGAAAAAAGCCACATTTCTCTTCACAGAGAAAAGCAAGACACAATTCCTTCCAAAACTATTTCTATATTTCACATTCTTTGAACCTCAGAGAAAGAAAAAACAATTCTTATCTTATTTGCTGTACCTGTGTTATACCAAAGTAGAATACAATCTAGAAACTGTTTACCCAAAATAACAGTGTTTTGTTTCCTTGGCCCATCAGGGCCAAGCATGTGTGTGCATCAAAACTGTCAACTGAAAGTCAAAAAATTCTATACAGTTATATACAAAATTAAATACTTAACAAATTCAATGTAATATAATATAGTTTAAAATAATATAGTATTATAAAATAATTAATTACCCTTCTAATATCAATGAAATCCTCCTCATCATTCTCTCCCCTTGTCGGGGTTGCCTGCAGATACTACAGACCCCCACCAGAATATCTGTGGTCTGTCACATCCCACACCACAGCAGTGACCCCAAAGGCAGCAGGATCCAACCCCAGCAGGTCCAGGTTCCCAGATCCATGTGCTGTTCAGTTTTCCTGATAGGGCAGCTCCAATGTGCCCAGAGCTGCTCGGGTGTGATGTGGCACAAACCCCACATCTGACAGTGAAAGCATTCTGCTGGAGCACAGCAGGAGGAAAGCAAATTACTGTGGAGTAAACCAGAAAATCCATAATGGGTGGGAAGAGGAGGAGGGAACTGGTTGAAGGATCCACGTACAGGACTGTGACAGCAATCAAACAACAGCCCTTTAAATGTCAAGGGGTGTGAGCGTGGTATAATAGCAACCAAAACGCTGCCAAGCTGGGTGATGAGGAACAAAGCAGAGGGATGGAGACATCCACCCATTATCTGCTCCCTGGAGAAAGAGAGGAGGGAGATAATTCAGGTTTATGCTTGATCTGCTGTGTAAATCTTGGAGAGGTAATGTTTTCTTTTATCAAAAGGGGAAAAAAAAGAATGTTTGTTTTCGGCAGTGTCCCTGCCATCAGCCTGAGCTGGGCTGTACAAATGAGATTCACAGAGTTTGCTGGCAGCCAGAGCTGGGCAGGATTGCACCCAGGAGGGATGGAAGCCTGCAGGGATGGAAGCCTGCAGGGTGTGAGCAGCCTTGGAGGCAAAGGACTAACTGTGAGGGGGGCACAGGGGGATCAGCAGTGTGAAAAATGCCTATTTTATGATTGGCTTTTCACAAATATTAAAATGAATATTATATGTGTTGTGTTAGAAAGTTATGCTGTACTAATTTTCTTAAGTAGTGCATTAAATATAGTTTTAGGTTATAACATAATGTTAAAATAGAAACTATGCTATGTAGGATACTTTTTTAAAGAAAGGACTCGCAGTGAGCAGCCACAGGACACCTAAATCTTCAGGAGAAAAAGAATTTATTGCTCCATTACCAGAAGAAACTTCTTTTATCGTCTCTTATCAGAAGAAACAAACTTCTTTCTGCCTTGCTCAGCCCTGAAGACACCGTTAGGATTCAAAGGAAGAAGCTGACACTGACCAGGCAGAATCCTGTATTTGAATGGAATTCATGCATCATGAATGAGATGTATGAATATGCAACAGGTTATTGTTTTTAAGGGTTAATCCTCTGTTAACGTGTGCCCTTTTTCAGCCTTATGTTGCCCAGAAAGAGGTACCTGGACGTCTATAACTCTTTGTTTCCATTGTCTTGTCCTAATCCAAATTGTCCAAATTTTTATTACTCTAATTATATTACTATTTTTATAACCATTTTATTACTATTAAACTTTTAAAATTTTCAAAACAAGTGATTGGCGTTTTTCACAAGCAGGATGCAGGGTTTGCAGCAACGGGTGTGAAATGCTTTTACCTTCACAAATAAAACTCGTGGTGTGAAATGCTTTTATTCTGCACACACCTGCCCTGGGCCAGGGAGGGAATGGGTGGTGGCTGTCCCTGCCCACAGTGCTGGGATTGTCCCTCCACCTCCCTGCCAGGCTGGTGGCAAACAAGGCTGGGAGGGCTCAGAGTGCCTGGGGAGCCAGCACAGCCTGGCTGGCTCATCCACACTGCACGTTTGGCTCCAGTGATGCCTCAAGGCTGACCTAGAGCTGAAGCTGGACAGAGTCAAAGAATAGAGCAGGGATTTATTAAATGGCCTCCTCAATGGATCCACCTTGGGCAGCACAAGAGCCCAGCCAGGGCTGCACCCAAGATGAACCAAAATGGTCCCAAAATGCACACAGGGTCTCTCACTGTGATCAGTTCTGCTCCATTTGCATCTTGCAGTTCATTGTCCCATTCCAGCTTTAGCCCATGCAGTCCCATCCTTGTTTTTCTCTCTCCAGCCCACGGTGTTTGTGCTCTTGGGCTGAGATTTGGATCATTTGTCCTTGGTGCCCAGCTGGAGCAGGAATTGTTTTGTCTCTCTGCTCTGTGCACAGAGCTCACCATGCCCTCATGTGAAGCCCAGACCCACACACTGAAGCAGCACAGAATGTGAAAAATAGAAAAGCCAAAACCTGAGGAATCACCAGGGCTCTCCCACCGTGCTCTGGGTACCTGGCACCCCTGACGGATTTCACTGCAATCACAGTTGGATTTGGTGGTCTTGGAGGTCTTTTCCAACCTCAAAGATTCTACAAATCTGTGAGAAAAAAAAGAACACTGAGCATTGTGAGCTCAGCATTAAACCAGCCAGGCATGAAAAGCGGGGCTGTGTTGGGAGAGGGGAGAGCCCTGGGCTGGTCAAGGGGCAGCAGGGAAGGGCTTTGTACTCTGAGAAGCACAAAAGCAGCTTTTGCAGAGTCAGCTCCTCAGATCTGCGGGTATTTGTGCTTTCATTCATCCCCCTGCATCACAATTCTTTGTGCAAAGCAGGGATCGAGCCCTCTGCTTTCACAGGGACTGGGAAGATGTTCCTGGGTGTTTGCAGAACGCTCCTGCTGTGTATTTACAAGGGCAGAGGAAATGAAGAGCTCAGTGTTCAGAGCAGGCTCTGAGCAGGGCAGGCACCCACTCCAGGGAATCTCAGTGTGGGATTTCCTGCTCAGCTGGCTCAGCTGGGGCTGGGCTGGTGGCACAAACCTGTCCCTGTGTCACCCAATCCCTGTGGGGATGTGCCAGCACCCAGAGGCCACACTAAGCTTTAATGGGCAAAAATGAGCTTTTGTTTGCTGGTGGTGTCATGTTTGGTTTTCCCAGCTGCTCCTCCCATCCAGGTTTTGCACAGCTTGGACCTGTATGTATATTTTATAAGAGGTCTGCTAAAATGTGTTACTGCAGAAATAAAACTAAACACTGCTTCATTTTTAATGAGCCATCAGGGAGCAGGTTATTGCTTGTGTGTTGGAGTGGTTTTCTGCTCCCAGGCTGTTTATACCAAAATGTCTTGGAGGGAAAATTGTGATTAAATTTCTTGAAAGATACCTGTATTTGTGCTGAAAGCCTCTCTCCCAGCCAGGAGTGGGACTGTCAGAGTTGCTGAAGGTGAAGCACAATTCAACATAAATAGGCAGCCTTGAGAACCATCAGCAGAATATTAAATCAAAATAGTGATTTACTCTGTATTAACTGCCCAGTGGTTTCAGCTCCAGCCAAGAACAGCCTCTGAACTCTCTGTGCAGAGATTTTGCCTTTGGGGGGGATTATCATAGTGGAATGATGGAATGATTTGGGTTGAAAAGGACCTAAAAGCCCATCCCATTCCACCCTGACATGGGCAGGGACACACTTCACTGTCCCAGGTGAGACAACCTGACCCTGGGCACTTCCAGGGATGGGCCAGCCACAGCTTCTCTGGGCACCCTGTGCCAGCACTCTCCCAGGGAGGAGCTTCTTCCTTACTCCTTTTAATGTAAAACTATTCTGTCCTGTCCTAAATTATCTGCCTGTGTAAAAAGTCAGTTTCCATCTTTTTATAAGCCACCTTCAGGACCTGGAATGGCTTTGAGCTCTTCTGGAGCCTTCTCTTCTCCAGGTGAGCACCCCCAGCTCTGCCAGCCCAGCTCCAGAGCAGAGGGGCTGCAATCCCTGGAGCATCTCCGTAACTCCAGCCCTTGGAGCATCTCCATAACTCCTGCTCTTGGAGCATCTCCATCACTCTAGCCTTTGGAGCATCTCCCAAGCTCCAGCCCCTGGAGCATCTCTGTAACTCCAGCCCCGGAGCATTTCCGTGGCTCCCCTTGCACCAGCAGCTCCGGGCCGTTCCGAGCTGCACGGGATCCCGTTCTCTGCCGGCCCTGAGGCCACAGTGCTGGGCTCTGTTCCCCTCCCGTTCCCGGGCTCCACTCCCGGCCGTTCCCCTCCCTTTTCCCAGCCGTTCCCCTCCCGTTCCCGGGCTCCGCTCCCGGCCGTTCCCCTCCCTTTTCCCAGCCGTTCCCCTCCCGTTCCCCTCCCGTTCCCGGGCTCCGCTCCCGGCCGTTCCCCTCCCTTTTCCCAGCCGTTCCCCTCCCGTTCCCCTCCCGTTCCCGGCTGCTCCCGGCCGCCGCTGCAGTCCCAGCTCACGCCACACGAGGGCGCTGTCCCTGGCGGGCCGTGCCCTGCGCGGCGCTCCGGCCCGCGGCTGCTCTCGGTGCCCTTTGGGCCGCGCTTCCGGCCGCTTGGGGATGAGGGAAGGCCGGGGGCCATGGCGGGCACGGGGGCGCTGAGGGAAGGCCGGGGCCATGGCGGGCACGGGGGCGCTGAGGGAAGGCCGGGGCATGGCGGGCACGGGGGCGCTGAGGGAAGGCCGGGGGCCATGGCGGGCACGGGGGCGCTGAGGGAAGGCCGGGGCCATGGCGGGCACGGGGGCGCTGAGGGAAGGCCGGGGGCCATGGCGGGCACGGGGGCGCTGAGGGAAGGCCGGGGGCCATGGCGGGCACGGGGGCGCTGAGGGAAGGCCGGGGCCATGGCGGGCACGGGGGCGCTGAGGGAAGGCCGGGGGCCATGGCGGGCACGGGGGCGCTGAGGGAAGGCCGGGGGCCATGGCGGGCACGGGGGCGCTGAGGGAAGGCCGGGGCTATGGCGGGCTGGATGGGAGCTGGGGGTCAGGAGTGTGGGGTGTTGGGTGCGGGGAGGGGGCTGGGGGAGATGGAGTTGGGTCTGGAGAGCTGGGGGTGATGAGGGTCGGGGGCAGAGTGTGGGGTGCAGGAAGGGCGGTAATGGGGGTGCGGGGTAAGCAGGGGCTGGAGGCGGTGTGGGAGGTGGGGGACATTGGAGACTCAGGGTTTGGGGTGCGGAGTGGGGGGGAAGCGAGGTCCTGGAGTGCAGGGCATGGAGGTCTGGGGGCGGCTGGATTCGGGGGTGCAGGGGGGTTTATGATCAGAATGGCTTGTATTGCGGTATGGGGGGAAGGCTGTGGGGTTGCAGGGGGTGCTGCAGTGGGGTTGGAGGATGGCGTGGGAGGCAGGGGTGACGGTGAGGAGGCCGGAGCAGGCGGTTTGGGGGGCTTGGGATGCAGTGAAGAGGGGTAGTGAGGGCCTGGGGGGACAGGGTGTGGGGTTCTGTGGTGGGCTGGGGGAGGCAGCTGTCGGGGTACAGGGCGGATATTGGGGTGTAGTGAGGGCTTGGGGGTCAGTGGGGAGCTGCAGTGGGGGCTGGGAGAGGCAGGGTTTGGGGGGCTGGAGCTTTGGGGGCTGCAGGGTTTGGGGTCTCTGGGGGCTTTGGGACTGTGTAGGGTGTCTGTAGGAGGGCTGGGGTGCTGTGCAAGGACAGCTCTGGGGTGTGGCTGCTCCCTGGGGAGGTGTTGGGCCCACAGCAGGGTGGGAGCGCAGAGTGGGGCCCGTGGGGTGTAAGGGGTGAGCTGTGTGGTGGGGAGGGGGCTGCAACAGCCAGAGCAGGGTTTGTTTTTGCTGTGAGTGTCCCAGAACTTTGTGTGTCCCAGGGTTTCCTGCCAGGGCTCAGCCCCAGATGGTGACACAGGCGGGACTGGGTGCTGCCATTGCTGAGGTGAGGGAGCAGCAGGTGAGTTGTGGGAGCCCTGGTGCTCCCCTGGGCAGGGGTAGGGTCTGTGGGCTGGGGAAGGGCTGCTGGGTGGTGCCAGCCAGCCTCACCCGTGCCCGAGAGCAGCTCCCAGGTGGGCTCCGTGCTGGGCCTCACCTGTGCAGTAACAGGTGTGAACATTCATGAAGCATTTTGATGGTCATGTATGATACTGCAAACAACAGCTGCACCCCTAATGCAGGGAAAAATGGGTTAGGTTGGGGTTTTTTAATGTGTACTGAGTCTTCTTTTGAAAATGTTTTGTGAAGTCAAACTGGTGCTCTCTCAGGTATGGAAATGAGAACCTGGCTACTTGATTTATCACTAGATGCTGTTTGAGTTGCAACTTTGTTCCCCACGTAGCAGGGAACAGTGATAAGGTGGTTTTTGCACTTGAGCAAATGTAAGGCTTTGTTGGAAGTTGTGTACTTTGCTCTCTTGTTTTCATGTCTGGTTTGTCTCCTGCAGGGGGGTTCACCTGGGGACACCTCAGGGCTGTGTGCCCTGGCAGGTGTGGGGAGGGGAGGGCCTGTGCTGGCAGCCTGGCACACAGTGATCCTGGCTCCTGGCAAACATTCCCTGCCAAAATAACAAGTGCTTTTGCAGTTTGTTGTTGCTGCGGGATGGGTGATGTAGCTCTGGAAGTGGTAGAGATGCTTTTGGGAAGGATTTTAGGGGGAGCTGGGGTGGATGATGCTTCAGTGAACACTGATCCAGAGGAATGGGTGTGTATAGAATGGGGGCTCTGGCTTTAGCATTCCTGGCTGGACATCTTGTTTTTTTAATTTCAGGTGGCTGGAGCAGGAGGTGATTCTGCAGGATAGTGAGAGCTGCTCTTGCAGTTTGGTAATTCCTGTGTGGTCTTGTTGGGTTATCACAGAATCATAGAAGGGTTTGGGCTGAAAGGGAAAATAGAGACCCTCTCCTTCCACCCCTGCCATGGACAGGGACACCTTCCACTATCCCAGGTTGCTCCAAGCCCAGTCCAGCCTGGCCTTGAATACATCCACAGCTTCTCTGGGCACCCTGTGCCAGGGCCTCCCCACCCTCCCTAATACCCCATCCAACCTTTGTCTGTGCCTGTTGAAACCATTCCTCCTTATCCTGGTACTCCATGCTCTTGTAAAAACTCCCCCTCCAGCTTTCCTGTGGGTTATAGAAAGCAGCTGTGCCTAATGGATGGTGAACATGAATAAAATCTGTTTTTCAAAGCTGACTTTCTTCTTGTTTAATCCTTTAGTGCCTGAGCACTGTGGGGAGGGCTTTACCTGCTGCAGGTGGCTGTGCAGGAGTGACACCTGCACTGTCCCCGGGGCTGTCACACCCTGAGGATGTGTCCCGGCCCTGCCTGGGGAGCTGTCGGACAATGGGATCCTGAATTGAGCTGTGGGATTTGGGATCATCTCGGTGTGCCGAGCTCCCGCCTCCACTAGAGGGTGTGGAGCGCCGCAGAATCCTCTGTTTTCACGGGAACGGGAGAACCGGGAGCCTTTGTGTTATCGGATGTGCCGGCAGCGAGGCCGTGGCAGGATTACATCCCTCGGGACATCCTGCTCCGTGCCCTGGCAGCAGCCCAGGCTGCATTACACAACGCCAGCCAGCTCGGGGCATGCCATGGGATGTCCCTGGGCAGCCTGCAGCCAGGAGGAGCAGCTGGAGTGTGCAGGGGAGGCAGCTCTGCTCTAGGCTGGGTCAGGTGGAGCCCAGCTCCTGGATGAGGTTTCCTGGAGGGATAACTTGCACATTCCAAGTTCCCTCTCCCTTCTCTTGGGGAGAAAAATTTATCTAAACAGCAGGGACAAATTTCCTGTTTCACTTGCACAAGAGCCTGGCTCCTAGATTTTCCTTCCTGGAGGGAATTTCCACTTGCTCTGCAACCTTCCCAAGCCAAGCCCAACATCAGTGTGCAGTGAAATTCCATAAGGCTGTGCTGCCTGCAGGGCTGTGTGTGCTCCCTGTGCTTGTAGGATGTGCTGCTCAGCTCCAGGTTGGCTCCTTGGCCAGGTGTAGGATTTCTTCCTTGCTAAATTCTGCCTCTAAGTGTCTCACTAAAAACAAAATCCTGAGCAGAACTGGACCCAGCATTGCCCTGCTGCAGCACTGAGTGCCTAAAGGAGCACCCAGAAGGGAGCTGGGTGAGCAGGTGAGGCTGTGGCTGTGGAGGAACACAGGGGATGTTGGAATTCAGGACATCCCTCTGGCTGTCCTGGAGTGCCAGGGCCCCTGCCAGGGGGCTCAGAGACCCTGGCACAGAGCCCAGGATGCCAGGATGTGGTTTTGATTATGACCCATGGAGCAAGTTACCAGCCTTATGTGAAGATCTGCAAGCCACAAACATATAAATAGAATAATAATCAGTTTGTCACAGGGTGAGAAATAGATTTTTGGGGGTTTTAGAATGGGGGTTCAGGGGGTGATGGAGGAATCTGGGTGTGTCCAGCTTTTCTCCTTCTTGGCCTCCATCTTCTGCTGTGATGTTGGCACTTTTAGATGGGTTTAGAGTAGAAGCTCACTGTCTAACATAGGTGATAGCTATTGGGAAGCAATTGTAAATATTGTACATGTAGTTTTTAGTATAAAAACTCTGGGGGCAGGCAGAGTGCCTCTGACTGAATGGACCTTGGCAGGCCAGAAGAAAGAATTTCATAGATAAGATACAATAAACAACCTTGAGACTGAGAACTAAAGAGTTCTGACTCCTTTTTCAACTGCTGGGCTGGAAAAAGAGACTTTCTAACACATCTTGGGGTCACTGAGCAGCAAAATCCTGAGAAGGCTCCTCTGCAGCTGCTGGTACCGTGTGGGTCTGTGACATTTTGGAGGTGGATCCATCTGGGAGGGGAGCAGCTCCACAGACAGGTGGGTTGTGCAGCTCTGTGGTGTCAGGAGGGCCCGAGGCCTCCATGTGCTGCCAGGGATGTCCAGTCAGAGCCTGGCATGGGAAGAGCCAACTGACATCTCCAGGGACCCTCTTGGAGGAATCCTATGGGTGAATGTCCTAGAGGGAGGAGGGGTCCCAGAGAGCTGGGTAATATCCAAGGATTGCTTCTTCCAGACTCAATAGCGTCACTATGGACAAGGAATGGAGCAAAAGGGACAGGAGAGCTGAGGGATGGATATGGAGCTGTGTCAGGAGAGACAATGAGGGGGAACAACGGCCAGGATGGACACAGGGATGGTGTCTGAGCGTGCTCTGGCGTGCTCATCCATGGCCAGGAGTGCTGATGGGAGGGAAGTCAGAGAGCGTGTGCCCCCAGTGCCAGAGCTGGTGCAGAGCCAGCCGTGGAGCAGCAGCCAGGATCATAACCCAGCCAACCAAATCCTCTATCAGCTGAGCATGAAATGGAGATTTATGTGTGTAATGAGGAAGGAGGCAGACAGGAACCTGTGTTATACCTCAACTGCAGCCAGGCCAAATCCCAAACACTGGGGCTGTGCTGGGATCTGGTCAGACCCTGTGGAAAGGGAGCATCCCTCCCTATGGGCATGGTGATGCCAAGGCTGTGGGGAACAAGCTGAGGGCAAGGTGGGGCAGGTTGGTGAGCTATGGGGAAACCTCTTTATCCTCCACAGCACAGCCCAGAGAGGGCCTGGCTGTGCCTGGGGTGTCTCCCCTCACACTGAGCCCAGCCCTGCTCCAGGGCTGCCTTCTGCTCTCCCCTGCTCTGCTCCTGGTTTTGCTGAGGCTGGAGGAACTTTGAGCTCTGTGCCTGTCTGGACCTGAAGCTGGGGCAGCAATCAGCTCCCACTGTCTGTGTTAGGTAAGGGTTTGAACTTTGCCCTGCTGAAAGTGGAAATGTCTGGCCTGCTCTGATCTCTGCAGGAATTGTGAGTGTGGAGATTGAAGGCTGTGGCCACTTCTGCTGGGTAAACAGCCAGAGAACTGCCTGTTTGCCACCTCTCCTCTCCCTCAACCCCCCACTGAAGATGCTCTGGCAGCTCTCTTGGAGTGTGACATCTGGGAATAACGCTGGCAGCCCGCAGTGCAGCCCAGACCACTTGGTGACAGCTCACCTCTGCTGAGAGGCTGCTTTTAGCTGTTCCCTCAAGAGCTGTTTTTAGGTCTGGCTGTAGCGCTGCTCTTCCTTCAGCAGCAGCTGAAGTCCTTTGGGCACAAGAAGGACATGTCTGGTGTCTCACTGCCCTCATCCTGGGGGGATGGATGAGGCTGGGCCGGGCACAGCCTGAGCATCCTCACAACTCCCAGCTCCCACCAGAGCCAGGACTGCGTGGCAGGAGTTGATGCCAATCACTGTGCTGTGGTAATAAAGTGAGGGGGCAAGCAAAGAAAGCTTAAAAATATATATTTTTAAGCCATAGCTAAGAAATCTGCCATGGATCCAAGTTGGACTTTGCAGTCAGAGGTGAGCAGGCTTAATCTGACAGCTATTTCTTAAATATTTTAAAAGCTGCCTGGAATAAACTGAATGCTTCCGAGTAGTGACCTAAATTCCACTTGCTGTAAATTTCATTAGAAAGTGGATTTGTGTGCCTGCCAGGCTTCTTTGCAGCTTCATTGATCTGCCCAAACCATGTGCTGTGCAAGTGCCTTCCTCAGCAGATTTTTAAAGAGCTCACTGCTGCCTGCTGCCAGCCCAGAATGTGACTTGTTTTCTTTCTTTTCTCTCCTCTACCTCTTTATTTTTTGTTTCCTGGTGCAAATGCATGATTTGTTTACCAATCACATTGCATCATTAGTTGCACAGAGTCATCCCACCGGCTGCGTGGGCACGGATGGAGCAGCTGGGAAGGAAAATGTCACTGTCTCCAGCTCACTTGATGTGCTTTGCTCCCAAATCTCCATCCCACGCCATGAAGGCCAAAGACTTTCACAACCCTGGCAGCTGCCAGCAGCTCTCTGCTCTCCAGCACTGTCACCTGTGGTTGTGACACCCCCTGGAAAAAGCCTCCTCTCCTCCTGCTGTCCCCAAGTGCTGTCTGTCCCTGTGCAACCACAGCTTTGGATCCTGTGGAGAGGTGTAATGGTGGCACAGATGGCACAGACTGAGGAAAATAGCCTGGAGAGAGCTGGGACTGCCACACCTGTGGATGCAGGAGCAACATGCAGTGCCCCAGGCCTGACAGGGTCCCACAGGGGATGCTGAGCTCCCTTGCTGTGCTTGCAGCCCACCTGCAGGGTTAAAGGGGGTGGAGAGGGGCTCTGTGCAGCACCACAGGGGCACAGGGCAGAACCACAGCTTTGTGGCATGTTTGGTTTCTCTCCTCCAGTGGGGTTCAGCTCCTGTGTTGCCTGGTTGGGCTGAAGCACTGGGTGAGGGGAAGGTCCCTGTGTCCCAGAGGTTGGATACCCAGCCCTGCCTGCCCCACGGGAACCCTATTTTGGGGCTGTCCCCCTGTCCCTGGCACTTCTGCTCCTGGAGGACCCCCAGCCTGGGGAAGGGCTCCATCACAGTATGAAACTCAAGTTTTGGAAGCCCCAAGGCCTTGCTGTGTTTGGGGGTTGGGCAGGCTGTGCTGCACATTAAGGCCTAACCCCAAGCCCATCCTACAGGAATGAAGTGCTGACCCCCAGCAGGAGCTCTGACAGCTCTTCCCAGTTCACAGCACGAGGCAGAGCTGGCTTTTGAAGAGGAGCTTTCCTGCCCAAGGACAGTCCCAGCACTGCCAGGCTGGCATGGAAAACAGCCCTGGCAGCAAGCCCAGGGGTGGGTCTGGGCCAGGAGGGCATGCTCATGTTGAAGGGATGTCTAAGGGGATTGCTTATCACAGAAATGTTCTCCAGAGGGTGAGATTGCAAAACATGGGTTTCCCTCAGCTGTCTCCTGTGCAGCTGGGAATATGGGAGGGACTGGAAATACCCCAAACCCACTCAGAGGGGTGTCTAGTGTCAAGGGTGGAGGTTGGAGAGAAATATCTCCCTCTTCTAACCACTGCCTATGACTGAACATTGTGAAGACACATCTGGAGGGGGGGGTTGGTGCTTCTCTTGCTGTGTGGGTGATGAAAGTGGGAAGAAATCCCTGTCTTGGAGCTGTGGAACATGGGACTGTCCTGCCTCCTGGTGAGGAAGGGGCTTTCTTGGGCTGAGTTTTTGCCCCCAAGCAGCAGCAGCCCTTCCACTGCCTTCCCTTCCCCTTTGGGGATGCTGAATGCCAGGATTCTCCAGGTGCTGCTTCACCTCTGCTGTACAGCAGTGATTTATTTTCAGAAGTTAAACCTGAGGTCTGACAAAGACCCCACAGCTTGGGCCAGCAATATGCTGTGAGTACCTTGCTGGCTGTCAGCATCCAGACTAGGGCTAAATTAATTTCCTGTAAATCTGAAATGCTCTGCCAGTTTCCCAGCTTCTCAGCACCTCTGCTGGAGCTGCCTGTTAGATTTATTTCCCTGGGGTCTTAGGTGTACAATAAGTTTTGCAGAGGTGATGACCCAATCCCATCCCCTCGTGCTGTCAGCACCCAGAGCCTTTCCTTAGTGCAGCTCTTGATGACAGGTTTCTCTTGTGGCCCCAGGTGGCTTCATCTGTCCCCAGCTGCAGGAAGGGCAGGGAGGAAGGAGATTGGAGGCAAGAAGTCTCCTGGCTCTGTCCTGCTTTTTTTTGGGGCAGTGAGGGTGGTTCAGCCCCTGGGAGGGGGTGGCTCTGCAGGTTCACCCTGTGCCTGGCAGAGTGGCACCAGGGCTGTGCCAGCCTGGCCATGACTGGGCGCTGGGATGGCAGGGGAGCTCCCCTGTGTCATTCCCCTGCCCAGCACAGCGAGGCTGCAGCAAGGACAGTCTCAGAGTTTCTGTGGTCGAGATGACCCTGAGGTGTTAGAAAGTCTCTATTTCCCAGCCCCGCAATCGAAGAAGGAGTCAGGATTCCTCAATGTGGTTTTTAAGGTTTTTTTATTTTCTGTTGTCTATAACATTCTTTCTCTGACCTGCTGAGGTCTGTCCAGCAGGTTGGTCTGTGGCACACTGACCACCCTCAGGGTGGTGTTATCTTTTTATACCCAAAACTACATGTACATTATTTACAATAATTTTCCAATACCTATCACCTATGCTAGACAGTTGTTTTCTACTCTACACCAATCCAAAAGTGCCACCATCACACAGAAGATGGAGGCTAAGAAGAAGAAAGAAGAAGGACAAGACACACTGAAATCCCTCCATCGTGGCTTCTGAACCCCCATTCTAAAAACCCCAAAATTCTACTTTTCTACCTTGTGACAAACTAACTATCATTCTACTTAAACTCTCATGGCTTGTAAATCTTCACATAAAGTTGGTAATTTTCTCCATGGGTTAAAATCAAAAGCACAGGTGTCTTTGGCTTTATGACAAGGTCTCTGAGCCCCCGGCCAGGGACTCGAGCCATCCAGGGCAGCCAGAGCAATGTCCTGGGTTCTGACAGGGCAGCTGCACTTGGGAGTGCTGACCAAAGGGCTGCTCAGGGGGCAGCTGCCAGGGACAGCTGGATTTAATTGTTGGGAGTGTCACCAAAGCAGCAGTTTCTCTCTGCAACCCGTGAGGGTTTATGTAAAAAATGAAATTTCTGTCTATCTCCTTCCTTGTGCTTTCTCATCTCCGCCAACGGAGCTGAAGATGGGAGAGGATTTTTTCCCTATATTTAGCTTTGGAGAAATTGCTATAACTAATCGGCTTTAGGATTCTGTGTTCTCTCTTTTATTTTATCTTTTCCTGTCACTAAGACCTTGTCATGTGGCTGTGGACTGCAGTCCCTGGCTCTCTGTTTGCTGGGCTTTCATGGAGTCAATTAATAACCCATAAAAATAACACCTCCAGCTGTTCCACTTGCAGCTGCCAGGCTGGAGTCTAATTATGGGGCCTTGGATCCCAAATCCTGCTTTGCATGTAAAAGTGCCAGTGAATAGAAAGAGGCAGAGGAGATGGCAATGCAAAAAAGGAATGTGGTTTGGGGTCTATTTTTAGCCTTTTCAAGCCAAATGCAAAAAGACCCTCAGGCTGCTTGTGTCCTGCTGAATGTGATCACATGCACAATATTGTTCCCATGGCAAAGCGCAGCAGCCAGGATGGGTTGGGGGTTATTTTTGGTAATTAACTTGCCCACATTGCAAACGTCCTTCTGGGTTAGTTTGCACAGTGCCGTGTTGTGGCTCACATCCATGTGCTAATGGGTTTATTGCAATCAGCTCCAGCTCTCTCTGTGTCCCTGAACGTGCCAGGGCAGTGGTGGGGAGGGGAAGCACACAGCTGCTCACCCAGGGCATCTCACTGAGTGGTTGCTGCTAAAGGGGTGCTCAGCCTCCCTCAAAAACTCCTTTCCTGCTGACTGTGACACAAAATTAATTTACCTGGGGCTCTGACGGATAGGTGATGGTGTCCCTTTCATATCATCCTGTCTATTGTGCATCCTCATCTGCTTTCCAAGCTGGATGTTGTCTCTGGGCGAACTGCTGGGCAGATTTGTCCTCTGCTTCTCTGGAGCCTCTGCTGGGCTGGTTCTGCCCCATCTCCCACCACTGCCATATTCACCTGCCTCTTGCCTCCTCCTGGGTGCTTCATAACACTCTCTTTCCTTGCTCCCCACAGAAGTGGTGTGGCAAAGGCCCACAAGGGCCTGTGTGCATGGGGGGGTGTTGGGGATGGGGCACAAGGAAAGCACTGGGCTCGTTTCCAGTCTCTGTCCAGGGAGCTGTCTGGGAGCATTTCAGTCCTTTCCATCACAGGGCTCTTGTTTAATTCAGACTCAGCCTGATTGTGACCAAAAGCAAATCAAACAGCTGTTCATTAGACAATTAAATACTTAGTGGCCACACATTAGCCTGTAGCCAGCAGCTTGTAACCATGACTGCAAATAGGCATCCTGTGCTGGAGACCATCCCCTTTGCCAAAACAAGTTATTTGGAGACTGATACTGAAACCTGCTCTCAGAAAAAACTCTGACACCTCCCACTTGCACAGGGGCCACAGCTGTGACAGTGCCACCTCTTCCCTGTCTCCTCAGGCTCCCTCTGACAATCACCAGAGCCAGGAGGTGTTAAACACCTTCTCTGGGGGATGGAGCCACTCTCTCAGAGGGTGTCCCTTCAGTGGAGCTCTGCTGTGAGTTCTCTTAACCAGGGACAGAGGATGCTATCAATCCATCCAGCCCTGCCTGGCAAAGAGATTGCAGACGTGGCTTTCCATCACGCGCTACATTAGCCAAATTAATTCCAGGACAGGCAGCCAGCGGTGCTCGGGGCCGAGACTGATGAATGCTGCAGAATGTCAGAATGAGCAGAGCTGCTGCCTGCTCTGTGCCAGCTCCTCAGCTGCAGCCAGTGCCCTCTGCCTTACACCCCTCCAGAGTGCTGAGCTCTCAGTCACTGACACAGACAATTCAATTGCAAGGAACATCTGCTCGGAATTGTGCTCCCATTCAGGCTGCTGCCGCCGCCATGGGGTGACATTCTTCATGTGTCTTGCCTGCTTTCTTTAATCTCCTAAACACAGGCATGCCTGTGGAGCACAGAAAGGTTCCTCCCCCGTGAGAAGGAGAAAGAAATTAGCCAGCAGATCGAGCGTGTACAGCAAATAATGAGATTGCCTTGGATACAGGGCTGGAATTCATGCAAAGCATGATGCTGATCAGAGACGATAAGCAGCGCTTCTGGGGTCTGCAAACAGCGTCACCAAACTTGTGTTTCTCAACTTCTGAGACTCACATGGACGAAGGCTGCCAGCACAGGCCTGATCCACAGACTGCAAGTTAAAAAATAAACCCTAAAATAGCAATACTGGTAGTTATTTTGGTGTGCAAGTGCCTCATAATGCCTCGTTTTCCTCCAGGCAAAGGAATAAGCTGTACAGACACAGGCACTGTGGTGCTGGAGGAGCAGCAGTCACAAAGGCAACTTGTCCTGACAGAGCTCCACTGAAAGCTGCTGTGTTTGCCCACAGGACCCAGCTCTAGTGGAGTCAGTGTGTCCTTTAAAAGAAGATGGATTTGTGCAATACTTTTAATAGTAAGTGTTTCTTATTACTCCTCTTTTATTAAAAAAAATATTTATCAACATGTTAGAGACAAATAGGGACAAAGTTTCTACCTGGTGAATGACCCAGCAGCTTGATTCAGTGCTTGTTGAAGCAGCTGAGAGTATTTGTACTGTCAGACTCATTAGAAGGAGGGATGGTAAACAGCTTTTGTTTTTATTTTTATAGGAAATTTACTCATCGTTTCTGTGAGCCTTTGCCTGAGACTCCTATTTTTCTAAGAAATGAGTGATCAGATGCTGGCAGTGCTTTAAGTCATTTAAAGAGACAACTGGAAACAGGCTGTTCCCTGGAAGGCAGGTACCAGGCAGCTCCCAGGCACATGGACACAAGGGCTGTTTGAAAAGGCAAGTAGAAAAGTCAGGCATCCTCAACATCCCAGTGAACCCTTCCTCACTCACAACTCCAGCTCCCTGTATTATGAGCTTGACATCTTTAGCATCAATAAAATACCTCAGCAAATTAATTATTATCCAAGTGTTTTTCCCTGTATTCCCTATACTTTTATTTTCTTTACTAGAAAAAGGTCATGGAGTTCTCTTTAACCTGATGTCTAAGGGATAAAATAGCCCCCAGAGGGTGTCCCCTGCTCCTCACAGTCCCCCAAGAAAACAGTGCTATCAGCCTTTTCAGTGTTACAAACATCCAACACAGGTATTGTAATAAATGTTGGATCTGATTCTTCACCCAGCATCCCCACTGCACAGCTCCTCACATTTCATTATCTCTGTACGAGCAGCCCCCCCTGCACCACCTGCTCACTTTTGTTTTAGCATCTCACGGCTCCTGAGCAGCACAGACTCGAGGCAGGGAGCCTTGGATGGGTCCAGGCTTTGCAGGGAGAGCTGGGAATAAGGGCTGGGACACTTGCCATGCTCATCCCAACTCATCTATTTTATGAATCAGGACTTGCTCCTATTTGCCAATGTTTGTCTGCGTAACCTTTGCTGTCAATGGGGCCGGGGCTCTGATGTCAGCTGCTGGACTCCAAGCACTGCCAGCTGGTGTCCCTGGCCAGCTCCCAGGCTACAATTCAATTTTCCTACCAGTCACTTGAGAAGACAGGAAAAAACATGTTTCTGCCTGTTTGTGGCATCCAGAAATAAAGGGCTCCAGTCTACAAGGTCATTTAAGGCTTTTCTATTGGAAAGCTCAGATAAATCAAATAGTGGTATGGAGTTAATACAGCTTCACTTATGGTGCAATAAACTACAGTAAACGAAGGCTGCTTTAATCCTGAATAAAAATCTCATCATGGAATGTAAAACCCTCTAGGTATTGTACATTAACATCCCCTCTCTGAACACAGGCCAGTCTGCAGATATTTTACCCTTATCCCGATCTGGTGAGTAGTGGAAAACTACTGCAGAGCTAAAAGGCAGGAATTCCTGGAAATAAGGGAACCACCCAGGAAGTGAGGAGCTCTGCTCTCCTTTCTCATACTGACTTTCTGTGAGACTTATCCTGTGGCATTTCGTGAACCTCAGCATTTATACTGCATTTTGGGATTATTAGTGTCTTCCCTGCCATTATAAAGGGCTTTAGGATCTCCAGAGATAAGTGGAGAAATTTTTCCTGCTGTTCACTGTTTCCCAGCATGGGCTGTCCAGGGAGCTCACAAAAATATGTACAGCTGTAATGGATGGGCACATCCAGGTCTGTGTCTGGAGGGCTGAACCTGGGGGTCACAGTTAATTTTAAGGGAAGAGGGGTGAAGGAGTTCACACATCCTCACACCCAGCTTTACCAGTTTGTCTCTCCCTAGACTGACAAGGGTAAAGCAAAAATGGTGACACCTAGTGAAATACCCGTGATGCATTAAATAAAAACTTTGTGCAAACCAGAATCAATGTCCCCAGGGCACAACTCTGTTCCATTAACTGTTTGTCACTCATCATGCTTATTATTATTTCCATCATGCTGGCAGTGTTATCATTTGGGACCATTTCCATGGCTTTGAAGGTTTAGGAGGCAGGTATTTATTTCAATGCAGCCAGTAGTACATAAAAAATCCCACTGACTCAGACAGGACTGATTTGTGAGGGAATGGCTCTTGAAGCACTTCAGTGTGTCTGAACCCAAACTCTCATCCCTTTTCCACTTATTTTAATAAATGTACAGCTTAGCAGCAAGACCTTGAGTGAACACATTCTCTCTTGTCATGAACTGCTGACAATCTCCTCTCTTTAATACAGCAGCTCTGAAGATAAGACTTGATGGACAGTAAGAAATCAGGATGGCTTCACTTTTCTTCACTGCCTGGGATGCAAACAAAAGAAACCAGAGCAAGTTCCTGCCTGCTGAAATTCCAGGAGCTTGAGCTGCATTCCAGCACGGCTGAGAGGCATTTTGAATATTTTCTCATATGCATTCGCCCTGCACTGCTCACAACAACTGCACTTTCAGTTAGTTATTATTAATAGTAAAGGATGGACTTCCAATAGTTGTCATTAATTTCCATGGCAATATTGCCTGAATCAAGATAACAGTTGCTTTAGGTTGTGTAACTAAAGTTCATAACGTGAAGGAATGCAGCCCAGGGAAAGTGCTCGGATGGGGGGAAGTGACCGCCCTTGCATAACCTCCCTCAGGCCAAACTTCCCTTCATATCTAGCAGGCTGTGTTCCTAATTTTCTGAAAATATGGAATGGTTTGCACTTTCAGCCTGTGTCCTCTGGGCTTCAGTCTCCAGCATGCCTCACAGCTTTCCTGAAACATTTCACCCACACATTTATTCATTATATTCCTCCTAACGATGCGTGGCTGGAGCTTCCATAAGAGAAGATGTAACAGGAAAATAAACAACAGCAGAAAAATGTAAACTTATGTTACTTTCCTCTTCTTTGTCTATCTTGCTAAGATTGTTGTTTCTGCAGAAAACAACTGAGACTAAGATTGATTTAGACATTAAATTATGGATTTTCACTCTTATCAATAAACTCCAAATACCTTTAAAAGTCCAAATAAAGCTTTTCTGGTTACCTGGCCATTTGGTGAAGCAGAATAGAGGCAGTCAGTAAGAATTAAAACATTGAATCTAAAGAGGGAAATGTTATGAACAAAAAGAAATCTGAGTAGGCGTAAATTCCTCGCCCTGCTATACCAGTAGGATTATATCTCAGGCTTTCAGAGCAGGAAAAGGATGTTGCAGGCATAATGGCATGGAATATCAATCAGATAACTAAATCTAATTACAGTTAACTCGTTAATTCCAGCTACATGAAGGCAGCTGGCCAAGTGCCACAACAGAAATGAGATTCAGAAGAACAATTTCTCAACATGAAACAGCTTCTTGTAAGGACTAGTTCAGATCAGACAAGGGGCTATGCTTGACTAACTTTAAAAGACACAAGGTCTGTATAAGAAAGAATGGCAGCTTAATCCCTCATTTGTGGTAACCACAAATTCAGCTTTTCTAGGGAAAGAATTGCATCAAAATGTCAGGACATGACTCTGAATTCTAGTAGATTTATATTCTAAGGGAGTGAGCCATTAATAAAAGATGTTGTGGGTAAACAACATGTCTCAGTAGTGCTGCTGAAGAGAGCAGAGACACGAGTTCCTAACTTTCAAGTCCTTATTTTAACACTCTTTGTGATACTCTGGTACTGTAAAAAGCACAATTGTACTTCTTGCTTTTAGTACATCACAGCTAAACCACTCATGGTGTGAGACTGAGCTCTTCGAGGTGTCCCAGAGTGCAAATACCCTGAGCTGGGTGAATGCTGGCTGATTCAGAAAAGGCAGAAAGATGCTCCAGCAGTGAGTAAGGTGAGTCCCTGCACTCCCACTGCCCCATGACCCTGGAGTACTGTGCTGTGCCATCACCCTAAACTGACCTTGGCCCTGATGGTGTCTCAAACCCACCCAGAAGCCCCCAGAGCCCTGCCCTGAGGGAGCCACAAGAGGTGTGGGACCACAGGAAGCTCAAGGGGCTGAGGGCAGGGGAGATACCTGCAGGAGGTGCCATGTCCCACTGTCCATGCCCTCCTGCACCCATGGTGTGTGTCTGTGACTCTCTGTGTTTGGGTGTGGGAACTCAGGACATCCCTCTGGCTGTCCAGGGCAGGGGTCTCAGAGACCCTGGCACAGAGCCCAAAATGCCTGTGTGGTTTTGATTTTGACCTGTGGAGCAAATTACCAACCTTATATGAAGATCAGCAAGCCATGACAAATTAAGTAGAATGATAGTGAATTTACCACAAGGTGAAAAAGTAGATTTTGGGGTTTCTGGTATGGGGGTTCAGGAGGCAAGATGGAGGGAACTGGGCATGTCCAGCCTTTCTCCTCCTTCTTCTCCTCCATCTTCTGCTGTGATGTTGACACTTTTGGATTGGTTTAGAGTAGAAGATCACTGTCTAACATAGGTGAGAGGTATTGAAAGTAATTGTAAATATTGTATATGTTGTTTTTAGTATAAAGACATAACACTGCCCTGGGGGCAGGCAGAGTGCCTGGAACTGTCCTGCTGGATGGACCTCAGCAGGGCAGGAGAAAATTTTTTTATAGATAAGATGCAATAAACAACCTTGAGACCAAAACCTGAAGAGCTCCGACTCATTCTTCAAGTGCTTGGGCTGGGAAAAGAGACATTTAACATTTCTTGGGGTCATGGCGACCAGCAAAAGATCCTGAGATTTGGGGGGGCACTCTGCCCCTCTGCTCCACTCAGGTGAGACCCCACCTGGAATACTCTGGGCATCCTGCACAGGACATGGACCTGGGATGATTGGAGGGTTGGAGCAGTTCTGATCTGAGGAAAGGCTGGGAGAATTTGCATTGTTCAACCTGGAGAAGACTTCAGGTTCAGCTAGCTGCAGCCTTCCAGTATAGAATCACAGAATCACAGAATCTGCTGAGTTGGAAAGGACCCACCAGGATTATTGAGTCCAACTCCTGGCCCTGGACAGGAGAATCCCAGCATGTGAGAGCATTGTCCAAATGCTCCTTGAGCTCAGAGAGCCTCAGTGCTGTGAACAAGGTGCTATGCTCTCCCTGAGGAACCTGTTCAGTGCTCAGTCACCCTTTTGGTGAAAAACTGTTCCACATATCCAACCTAAACCTGCCCTGACTCAGCTCCCTGCTGTTCCTGAAGGGAGCCTGCAAGAAAGATGGGGGAAGAGTATTTACCAGGGCAGGACAAGGGGGAATGGCTTCACACTGACAGAGAGAGGTTTAGATTTGTTTATTCATCAATCCTGGATGTGTTTAGGAAAGGACTGGAAGTGGCACTCAGTGCAATGGTCTAGTTGGCAAGGTGGTGTCAAGTCATAGGTTGGACTCGGTGATCTCAAGGGTCTTTTCCATCCTAACTGATCCGATGATAAGACATTTGCAAGAAATTCTCTTTTGTGAGGGTGGCGAGGTAGTGGAACGGAGCAGCTGTGCCTCTGGGAGTGCTCAAGGCCAAGCCGGACAGCGTTCGAACCAACCTACTCTAGTGCAAGCTGTCCCTTACACCCGCAGCAGGCTGAAACTCCATGACTCGTACGAACCCTCCCCACCCGCACCACTCCTCCCTCACGCCCGCCGGCCGCCCCGCGCCGCCCACGGCGCATGCGCCCCGCCCGTCCCCGCCCCCGGCAGCCCCGCGCAGGCGCCGGGCCCGCCCCCGCCCGGCACCGCGAACGACGGGCGGCGGCGCGCGCGCCCCTCCCGCGCAGGACGGCGCTGCCCCGGCGGCATGAGGGGAGAGCGCGGCCGGCTCCGAGCGGTAAGCACGGCGCCGAGCCTCCCGGGGCCCCCGCCCTGCCCCGCGTCCCCCAGCCCCGCGTCCCCCTGCCCCGCGGCAACTTTCCCATTGTCCACCCGCTCCCCGCCGGCTCCTCTCAGCGCTGGCTGCGGGCAGCACCAAGGAGCGGTCGGCGCTGCCCGTGGCGAACGGGGGGTGGTGGCGGTAATAATGGTGGTGGGGTACGGGTGGTGATGGTGGGGCAAGGGTCGCAGTCCTTCTGCGGGTCACGGCGGCGCCGCGGCCGCTGCGCTCCGGCCGCCCCGGGCAGGCGGCTCTGGCCGAGTCCCTCTGGGGCAGCGCGGGGCTGTCACAGGTGTCCCGTCCCCTCCCGGAGTGTCCCGGGGCAATGCGGGGCTGTCACAGGTGTCCCGTCCCCTCCCGGAGTGTCCCGGGGCAATGCGGGGCTGTCACAGGTGTCCCGTCCCCTCCCATAATGTCCCGGAACCCTCTGGGGCAATGCGGGGCTGTCAAAGGTGTCCCGTCCCCTCCCGGATTGTCCCGGGGCTGTCGCCAGTCTCCCTCCATCCCGTCCCCTCCCGGGGTGTCCTGCATCCCTCCGGGAGAGCTCAGGGCTGTCACCGGTGTCCCTTCTCCTCTCGGGGTGTCCCGGTCGCTGCGGGTCTGTCCCGGGTGTCCCGGCTCCCTCCGGGAGCGCTCAGGGCTGTCACCGGTGTCCCCCCATCCCGTTCCCCTCGCGGGGTGTCCCGGTTCCGCGGAGTTTCTTTGTTGTGTAACTCTTTTTGTCCGTGGATTAAGAGAGGGTTTGCGTCTGTTTGTGCTGATTCAGGTGTTTTTTTTAAAAAAAAAAAAAAAAGAAAAATTGGGGGGTAGTCATGGGTAAATTCTTCTCGGGGCTGGGATGTCGGAGAACTTTCCCGTGGCTCGGGGGTTGTTTTTGGCTCGGGCCGGGGCCGGGAGCGCTCCTGCAGCGCCTTCCGGACAGAAAAGCGAAGCGAACTTGCTGTAGCGAACCCATTTCTTGCTGTAGCAAACTCATTTCTCGCTAAAATGAGGCTGGCTCGCAGCCCGCGATTCATATGCGAGTGCTACTGCCAGGATTTTTCAATAAACGTAATTGCAGTCGAGAGAGTTCGGGTCAAGCGCTTTGCTGGGTAGAGCAGGCACCAAGCCTTTGGAGTAATTCCTCTCCGTGTTGCCAGTGAATCTTTTCTGGCTGCACAGTGGAATTTTTCTCCAAGTTTTTTCCCCCAGTTATAAGTTTTCCTCTAAAGTTTCTTTTTTTTTTTTTTTTTTTGAGATGATCAAGGAATGCCATTGATCCATCAGTAATCCATTTTCTTTCCTTCTTTCTGCAAACAAACACTCTTAACACTTTTTTTTAAACCTCTTTTTGTGCTTTCTGTACTTCTTTATTGTTGTTTTTTTCCCCCTAGTCCTTGCTCTGAGCAGGGCAACCCACATACAGTGCTGGGGGACTGGGAAATGCTTCTCTGCCTGTCGCTGGGATGTGTCAGTGTTTGGTTCTCAGAAGCAGCAGCACAGGAAATGTCACCATCCTGACAAAGAGTCATAAAATATGTTGAAGATTTGTTACTAAAAGTGGACTAAAAATGTGCTAATTTTATCTTGTCTTTGGAAGAAGTGATAAGTAATTTCTGACAGAAATATATATAAATATACATAAAGCTTTTCAGGGCCCCTGTTGGGTTTTAAAAGAGGTTGTCAGGGAATTGTGAAGGATTTCCTGTGGAATTGCTAGCGTGGTACCACGCACGGACTAATTGTAAGAGAAAATTGAAAATGGCTTCCTACGTCTGACATATGGTTTTAAAAATTTCTTTTTCAGGTTTGAGTTGATCTCACTAAACTGCAGCCATGGTGCAGAAGTACCAGTCCCCCGTGCGGGTGTATAAACACCCTTTTGAGTTAATTATGGCTGTAAGTATTAATTTTTGCTGCAATTTCCTTCTTGACATTTCCTTGTGTTGCTGAGTTCTTGCTGGGCTTTGTTTGGTAGATACTGTAGAAAATACAAAGCTGAAAACAAAATGCAAAATAAGAGAGCTGTGTGTTTCAATGGTTTCTTCTCTGCCTAGAGTATTTTCTTAGCATAATGTGCTCTCCTTTTCTGCCAAAGTTTAGACAGTGATTACAGATGTATTTGGAAGTTAGAGCAAAAGTAGGATTGAAGTGTGCTGGGAGTTGATTAGTGGGGGCAGACTCTTCTAGAACGGGAGGAAATGTCATGTACACTGATTAAAACATTGTTATGTTGTGGCTTCATCAGAGTTTGTAGGATTAGAGAGCACAGAGAAAGCCATGAAAGCAAGGATATGCCTGAATGAAAAGGGAGAAAGGACCCTGGAAACATTTTGAGGGAAGAGAAGAAAAAACTTTGCAGGGAGGCCAGAGAGATGAACAAAAAGCCTTTTGGGTGCATGTTGCTAATTGGTGTGATAGTGATAGATTTCTTTCTTCCCAAATAGTAATGGAAAGAAAGAAATTTAATTAGGTTCTCTTTTTTTTTTTCTCTCTCTCCTCTCCCTCCCTTTTCTTTCCTTTCAGAAAACAGAGCAGAAGTAGGTATTTGACATTTTAAAGTATATTCAGTTGAAACCACAGCTGTGGGGCTCTTCTGAGTTACAGAGAGCAATTAAGGAGCTTTTCCCTGATAAAAACAGTTAAAAGTGAACTGTAATCTAAATAATAATTGTTTGATTTCACTTGCTGAAAATACTATGTTTAATGGCTTCAGAGAGAGTTTTAATAGTGCTTTTAGTGTAAATATTTGGATAGATCACGTGGGTTGGAGTGCAGGGTTCCTTACAGAAGTGATCCTTTGCAGTCACAGGGCAAAAAAGGATTGGATCACTCTACAGGGAATACTTGCATTTCTTTTTATCTCACTCCTAAGGGTACCCCCAGTGTTACACATGTAGGTCTTGCTCCTGCAGACACTTCAAGGCAGAGCTGTTATTTTGCTGAGCAGTGAAGAAGCCAACTGTGATCTGTGTAAGGCTTTTTATGACTTCAGTAGCTCTGACAGCTGGGCTTCAGGTGGTCTCAGTGAAGTTTGATGGTGTCTGTAACTTTAGCCTTCAGTGAAGTTATACTGGCTCTTAGATCAATCAGCCAAAATTAGTTTCTTAAATGAAATGCCCTGGCTGTTTGCTAAGCTGATAAATCTTTATCTTGCTGCTGAATTGAAGGTAAAAATTTTTCCTGAGTTATTTCTTCAAGGATATTTTGAGTCAAAATGCTGATACCAGGATTGTCCACAATACTTTGCTGGGTGTAATTAGAAACACTTCTGACTATTAGTATTAACTGAGAGTTCTCAAGCTGTTCTGTGGCTTGGGGATAACATCTGAAAAATAATATTTAACAAATATAAAGTCTTCCCTTACATTAAAGCTTTTCTTTGGAAAGCAAGAGGCTATAGTAGGTATGCAACTAGGGTAAAATTATAGTTAAAAATTAAGAGTGAACTAAGAGGAGAAGAATGCTTATAAAAAGGAACAGCCAGACAGAATCCTTTCAGAGACTGGAAGTTTAGCTGAGCAATAATGCATCTGATTTATTTACACTGTGTCAGAACAGTGGGTTATCACTTGTACTTGTTCAGAATGTGAGCACTGGATGAACATCCTCCCCCTGCCATGTTGCTGCTGTTACTGACTTCTAAAACTTGTAAAATTCCTGCTGGTGATCCGCCAAAACTGTCCATGCATTTTGTGAAGTGTGTGGAGGAGTCCATGAGCCAAATTCTGAGGAGCATAAACAGTAAATGCAAGCTTGATGCTTTTTGTTACTGTTTTGTTACTGTTTCCTCTTGGTTGAGCAGTGATTGCATAAGTTGATGAAGTGTTTCTGGGAGGAATACTTGTGTCAAATTCTGTGCTCGCTAGAGTGGAAGCACTACATTGCATATTCTCAACAAAAAAAAGTGCTATAATGTTATTTTAACAGTGCCAGCAGCTCTTCTGAAACGAGGCACAGCCTGGCTTCACAGGCTTGAATTTAAAGCACCCAAGAAATGACTTAACATTGTGTGTTGTGTTTGATTTTCCTTTGTACCTCTCTTTTATTTGCAGCCAGCCCTTGAGAGAATGTGTCCTCAAACAGAGGTTTGAACCCACACCCAGAGATTCTCATCTGTTAGTGAAAACTCTCTGGAGAAAACTTTGCTCAGTGTGGCAGCAGTGTTCTGTGTGCTGAATTGTCTTTTTAAAAATCACTGTTTCAAGCCTGGCTCTTGTGTGAGGTCTCATCTTTGTGTTCAGGTGCTGAGTACTTCTAAAAATTTTCTTTGGCCCGTTGTTCTCCCTTCCCTGGGTGTTCTGTGGAACTCCAGGGGTAATTCTTTCTCTGGAGCAGTAATGAAGTTCAGCAGTGTCAGTGAATCCTATGTGGGCTGGGAAGATGCCCTGGACGGATACATGTTGCAATTGCAAATTGTAACTCATTAAATCAAACTAATATTTAGCCTTCAGATGGAGAAATCAGCATGAATTCTTCTGTTCTGGAAGGCACTGAGAGAATGCCACTTGCAGAGTGGGTCATTTACAGTGCAAATTTCCGTTTTTCCCCCCTTTTCCTTCCTGGCTTTCCAAGAGGTACTTGAGGGAGAATGGAGCACAATCAGCATTCCATTCATGCAGCTCTAGTGTGCTCCCAGGGAACTTTGTTCTCTGCTAAAGGTGACTGCAGCTCTATATTAAGACAAAAAACTGAATTTAATTCCACTTTGATCAAAGCCATGATTGTCAAAACAAAAGCGTTTTGCAGGCAATTATGATATAAAGACTTCTAAAATAGACAAGAGTCAAAATTCTTTTCCTGAGTAAAATTGGTGTTGAAAATAAGTTTCTCTGTATACTTCCTGCACTGAAATCTAAAACTCATGTGCTGAAGCCTAATATATCTCTATGACAATATCCTTAAGGCATGACTCCTTATCTCCCAGCTGGGGATTGGTGAGGAGCTCAGAGCTGGGACATCCATGGCTTCAAAGCTTCCTACCTTCCCTCAGCATTCAAGTCCAGCTGTGTAAAATCCAATATCCTCTACTTCCCTTGAAAATTTCCTTCTACTGGCGAGTTGTGTGGTTCCAGATAATGCTTGAGATGCAAATCTTTTAATGGAACTATTCCCTAAACTTGAAAAGGTTCTAGAATCATAGGCTAGAAATTACCACACTTTAGTCTGACACACCTAACCCGGGCCAGATGACTTCACCAAATAGTTTCCAACGCTGACATGATGATTTTTGGCTGCTCTGTGGAATATCTGTCATAATTAACTTTTTGGAATCTCTGTGTGTTAGTGGATATGTATTTAAAAAAGCACCCAGAGCAGCAGCTTGCACAGCTGTTCAGGAGACTGAATAGAATTTTGCTTCTCCTCCTGTTCAGAGTTTACGTAATGCTGGAAGCAGCTGAAATGTGGAAAAATGGCTGTTTACTTAGACTCACTTGTCAAGTTACCAAGGTTAAATATACTGGAGAAAAACTGAGAAGCTGCTTTTCTAAAACTTCTAAAGATTACAGATTCCATTTTTTTTATATTAGCTTAAAGAGGTTTACATTTAAAGTAATACAGGGACTTTGCTGAATAAGTAGTTCTTAATATTAAAAGGCAGTTAAGAACTTGAATCTTCCTTAACACACATAAGGGTAAAATTAACTTTAGAGATTCACAGCTCATTTTCAGTCTGACATACTTTAGATAATTCCCCTCGAGTTTAATTTCCAAAGTAAATTTAAATAATGAATAATCACTTGCAATGGCATTTCAAGGGTGGAATTTATGCAAATGGAAAGTAAATAAGATATTTGAAAAAGCACAGATTGGATTGAACCATTGACCAGCGGGATTTTTCTTTTTAAGTTTCTGAAAGCTCTGAGGAAAATGTATTGCTCTTCAGCCCATTTAGAAAATGTCCTATTTACAGTCAAAATCACTTAGCTTCAGAAATAATGTGAATTTTAAAAAATCAATCTCGCATTTTGCCACTGTTCTGATGGAATATCTGAACTATCTCAAGCATGAATCTTTCCTAGTAAGTGTAATGTGTAGTGCCTTTGATTATATTATCATTTTAATGGTTCAAATTTGCTGCTTTTGGACATCAGGCTGACTCTCTTTGGCTTTATAGATCTAAAAAATAGTTCTTAAGGTTAATCTCATGAATTAAAGTATCCCTAAATTACAGGTAAGTAATAAGATTGTAAATGGGATAAATACGCTTCAGTGATAAGAGTAGATTAGAAAAAAAATTATCTCTTTTTCCAGATTGACAAATCAAAGTATAATCCCTTGATCTAGATTGTAATGAGCCTCCTGATCAGCAGTTCATTATTATTTCACTATAAAAGTTATTACTTTAAAAAGTCATTTAAAAAAAATTCAAACTGTATCAAGCTAAGTGCCACACCTGCTCATAAACACTCACCATTTTTATTCCTTCCAGTCTCATTTTGTTTTCCTGGAAAAAATGCATTTCCCACATCATGTGAAGAGGGGTTGAGAGGCTGGGGAGGAAAAGGAAGCTCTTCTGCAAGTGCTTTTGAAAGCACAAAGTAGGCTTTAAATATATAGAGAAGTAATTTATTCCCCTGATGCAGAGTACTTTGCTGAGAATTTGTCCTGGATACTTAAATCCTGAGGAAGGGAATAAACTTGAGTGTTTGCTCCCAAAGCCTCTGAACTGTTTTCCCTCCTGCTGTAGAACTCCCTGAGCCTCATCTGCTTTGCTTCCTGTCTTTGAAAAAGCTGAGTTGAAAACTCAGCCTTATTTGCTGTTGGAAATGCGTTGGTAAAGCTGTGGTGGAGCAGAGCCTTGTGTGGAATTTCTGAATTTTTATTAAATAGCTGCAGTTTCACTGATGGTGGTGGTTCCTGTGTCAGACACTGTGTAAGAAGAAATGATTATTTGGCCACTTGTTTGGAATGAGTTGTGGGTAACAAATGGAAAGTTCAGTACTATGAAAAAATATTGACTTAGCAGCCAGCTCACAGTGCAATTCATGTGTTATTTTGTGTTATTTCTGACCTGCTTAGCTATTTCCATGCTTGGTTTCCTGGTTGTTTTTTTTGGGGGGGCAAACACATGACCTGACTGTAGCTGACAGCTGCAGTTCTCTTGTTCACCAAAAGCTTTGAGTCAGTTTTTAACAAGTCCTTTACACTTTAAAGGCTAAGCCACCACTGCTGTCACACTCTGAGAGGTGTCAGAGAAAGGAAAATATGTATCAAAACAGTTGTTGTGTTTTGTTGTGAAAGCACTCCAAGCTTTTCACCCCTGCAGGTAGGTGTTTCAGCTCTGCTGTGAAGTGCTGCTCCAGGATCTGTTGATCCATCCAAGTGATGTTGCCTGATGTGGGATCTCAGCACCTCAGGATGGAGGTGCAGAGTGGCCGAGACCACCCTTGGGGGGCTCGGGAGTCCTGGAATGCTGCCAGAAGTGTCTGGTGGCTGGACTTTGATCCTACACAGGAGATGAGACCTGTATGAGGACTGGGAGGAATTCACTGGGTGAATGGTGAAGGGATAAGTTAGTTAAAGTGTAAAACACAGGGTTTAGGATTTTGGTACAGGGGGGTCTAAAGAAGTAAGATGGAGGAATTGGGGTGTGTCCTGTCCTTCTTCTTCTTCTTCTTGGCCTCCATCTTCTGTGGTGGTGGTGGCACTTTGGGATTGGTTATTACTAAAAGTGCACCGGTTAATAAGGGTAGAAGGTATTGGGGAAAAATGATAAATATTGTACACGTAACTTCAGGTATAAAGATAAGTGACCGCCCAGGGGTTTGCGGAGTGTGCCCATGGCTGACTTGCTGTGCAGACCTCTGTCGGGCTGAAAGAAAATCTTTTAGATAAACAATTAATAAACACCAAGACCGAGACAAGATCAGAAGTCTCTCCTCGTCCTTTGAAGCGTCGGCTCTTCAAGGCCATCCCTGGGCCTTTCCAGGCCACCTAAACAGCACAGAAAACCTTACAAGCCTAAACAGCCGAAAACCTTACAAGTGGCGTCCCTGAGATATCTCCGGTCGTAAATCAGCCGGGAGAAAAAAGAAATTTACAGTCTTTGAGTTCAAACTCCTAAATATGTGGGAATCTGGCAGAAAAAAAGTGGTTGCACATCCTGCAGAGTCCTGGACACTCAGGGTCCTACAGTTACAGTCTGGAGAAGGTATAATAACTTCATGGTCATGGGCTAAAGTGTGGCTAGACAGTAAAAAGTATGTGTAAAAGCCTTCAAAACCTTGTGGGGAAAAGGGTGAATTTTTGGGGGATTGATTAAGAAAGCATATCCAGTGAGAAGCCAGAAGTTGCTTAGAGATCAGAATGAGATGTTTCCATATTGTTGGGCACTCTGTGCTGCCCAAGGACTTCACCTTCAGTCAGAGTCCAGAATCTGGAACCCAGAATTGAGGGGGTATTTGTTGTAACCAGTACTGCTTTTGCTTTGGACTTGGTTTGGAGTCAGTATGTTCCTGGAGGGAGGCCAGGGATGGAATCTTTAAGCTCTTGCATTCTGAATGTAAAATGAATCTTTTGAGAATATGCAAGGAAAGCTGTTAATTAGCTCAAGTTGAAATTAATTACAGGTTGGTCTTAAATGGTCTATTTCCTCTTCTCCCAAGTGAATTTGTCTTGCAGTTTTTTCATGTAGTTTAAAAATACTGTGCATGTATTCTAAATTAAGAACTAGGATGTTGAGCTGAATTATTTAACACTTTATTTCATTTCTGTGATAGAGTTAAGACAGGTCAGGATAGCAGCTCCTGTTAAATATTAAGCAAGGCCTGTTACAGGTAGTTTAATAATTTGACTTTGTCACAGTCAAACTGCAGCTGGTTTCAGCCATCAGCAGTCAGTGAGTGTGTGAGATCAGAGCCCTGGTGGGAGCATGGCTGGAGGACAGCCTGGCATCCTTTGGGCACTGCCAAAAGAGCACAAGGCAGCAGTGAGCCATCACAATCTGAGACCAGGTCTCAGGTTCTTGGCTTTTCTCTGCACAGCTTTTGCTTAAGTTCTGCTGATTTCAGCCCAGTTCACAAAGGGTTTCAGCTTGTGGCCTTTTTTTCTAAATATCACCAATATTTAGAAGAGAAATATCACCAAAATGTGGTTTCCCATTGTAGCTAAGCTCATCCACCAAGCCAGCCTAGGGACACAGGCTGGGCCAGAGCTGTCTTGGAAAAAAGGAGGATAAATTCCTTGTCAACTCCATTTCCTTGCTGGTGGCAGCATGGCTGGGAGGACAGCCTGGCATGCTCTGGGCTCCAATGCAGCAGCACTGCCAAAGAGCACAAGGCAGCAGTGAGCCATCACAATCTGAGATCAGCTCTCAAGTTCTTGGCTTTTCTCTGCACAACTTTTGCTCAAGTCCTGCTGATTTCAGCCCAGTTGACAAAGTTTCTCAGCTTGTGGCCTTTTTCTTCTAAGGGTCAGAGAAATATCACCAAAATGTGGTTTCCCATTGTGGCTAAGCTCATCCACCAAGCCAGCCTAGGGACACAGGCTGGGCCAGAGCTGTCCTGGAAAAAAGGAGGATAAATTCCTTGTCAAGCTCATTTCCTTGCTGGTGGCAGCGTGGCTGGGAGGACAGCCTGGCATGCTCTGGGCTCCAATGCAGCAAGCAGCAGTGAGCCATCACAATCTGAGATCAGCTCTCAAGTTCTTGGCTTTTCTTTGCACAGCTTTTGCTCAAGTCCTGCTGATTTCAGCCCAGTTCACAAAGCTTTTCAGCTTGTGGTTCCTGGCCTTTGTCTTCTGAGGGGCAGAGAAATATCACCAAAATGTGGTTTCCCATTGTGGCTAAGCTGATGTACCAAGCCAGCCTAGGGTCACAGGCTGGGCCAGAGCTGTCTTGGAAAAAAGGAAGATAAATTCCTTGTCAGGCCCATTTCCTCACTGGGTGCCTTTAGGGATGCTGATGAGCCCTGTGGGATCGGGTGCTGATTTTTTTGTGCTGTGGGTGAGCTGCTGGCTGCAGGAACAGGAGTCAGCAGGGCGTCTGCCACTGGGGCTGCGCTCTGGGAGCCCTCAGCTCCCTTGGGAAATAATTAGGGATCTGCACTTTGAAAAATGCAGAAGCTGCTTGTTGTGACACTGAGTGAAGGGGCCATTAGAAACCTGATTCAGCAGCCTTCAGGTATTATTTAGCAGTGCAAAGTACTTGCAAATTGCACTTAATGGTTTGGAGTTGCGGATTCTGTGAGCTGCTTTGGCATAAAGGGGGCTCTATCCTTGCTTCAGAAAAATGAAAATTAAAAATTTCAACGTTGTATGCTGGAACAATCACATGTGAATGGACTGGCTGCCTGTCTTGCTTTATATTTTTTATGTATAAAACTTAACATTTCTATCTTGGATAGAAATTTCTAGCATTTTCTATCTTGGATTTCTCCTGGGTTTTGCTTTATTATAATTAGTTTTGGGTTCTATATATATGCAAATTTGAAAATAAAAATATCCCTGGACTACCAGCTTTAACTCTGGCAGAGGGGTTGTGGGAGGGAGCAAAGAGAAGCGACTCTTGCATTAACAATGAATTTTTGTTTAAACTGTTTTAATTCTCAATGATACATGTTTGGGCTCTCTTAAATTACTGTTTCAAGGTTTTGTCATGGTCAGATTGATGAATTTAAATATCTAAATCTGTGGGGTTATGGATTACTGGATAATTACAGCTGCCTTCATTTTGTTGGTATTTATGCTCTCATAACTTGAGTGTGGATGCTTTTTGGAACATATGCAGATCAATTTGTGCAGGAGTTGAAAGCTCACTGCAAACCTCACCATCTCAGCCTGTCTGATAACTTTCTGCTGTAGTATTAGATCATATCAGTGTGACAATAATAGATCTCATTTTGTGAAAATGAGTATTTCCCTGGTGATGGTCAGGGTGGCAACGTGCCATTGAGAGTTGTTTATGCCACAGCAGAAGGGAGCAGCTTCCTGATGAGAGCACTTCCTTTCTTGTGTGCATTGTGTGCCTTCATTTAGTGTAAAATTCAAATGCCACAGACACTGGGTCCAGTTCAGGCATAGCAAGCAGCAGGAGCCTTTCCAGAGGATGTTTTTTTCAGGTTATTTCATTCAATGTGTGAATTATACTGTATAATTTGCAAAACTGTCTTTGCTGTGCAATTCATTGGCTTGTAGATAAGTTCTTCATTACTGAATTCAAGGCACTATGAAATTACTTCTTTCTATTGAAGTGTTTCATGGTGTGTGTGGTGCAGCCACCGAAGTTGTAATGAACAAGATTTAAAGCAATTTCACTTAAACTTGTTTGTCTGTTTTGACTAAACCAATTCATGCTTTTGTTTGCCTTTCTTTGCTGTAAAGGAGGGTGAAAGAACTGATTGTCTGTAATCTCTGACATTTATTTTCTTTTTAGAGAAGAATCAAATGACTCTTGACTGTTTGTTTTTATTATTATTATTATTGGCTTATCTTTTGAAGCTAGGTCATGTTTTCTGTCTGTGTTTTTTTTTGGGGTGTAGAAGCTGTACCATGGCAGTGATGGATCTTGCACTGGTATTACCTGGTTATTGAGATATCTGGATGATGAATTTGGATTTTTATTCTGTGTCTTAATTGAGGAGCACAGGTCTGGATTGCACCATGAGGCCTCTCTAGTGCTGCCTTTCAGGCAGTGGCCAAGGGCAGTATCTGCCTGCAGGGGAGAAGATAGGAATGAGATAAACATATGGTAACACTCTCTTAGGATACTCTCTCATCCTCCAGCAATGTGTCTTGACAGCCCTTCTGGTCCAGAATGTGCCATTGTCAGGAATAACATCTCATGTGCTTGGTTTCTTGTGCTCCCAATCCTTTCTGGAGCCCAGTGAGCTCTGTGCTGACACCTCCAGCAGGAGCTGCTGTTCCATGACACTGTCAAGAGATGGATCCTTTCCCTGGAGCCTGGCAGAGCCTCACACCTCCTGCTCCTGTGGCAGCACAGGCAGCCCAGCCTGGCTCAGCCCTCCCAGATCTGCCAGGTGCCTCCCTCAGGCCATAAATTACTCATTTGCATGGTGCTGCTCTCAGTTAGTTCAGTAGTTTATGATTTCACATGAGGAATTGCTGCTTGTACTTTTGGTTTTCCACCATCAGTTTTTTTTACCTTTTTGAGGGTCTTCTGATACATCAGACATGATGGAAGGTATTTTTATTACATTTCCTAGCTTGAGATAAATAGTGTGCAAACTCCTGACCCTATCATGCTGCGTTTTGCTGGCATTCCATTGACTTAAAACTTATTAATTTGTTTGCTTAACATAATATGGCTGCTCTCTGCCTGGCAGTTGATATTTTAGTGATCCAAAAGCCAAACCAAGGTGTTGTTATTTATGTATTTATTTAATTTTGTGTTCTCCTGCTGCAGCTCACTGCCCTGACAGTATTGGAAGAGGGAAATCACTGGTGCAGGGCTTAGAAGCCAATTGCCTCTGGGCCAAATGAAAACCTGGTGGGTGAAGTCTGAGGCAATGAAGTCAAACCTGTTCCACTGAACCTTCATGGAGGGGAGGGGAAAGTCTGGAGAGTTTTTTCCTTGTGCTGGTACAAGTCTTTAACCTCTCAGGCAATGCTTTAATGAGGAATTCTGCACCCACACTGTAGCAGTGCTGTAGTCATCCTGTCCTCCTCCACTCATAAATTAGATTTTGTCTGTACAGTAATAATTTTATTTAAAATAGCCTAACATATTCCAGATGTTAAACACGTTGTAACAGACCTTCTTATTGAAAGTGTCTGTGATTCTAAGACCAAACAAGTGACGAATATTAATTATAGGACTCATAAAAGTGAGGCTTAAACGTGGTACAATAGAGCAGCAAGGAATATTTGACTGTTCTAAAAATAGATCCTCAGTGGACACAGTGAGATTGCAGCTGAATTGTAAAAAACTGACTGCAGAGGAACCAAACACACAATTTTGTTAACTGGAAAAGAAAAGGGGAAGCCAAGCACCAAATTCTGCTTTCAGTGTGACAATACCCCGTGCCTGTGAAATGCCTGTTGGCAACACAGAGCAGTGCTTGTGATTGTTCAGCTGCTGTAGGACAAGGAATGGTAATTAAAGAAACGGTAGGACACGCTTAATGATTTACAGTTGTTTTTATGTGTGTCTCTTAAAAAATTCACAGGGAGATATGTTCCTGTGTTATGTAAAGGGCTGTGCATTGCCAGCGTTGCAGAGAATTAGGAAGTGCTTGGGAATAGCTCCCATTCCTCAGTAATCACGTGTGAGGCTTTCCTGGCCTGTGGCCAGCCTTTGCTGTGATGCTCTTTTGGAGGTCAGCCTCCTCTCCAGAGAGCTTTAACCTTCAGCCAAAACAGTCGTGTCCTGTGCAGTTGGGGTCAGAAGCCAAGTTTCCTCTCGGAGGAGCTCCTGAGGTTGGCTTTAATTGCAGGGCACATTCTGTCACACAAAGTGCTGTGCCCAGGGCTACGCGGCTTCTGGGCCAGGCTGATTTCCATCTGTCTCGCTGGGAACACGGGCAGGGCAGGCATTTTTCTCTGAATATACAATAATGTTGCAAATGTATTTAATACAAACGGGTTCCAGTGACACTGCAGGTCCATCTGGGATTGCCGTGGCCCCCACGAGGCCAGGTAAGATCTGTGTGGGGTGAAGAGCAGCTTGGAGCTGTGAAGTCTGTCCTCGGTGTTCCACCTTCAGTCTAGACCAGAGCAATGCCAGTTGTTTTCTAACCAGCAATTTGATCTTGGGCTCTCAGTCATAAGCCAGCCTAACCTGAATGGTCAGGCTTTGCCAGCTTACTCCAAAGGAAAGGAAGATGAAAATTATTTTATTTGCATTCAGCGTGGTTGTTGGGCTTTCTGTCGTTAACCTTTTGTTTTTCTTGAGGAAGGAGTGATTATTGCCCAACTTCTCTATTCCAGCTTCTCATTTTAGAGGTTTGTGTTTCAGGATTGTGCAGAGGCTGCAGTTGAAGTTTGTCTTGCTCACTCTTCAGTGAGGGGCACTTGGGCACTTTGGGCTCTCTGGACTTCCAAAGGGAGGAGGAGGAGAATTAAGAATTCTCTTGTGTGTGCCTGGAAGGGTAAGCAGGTGTAACCCAAATTCCTGCACAGGCTATCCACTTTCTCCTCTGTCCTGCCCTCACATTAAGGTGTCTTCTGAAGATGGACATTTAGGTTCCCATACAAGAATCAATTATTACACAATTCCACCTGTGCAAATTTATTTAAGCAAACCACAGATGACTCAGATTTGTTTTAGAATAACCACTCTTCAAATTAAAGTCATGTTGAGGCATGTCTGTGGTTACTGAAGATCATCTTTGACAGACAGAAGATGGAATGTTAACCCTTTTCTTGAGGTTGCATCCTTTATCCCCAATTTGTTCTACCTGCTAAATTGGTGTACCTTTAGCCATCAAAACTTCAAATAAAATTGCATTAAATCATCAAAAGTTTAATTTTTATCTGGAAGGAGAGGGAATCTGTGTGTAGCAGAATGGTTTTCAGGTAGTCATGAGCCAGTCCCCTTCCAGTGTCACTCCATGCAACATGAGGCCCCTGTAATTTTGCTGGTAAAACTTCCCTGAGCACTTTTCTGAAATGAAAATGCCCAGATTGAATGGGAAGGGAGCACTGAGGGGGATAGAGTAGGAAGAGCCTGCATGGGTGGCTTGACTGGTCCCAGCCCTGATGAGGATTGAGGTTTCTGTGTCTGGCTGTTTCCTTCTGCTGCAGAATGAGGTTCTTTGCTTGCTCTGCTGAGTTGGTGACCACAGCTGAATAACTCAGCAGTGAACTACCAGTAAAATTCCACTTACCTAGAACAGAACTTCTTCTGAATCTCCTGCTTTATTTATAAGGCCTAAATTATTTTAATGAAATATTAAAGCATTAAAATAACTTTAGGCATGCTTGAAAACCCTGAACACTAAGATTCTTCAGCTCTGTAGCCAACACATTTATGCTGCCATACAGAGGAAATTTGTGCAGACCTTCCTGTTCCCCAGAAACTCCTTTTTTAGCTTCTATTCCCTTCCTTGCTTTTGGTTTTGGGCAGTGTTAAGTGAATCTATGCTATTTTTAGTATAACTCCGATTTGTCAAGAATGCTTAATGAACATATGTTGTCAAGTATTTCCTTGGACAGGCTGGGAGTTTTACTGATATTTAGTTGCAGGTGCTGTCTAAATGGAGCATTTTTTCAATCAGCTTCCTCTGAAATCCTTTTGATTTCTGGTTTTTGTGCTGGTAGAAAAACAAGCACTTCTTTGCTTCACATTTACTTTGCAGAGAACATAATCTAAAATTCTGAAATGTGTGTAAACTTTTAAATCACTACAAGAAAATGTGCTTTCCCCCCCTGAAATTGTTACTATCTTTTTGATAGTAGGCAGGGTTTGATGTCTGCTGTAACTTAACAGCAGTAGAAAATCAGTTCTAAATCCTTTCCTGGAAGTGATACTAATATGCATAATCCCATCTAGTTGATTCTTAGCCTGAATTTCTCCAAAACATTCTGTGCAACAGCTACCAGAGGTGAATTTGTTGCTGTGTCCTGTGATTGACAACTGAGCTCATGTCCCAAAGCCCTCATGGTTTGGGGTCATGTTTGGTGCAGTAAGAATGTTTTGCTTTCAGTAGGAATCCTGCTGCTTTCTCTGTGTGATGACCTCAAAGGAAAGAAGTTTAAACACAAGCAAGACAAACTAAAATGGGCACCAAATTTTGGGAAGATGGTGTGGATGCTGTGCTGAGTTTCCTTGGAGGTCTGTCCATTTCAGTGACATTTTGCAGTGACCTGGAGGATGCTATGGGCAGTGTGGTGTTTTCAGGGCAGTGCTGGGTTAAGGGTTGGACTCAATGGTTTTAAAGTCTTTTCCAGCCAGAATGAGTTTATGATTCCAAGTGCATTCCACCTCAAAGCCAGGTTACAAGAACTGGCCTGCTGGGTTGCCTTTAGAGCTGTTTAAAATGCCAAGCTATGCATTTGGTCTGGATTTGGAATGTAATTAAAGCCAATAAGTGATCAACACAGTAACCATGGAAATGCTGCCTGAACCACAGAGAGGAACAGAAATGCCAGTAATTGTGTGTTGGTGCAGTTGCTTTCACTTGGAAGTGCTTTGTAGCAGATTAACACATGAAAAGTCCTGCTATCAGAAATCCAAGGTGGTGTGTGATGTGTAAGCAGCACTCTGAGCTGCAGTTTCCTTTATAACACCATTTCAGTGATATTCCATGATTTTTGTGATTGGCTGTGTGTATCAGCTATGGTTTTGCCTGACATTTAACATGAAGCTGTTCCTTTTGCACTGCAGAGGAATTGGGAGAGATAAAATAGGTGTGAAGTAGCCTGGATTGTGTCTCAGAGCTGTGTGGAGATAAAGCTCTGTTCTCAAAGGTTGTTTTGCTTCCCCATGCACATCCCTGGTGTTCTGGATGAGTGGTGCTAAGTGCTGTTTGAAGCCAGGAACCCAGAAAAAATTGTCTCTACATTTTTATGGCCTCAGAGTAACTCAGTGGAGCCAAAGCACAAGGAGAACTTCTGTGCTGTTTCCTGTCTCCATAGAGATTTTTAATTTACTGAATCAAAGCCCTTCATGCAAGATCACAAAGCAGTTATTGAATTTGAGTTTAGTCTGTATACTGGGTTATTTTGTAGTGGTTATGGGCAATGTCCTCATTGTTTTCAGGAATTTGCAGAATGGATGTGAAGCTGGGAGGTTTCTTGCTGTGTTTTTCTAGGATTTGAGCAGCAAATTGCCTGCTTGGCACGTGGGTAGGACTGTTAACCTCTTTGGTAGAACAAATAGATATTGTTTGTCCTGTGGTGACATCCACTGAAGACAGGATCACTTTAACAGGTAGAGTCTATTTGAAATGTGCAAGAAACTTAACTGGGTATTTACTTAACTTGAAAGTACTGTGGGCTTCTAATACAGCTTCTAGTATGTAAAAATGGACAGAGCAGTCTTACCCTCTCCTTTTTATAGGAAGTAATAAAATCTGAGGCTTTATATAGTTAAGCTAGGGGTGAATTTAAATGTGTTGGAATAAATCTGTTCATCCTTTCTTCCTCTTTCTTTATGGACATTCACAAGGCACAAGTGAGTTGTTCATAGCAGTGTAGAGCCTGAAATCCTTTCCAGTGAAACTTGACTAAATCAAGAGAAGCCCTTAAACAAGTATAGGCACCAAGAGAAGATGAGGACAAGTAGAGATGATGCTTTTCTGGACACTTAATAAAACCTTTTCTTCCATGCAGGACTCTTGAGTGCCAGAGGAGCTGTTGAGGGCAAGAATTAATGGCTTTGGTAAATGCCAGGAAAAGAAATGTTTTCTTATTCACCTCATTTTCCTCAACTGCTTTCATGGTGAATTTCTCAGGAATTTCATTTCCATTCCACAGAAGGAGAGGTGAGCTGGGGAAGCTCAATTTGGTGGCTGCTAAGCCAGTTATTCTTTCAGATGCTTTCTTGAGACAAGGATACTGAAAAGTCCTTGTAGCATTTCATGATTGAGCAAGGCCCAAGGAAGCCCTGGTGGTGTTAATGAAAAGGTTTTGCAATGCCCTTCAGTGTTGGGTGTAAGAACAGCTTGGAGCACAGATTATTTAACATCTGTGGGTGTTGGAAGCCCAGGGAGTGCCCACAGACTGTGCAGGGTTCTGTAATGCCTGGGAGGTCAGGGCTCGTTCAGTGTGGGAAATCTCCCTGGATCTTCTGAGGAGAAGAGATGCAAACCTGGGCTGTAAATTTGAGCACCACTTCAGTGCAGTGGCATAAATACAGCGTTTGAAGAATCTGAATATCATGCTGCAGTAAGTTTTTGAACCATTGACAATTTCTCTTCCCAGATACTCAACCTGAAAGCTCTGATCTCTGCCTTGGAGAACATCCAAGGTTGTTTTCAAAGATTGCTTCTCTTGCTGTTTGAGAAATAATTAACCTTCAATTACAACTCATGAACAACATCTGTGCAAAGTAGGTTCTTGTTAGTACTTGTCTGATTTGTATAATAATGTTTGTTGGTGTATTAAAAAAAAAAAAAAAGACAAACCCCTAAACTTCAAAAACAAAAAAGCCATTGTAATTGTAGTCCAAGGATTTGATGCATCATTATATAAAACTTTTACAGCGTTCTTGATGAAAATTTTTACTAACTCCATTGTTTATGAACTTTAAGGTAGGAATGCACTCTGCAAAGCAGAAGGAGCTGGGCCATTTTACCAATTACTTGGGAATGCTTTGCTTTGGAAGACTGGATATGAACAGTGCTGTAAACTTACACTCTTAATGCACTAAAGATCATTTAATTAGAAAGTTCCAGGTCACTTCTTACACTCATGTAGTAAACAGGAACTCTTTAGCCTCTAAAACGGAGCAGAATGTTTGTCTTACTGATATTGACTTGTCCTATTGATTTTTTGGTGTAACTTACACAAGGGTTATTTATTTTATCTTGGGTACACTTAATAGGCATCATTAATACTGAGATGGCCAAATTTCATTGTACCAGGGAACGGAACAGAGGGTGAAGACAATCTATTGTGTGTTTGAATGACTTGTGCCATTCCAGGGTAAAATGGACTTTTTTGGGACTATAATGGAGGGAGGATACAAGAGGAGCAAAGTAAAATCAGCTCAGGATGCAGTTGTAGGAAAGTGTGATGGGGAGAAAGGAGAATTGTGCAGTTTTTTTCCTGTAGCTTAGAGTAAGGGTCCGCTCTCATTTGCCAGGAGAATGTCAGCTCTCATTTTGGGAATCCTTTGGGATTCATCCCAGCCGTGCCCAGATCTGCCTGCAGAGCCAGCTCTGCTCCTCACACCCTGCCCAAGGACAGCTCTGCTTGGAAAGGCAGGATTTTCCTCTCTTCTGTGGAATTCTGCTCTGCATGGAGTGGAAGAGCTTTTTCCTGTTGTAAAATGAATGCATTTAAACAAAGGTATATTTGAATGTGGGGCATTGGGATTTAGTTTCCCTTTTAACAAACCAAGATGAATCAGAGCTTTCCTTTTTAATGAATGCTTGCTGCCTGCTTCATCTGTCTTCATCCTTAAAATCTCTGCAGTAGCTCTCCTTCAGGTGAAGAGTTATAATTTTTAATTCAAATTGCTTCCACACAAAGTATTTCCTGATGTACTTTCTAATTACTTACTCCAGTTCAGTGATAAATTGTTAAGCAAACATTTTGTTTGTTGATCTTGCTCTGGTAGCCAGCAGGTTCACCATTGGTGAATCTTGCTGGAAAAGCTACAGTGTATTTGTTCTAATTCTACTTGAACACTATTTTAAAGTAGAAATTGCAATGGAAGGCTTAAATTCTTTTTTTTTTTTTCCCTTTTAAAGTAAGTCATAGTGTTCTTTACACTCTGGTCATGTCTTGGTGGCATAGACTGTGCTAAGATTTACAGAGAAGTCAAAGGACTGTTAAACAACCTCATATTTGTTGAGGACCAGAAATGGCACATAAAGGAAATTTTTGTTTAGAAGACACCCAACCATTCATGGACAGGTTGTCTTTAGTCCCCACAAGCCTCAGCTGTGGTCTGTAACAAAAACCTTCATCTTTTCCACAGAGAGTTCTAGAACTGGGTGCCTGCCAGGCAGCCTTTGTTTCCCAGCAATAAGAAAATAACTCCTCTCTTTGTAAATGAGAACATTTAATGAGGTGAAAACACAACAGAGAGAAAAACCACTTAAACCTCCTGAGCAAGGGCTGCTGTGGGGAGCTGCTCTGAGGGGAAGGTCCCTGCACCAAGCCAAGGGGAGCAGGGCCTGCCTGGCACCCTGAACGTGCCCTTGGAGTGTGGAGGTGTTTGAGGGTCCCCAGGATGAGGGAAGAGATGAGAGTCTTGACTCTATGTTTCAGAAGGCTGATTTATTATTTTATGATATTATATTATACTAAAAGAAAATTATATACTACACTAAGAAAGAGAAAGGAGACATCAGAAGGCTTGAAAAGAATGAATAATAAAATCTTGTGACTGACCATAGTCTGACACAGTTGGACCATGATTGGAATTCACATGGAACCAATCAAAGATACATCTGTTGGTAAATGTATCCACAGCCAGCAGATAGTTATTGTTTACATTTCTTTTTCTTTTCTGAGGCTTCTCAGGAGAAAAATCCTAGTGAAAGGATTTTCATAAAATATGTCAGTGACACTTGGAGGACTTTTCCCTGCAGAGCTGCCTTCCCAGGGGAGGCTCTTCCCAGAGAGCTGCCTGTGTGTTAAAGATGTTTGTGCTTCCCCAACGTGCAGTTTGCTTCACGTTCCCTCTCCCCAGTCCCTGGGAGTGTTACCTTACCCCAACCCCTATTTCTGGAGCTCTTTGAGGTGTATCCACTGTAACCATCTGCTCCCTTGCCTGCACGCCCCCGAGCTGATCTCTCCCATGTGAGCCAACATCCCTCAGAGCCACTGAGATCACTGCTTTGTTCAGGTCTCACGATTTTTGTGCTGCTTTGAACAAGTGTCATGATTTTTATACATATGTATGGGTTGTGAAGGGAATGATGGAGAGCTCTGAACAGCAGAATACAAGGCATGAAAAGTTATTTGCTGATCTGTGAGAGTTCAGCCAGAATTGTTTCTTTTCAAGTTCAGCTGCCAAGAATATGAAAGCTCTTGGTTGCCCTGCTGTGGGTTACTGCTTTTCCTATTGATCTGCAGTGCTCTAATGCAAGGGGAGGAGAGGATATAGAGATACCATCCCAAAAAACTCACTTCCTTTTCAAACCAGGACATGCAGGAATCATCAGGCTCCTGGAATGCATCCTGCCTGAGTGACCCTTCTTGTTTCTTGTGTTTGTGAATAATTCACAAATCCCACACGCTGGAAGTGGATAGGGGAGCACAGTGAACTTTGCTATGCACTTGGATTTTGGTGCCCACACATGGTCAGGCTCTGCAGGCAGAGATTAAAATTAGCACTGAGTGCTGCAGATGAGATTGGGCTGCCAGGATGAATCTGTTCATGGCTTCTCTTGAGGTGCCCCTGGAGAATGTGCTGCTGCTCTTGGAATATTGCTCAGCCAGGAATTTTGGACAGAAAGCATCAAAAAGAAAAAAAAAATCTTAACAGCTTGATTCATGCCATTGAGCTGTTAAAGCACTCAATATGCTTAATTTCCTAAATGGTAATTGAAATTCCTCTGTATTTCACCAGGTTAGAATTTCTGTTTGGAGGATTCACCTACTAGAGCAGCACAGCATAAGATTACTTGGAATATTTTTTTCCTCTTTTAGTTAGTTTTGAGTCATTTAATGGAAATACTAAATAATCTCTGTCCTGGAAGGCAGGAGACTGGGAATATATTAATCTGGCCAGAGAAGCTGAGTAATTTATTTGCATGGATGACTGACTCTCCCTCCTGAGGACTGAGCACATGCTGATTATCAAGGGATTTTATTAGCCCTAGGCATGGTTTGAGAAGCAAAAAAGCCAGAAATCTTTGAAAACTGGGTTGGGGGTCATACCTAAGTGCTGTTTTAAAAGTGATATTTGGAAAGGAACTTGTTATTCCTGATACTAGAATTCCAAAATCTAAGGGCTGTGGCAGCAAGTACAATTCCCTTGGCTATGAAGAACGACTGCAATGGGTTTAAAATAGTCTGACTTCTGAATTGCTTTCATGTCTTCACACTCAGCTGAAATACTAGCAAGGATAAAAGTGGTATAAATCCTGTTATTTTGACTCTACTCTGAGCATGAGTTGCTAAGGGAAGCAGTTGGAAAAGCAGCTTTATTACAGTGCTATTTTGGTTGAAATTATGCTTGTCAGTGCTCTTGCTGTTAACATGCATTAAGAAAGTTAAATTTGTGGTTCAAGCTGCTTCACCAGACTGTGTTTTTCTTGATGCACAATGCAGCTTCTAATGGATCAGGGTACACAAATGTTCCAGAGGCTGGTGGGAAATGTAAAAGTACATTATTGAGGAACTGTAGAATTGCAGGCTCAAAATCACGTTTTGTCAGATCTGTACACAGGTGTCTCAGCCACAGAAGTGTTGTGACTTCATGTCAAGCCCAGCAGCAGCTGCAGAATTTTGGGGATGAGCACATCTGTGCTCTTGACTTGTGCTCTGTGTCAGTCTCCACACACCCTGTGTGTTAAATGTGACAGTGACAGTGTCATGTCCTTGAAATGCCATTCCTGGCTGCACTTAGTGCTACAGCAGCAGCCCTTCACTCCTGCATGGAGCCCTTCAGGGTTTTCTGCAGCTGCTCATCTTTTGAGGAACTAATTGTCTTTGATTGTATCTGTGCAGTGAAATTGGAACACTGAGACAAAGGTGTGGAATATCTGATTTTATTTGTGAACAGAGACCTATCTGTCCAGGTTTTACCACAATACTGTCATACAAGGAAGGAGCAATATTTTATAATAAACTCTGCTTTATCAGCTTGCTGGAGCAACACTGCATAATGCAGTTATTTCCTGTCTGCAAAGCTGGATTTGAGACAAAATTTCTGGTTCAAAACACTTCAATAATGCAGCAAAATCCCTTCAGTTCTCTTGGAAAATAAAAGCAGTGTTTGATCTTTCTTTAATTTTCTCATGCTCCTTGAATAGCTCGGTCTTGGCCATGCATGTGCTGCTCTGACTCACGTGGCTCTTGCTGTGTTGCACCACAAATTACAGGTTTTCTTCCTGTGCTGTGTAGGTTTGTGGTGGAAGATCTGTCAGTGTCCTGTAGCCTTTAGCAGCTTTTTCCTGCCCACTCTGCACTGTGAAAGTGCAGTTTGTCCCTCATGGAAGGCACAGCTGTGCTTGAATCAGATTGAGTATTTTGACATGGTTTGCTCTGATCACCTTTTATTCAAACTGGGCTGTACTGGGAAATGGTGCATTACAAGGATGTGTTGGCAGTGAGGCATAAAGAAATAAAATCTGATTTAAGAGCCCAGTAAATTTGACTGAACAGTTTTCTGTGTCTACTTTCTATAGAGAGAAAGAATCCTGAGTTGCTGTTAATCTCTTGGAAACCTTCACGATTTTTTTTTTTTTGCTTTTCTATGAGCATTCAGCCTGCCAGCTTTTGGCAGATAATTATTTCATTCTCTTCTGAATTGAACACATTCAATTCAGTCTTGCCATTTAAAACAACATATTCTTTTTGGGCATTTTTTTGTTCACAGTTCAGGGGCAGGTAATGCTCTGAATTGCAAACATTCACAGGGCAAACATGAAGTGTTTGGAGGACTGAAATGAGAAAAGTGTCAGTATGTGCAATGAAGGAGACTTGCAAAGGCTTTTGCATAAAGGGGGCTGTTCAGATGGGGGAAAACTCCTCATCCAAAGGTAAAAAAGACTGAAAAAAGTGAGAAAAAGATACCTGCCTGTTAGATACCTACCTATTAGGTACCTACTGCCCTTGTCCTGTCTATAAAAGAATTGTAACATAAGGTCCTTAAAATAAAAGCTTTAAATGAAGCAATCTGAAACTGAGAAATGCTTCTAAATTCTGCTTCTTCTAGACATGTTTTCTTTTTCTGATTTCAACTACAGTCATTGCAGTTAAAAGGGGGATTAATTTATGAAGAATGCTGAGACTTTTTCAGGGAGAGGGCTGAGATACTCATGAGCAACTAAAATGTGCAGCCTTCTGTCCAGAACAAGAGTCTTGTAAAAGAAATAAACTGCTTTGCCATCCCAACAGTGCTGAATATTGTGTTCCAGCACCAATGCTCTGTCCCTGCTGTTGTGCCCCCATGTCTGAGCCCAGGAATGATTGCTGTCCTTCAGTCAGGCCCAGCAGCTGTGCACAGATGGGCTTGGAGCAGGGACTGTGTGTGACCCCTTCCCTGGCTCCACTTCTCTGCCTTACACAGCAGCTTTATGAACTTGGGACAGTCATGCCGCAAAAATGGTTTAAAAATATGCACAAAGGGGAAAAAAGCTGATGCTGTTTTAGTGCCTTACACCACTGTCACCATAGAAACACTGCCTTCAAACTAGGTTTGAACACTGGTAATAAACTGAAGTATTTTAATTGTTCTAAAGGGAGAATTAAGAGATCTTTTCTGTTCCAGCCCCACCATTGCATACTTTGTGCAGCTGCTGCTTGTTTTGTTCCCCACCCTCTCCCTCTTGGTGCTGCAGCCCAGCTGTTGTCAGAGTAGTTGAAATCATCTAAAAGGACAGAGTGGATATTTACCTCTTTTAAAGATTTGTTTCATGATGCTCTCTCAGATTTACTTTATCTAAGCTTTCTTCTGCATTGGGGCATCTTGCAAAATCCTACCTCTTCATCAAAGCCAATGAGATTCTGACAGTAGCAAAAATGAAGGGAAAGCAAGCTAAAGAATTAGTTGCTTCACTGGTACCCCATGAGGAGAAAAAAAAAGCCAAAGAGAAGCAGAGATACATCAGAGAGTGTGAAAGAAAAAGAAAAAAATAAGAGCTCTCTTGTATTCTCCAGCCACAGTGGTTTTAAAATCAAAATTCAACAAGTTTACCAGTGGGGATAACGCCCATTTTCCTCTTATTTGTTTTACTGATCCCAAATCCTTAACTCTCCTGTCTGATATAATATCATCTTCTCTCTGTGTCAAGTATTTAAGGGATGAAGATATTTACATTACTGTGGTTTTTAACCAAAATCAAAGCTGTTGCTAGCTCTGCATTATTACAAGAAGTTTTACATTTTCACAAGTGTGAAATGAGCTCATTGTATTAGACTGACTGTTGTTGGACAAAACTGGGAACTGATAAACTGCAGTGAAATCATTAGGAACACTCTGTGCCCAGGGAACTTGAGAGCTCCATTAGCTTAAGAAATAGCTTTTGAAATGTTTTTATTAGACCTTGGGGAGCTGTATGAAATCCCTCTAGACAGCTTGGTGAAACACCGGTAATTAGTAAGTGGGTTTTTTTAATGCAAGACATAATTGTTTTGTCTTGTGGTATTTTAAGACTGGAGGGTCTGATTTTCCTGTTATCAAGGGGGTTGTCATGGTACAGAATGAATAACTTCCTTTCCAGAGGGAGGGGAGGAATGGGTTATTTTGTGTGGTTTAAAAACTGCTTACTGGCAAGGAACATATTAATAACTGGATGGTTTGGAATGCACTGTGACCCTTTCAGCTGTCATGTGGGTTCAGGAAGGTTCCACGGAAGCTCTGAAGGGCACTGAGCCTCCAAATGCTGGAGGAGCTGTGCACACCCTCAGGAATTAATGGTGATGATTGTTTGTTCTCTTTCCATCGTGACAGGCATATGAAAGGAGGTTTCCTACGTGCCCTCTGATCCCCATGTTTGTAGCCAGTGACACAGTAAACGAGTACAAGAGTGAGGATGAGGCCATCCACGTGATCGAGCGGCGCTGCAAGCTGGACATCGATGCACCACGGCTGCTGAAAAAGGTGAGGAGCTCTGAAGGGCCTGCTTTGTGCTTCTGGATGTCCCTTCACCTGAATGCTGTGCTGGCTTGGTTTTACAGACAGGTGTCTGCTAAGGGAAGGCAGGAACCGCCCTTGAAATGGAAAATATAAACCCTCTCCCTCTGAATTATTATAATTTGAAATTAAGGGGCTCTCAGGCAAAGATATGGGAATAGGAATAACAGTTCTGTACCAGAAAAACTAAAAATACAAATGTAATAGTACAAACAAAAAAAAAAAAAACTAACTGAGAATAGGAGCTGTGACCCCCTGTGTGTCAGGGGGTGTCCCAGCCCCATCCCATGGGGGCTCAGCCCTCCTGCAGTGCCAGCTGTGGCTCTGCTGCAGCAGGGATCCTGCACAAGGGGGGAGTTTTCCTCTGCAGCTCCAGGGCTGCTGCAGATGGGCCTGGGCTCCCTCTGGCCACGCAGGGCAGCAGAAAGCTGCTCCTCTGGCAATGCAGGGGGCAAAGGCTGCTGTGCTGTGCCAGGCTCAGATTGGATCCAGGTAGGAATGCTTGGCTCCTCCCCTGGGCGGAGCATCTCCCCATGGGATGCTGGGATTGGATCAGCCCTGCAGGGACACTCAGTGGCCATGGAGAGCAGAGATCTCCTGGAGGGAGGGTTGGCTGTGGGGGAGAGAAAGGAAAAACTGCCCAAAGGACAGCAGAGAACTGCCCCAGCTCTGACAGAGAGGAGAAGAACACCCCAATCTCCAAGGTCCAACCTAAGACATGTGCCTTACCAGAATCTGTGCCTCTTCCCCAGATTGCAGGAGTGGACTATGTCTACTTTGTCCAGAAGAATTCTCTGAACAGGAGAGAAAGAACTCTGCACATAGAAGCCTACAATGAAACCTTCTCCAACAGAGTCATCATCAACGAGCACTGCTCCTACACAGTGAGTAACACCAGGCCCTTGCTGGGGATGCAGATGAGCCAAGGCACTGTTCAGATCTCAGGATTCAGAGCTTGGGTTTTTCCTGGCTTTTGCCTTGCAAGAAAAAATAACCAACATGTTATTTGAAATGAATTTGTAGAGAATGTACACGTCTGTGTGCAAACCTTGAGATAAGAAATGCTGACTTAGAAATGCCATGGAATAAGACAGACATTGTTGAGAGAGAAATGGAACTAGAAACAAGTTTCAAAAGGTGGCCTTGCAAGAAAGACTGATACTGTGGAGAAATAGAACTATGAAAGATGCATTGTAGTAGGACTCACAAAGGGTAATTTTAGATTGGCTGTAAAGCATTTACAACATCATGTGGCAAAAGCTGATAGGCCAAGAAATGCTTGTAGTGTATTGTAATTAGAAAAGAGTTGGCTTCTGATTGTGATGGTGTGAATTATAACATTTGTATTTTCTCACCCTTCACATGAGTCTGAAAATAGAATAAAAGTTTTTAAAACACCTCTCAGTTACTTAATCTCTGGGTCAGAAAAGAGCTTAATCCAGCACCAACACACTGCCCTGAGTGATAATTGTTAGTGTTAAATGTAATATACTTACTTCAAAAACTGAGACATGTTTGGCACCCTCTTGCTTGAGCAGCTTCTCAGAGAGCAGAACACAACACAATTTGCTGTGTTTGACAGCCCTGTTTAGGCAAATCTGTGCTTTGTAGCAGCAGTGTGGGACTTGGTGAGGCTGTGACACCCTGACAGAACTGCCAGAGGAAAGTTCAGCTGATTTGCCTTCTGCTCAGCTCAGACAGGAGTTCACTGAGTCAGCTCTGTGTTTTAACCTACCTTTTTTCATTGTTCTTGGTCTTCAGTGCAAATGTTGATGCAGAGGAGTCTGGTGGCAGGCCTGCTGCTCTGCCCTGCTCATGGTTTATTTCTGAATGGCTCAGCCCACCCTCATGGGCACTTACAACATGTGCTGGAGCAGTAGAATTTCAAATTGATGTTAAAGGTCAGATCAGAGCTAACAAATGTGACTGATTTATCTGTGTTGTAGCACTTTTTCTAGGTCATAACATTTTCTGTTGTGTTTAACCTGTGGTTAAAAGATCACTTGGTGCCAAATCCACTTAACACTATTATCTAATATTTTTATAATTATTTCTACCGTAACTTCCAGGGTAAATTTAAGAATACTCTTTCACTTACCTGCAGTTTTTTATGTGAAAGCTCTGTTTAAACAGGGGAAATGCTGTACAGAAAAGTGCATGTGGTAAATATGTACAAAATACAGCACTTCTTTATGCCCATTTGCTCTACTCAATTGAGAAATTAGGTAAATACAAAAGCAGGTTTTTAATGGAAGAATAAATTGTTTCTTAAAGTTCATTTTTATTCAAGGTAACTTATAATTGAATTTATGAAAATACAGGAAGATTCTTAAATGGTGTTATTATGAGTTGTACTTACTGAGGCTGTGCAAGCTATTCCTGTACCTCCCATTCCCTAATGCAGAAACAGAAAATGAAGGTAAAAGGGTTTTTTTCTGCAGTTGTCTCCTCATAAAGTGTTGATTCTGTTCTTAGCCAAATTTAGCATGTTTTGAGGGGGAAGGGAACCCTAAGGCATCAGGCCAGTTACATGCTCAGAAATCCAGCCTTTTGTGATGTTTTTGTAATGAAAAATTCAGAGTCCAGCCTAGAAATTGCTTGAGCAAATCTATTTCAGCTGAAGAGAGTTTAAAGAACAACTTTTCTGTAACAGTATCAGTCATAGAATTGTTTAGGTTGGAAATGCCCTCTAAAATTGAGTGCAACTAAAAGTCTGTTTCAGGATCATGTCAGTAAAGCAGGAGATAAGCTAAGAGGGAAGGTGTCAGCTGAGTGAGGAGTGTGCACTTCTGTCTGTGGCATTATCATGGGAGAGCAAACTAAACCAGTTTTCATTCTACAGAATGCTGAAATACCTCCTAGGTCAGTGTGGGAACAGTGTTTTGGCTGTCTTGAAAATGTTGGGAGTGCTGCCCCTGCTCTTGCTGCAGGACTCAGCCTGGCTGAGCTGGCCCTGGGCTGTCAGCCACAGCAGAGCTCCCTGTGGAGGCTTTTACCCTGTTCCACACACACCCTGCAGTCCCAGCCCTTATCTGGACTGAGGGACTGTAGAAATGTGCACTCCTCTGGCTCTTGGCTGGTGCACTTGTGTTTCTCCACCCTTCACTTTCTTGTTTAGACCAAAAGAAAATGGCTGTGGGACCAAAAGCTTCTCAGCTTTTTGTCCTTTGGTGTTGCCTCTTCCCAACTGTGAAGCAAGGGAAGCAAATTCCACTTGAATGTTTTTGACTGTGTGACCCTGTAAAACAAGAAACATTTCAAATATGGTGAGGGAGAAAAGGAGAAAACAACCCTCAATGGATAACTGAGCTGTATGATCTTCTGACTTGCAGGTTCATCCTGACAATGAAGATTGGACCTGTTTTGAACAGTCAGCAAGTCTGGATATCAAATCTTTTTTTGGTTTTGAAAGCACAGTGGAAAAGATTGCCATGAAGCAATACACCAGCAATATTAAAAAGGTGAGCCTGCAGTTGGGAAGGATGTGCCTGGCTCCAAGTTCCCAGAAGACAATGAGGCTGCTGCTAAGTAACAGGCTGCCCTGCTCAGAAACCTGGGCTGCTGTGCTAAGGGCCTGGGGCACTGTGTCTGTGTAGGGCTGTTCCAAGTGAAATCTTCAGAGATCTGATCACTTAATTTTCATCCCAGTCCTTTCTGTGTCTAAATGTGTGGGTTTTTCAGCAGCTGAAGTAAATTTTCTTTTTTGAAGGGAAAAGAAATAATAGAGTACTACCTGAAGCAGCTGGAAGAAGAAGGAATAACCTTTGTCCCTCGCTGGACTCCTCCTGTTGCATGTAAATCAGAGAGCAGCACATCTCACCCAAGGAGACCAGTGTCACCTGCCATTAATATCCCAGAGTCTGCCACAAAGGAGGGCTTGAGCAGCAAGGAGATCCTCAACACCTCCAGCAGCCCCTCGGAGCCCACTGCAGGAACACCTGATGGTATGGGGGTCTGATGTGTTCTACTGGGAAGCTTTGGGCTGGAGAGGCCCTCAGCACTGGGCACTTCTGGGCAGCTGAGGAGCTCCACATTGCTCCTGAGTTGGGGACATGCAGTGTTCAAGGGTGGGCTCACCCAGCAGTGACACGTGGCAGGGCTCAGGCAGCTGTTACAGGCTGAGCTTGTGAGTAGAGGTCAGGTGTGAGCAGAAAAACTCTTCTTCTTTGGGTTGCAAATGAGCATTCTGCTCTTATCCTGAAATTCAGAGATGGGTGTAATTATAGGAAGGATTGGGAGGAAACAGCTGAAACTTCCCTAGATAGTCTTCTGGGAATATGGGAGAATTCTTGCACTGGGAGATCAAAACTTCTCTAAGTATTTCTAGAAGCAGCAACCCCAGTGGTGCTGTGAATTGATGAATCTGAGTAGACTGGCAAAATGCTTTTAACAAATGCCTGCTTTTGCTCCTTCCTTAGCTGCAGAAGGAGAATTTTATATTCTTGTTGAGGATGACTGTGTTTGTTGCCTTACTCATCTTTTCATTGATTCAAAGGAACCTTATTCAGTTCTGACTGTGCCCAACACAGCAGCCACTTTGAGACAGCAGCAAATCAGACCACGTGGTGCTTGGTCAGGTCAGGATCTCTCTGATCACCTGTAATCTCTTTTCAGATAAGCTGGATGCAGACTACATCAAGAGGTACCTGGGGGACCTGACCCCCATGCAGGAGAGCTGCCTCATCCGCCTGCGGCAGTGGCTGCAGGAGACACACAAAGGCAAGGTGAGCTCCTGGGGTGTCCCCTGGCTCAGAGAGTCACACACAAACTGAGCCTGAGGAAATGCCCTGCCACACCCCCTTTCTGCTAAGTGGCTCTCCATAATCAAAACCTAAATAGGAGTTCATTGTGACTGTCCAGCTGACTTTGGAGCTGTGGTGCTTCAATAATTCGCTTGAAAAACTCTCAGACTGTCAGTTAAACTGCCACAGGGGAATAACATCAGTTTTATAAGTCTTCCTGGTATCTGCAATGACCTTATTTTTATATTTGTTTGTTTTGGCCAAACATCATAGTCTTAAATACTGATTGGTAGGAGTAGAGCACTGATAGCAAGGCTGGGGTTTTTACAGTGCCTTGTGATTTGCATGTGTGTCTCAGCTTCCTCTAACTTAACAATAAAACACAGTGTGTGTTCTGTCCTGATTTATTTAAATTGGACTGGCTTGGTATGGTCATGCAGGTGGAAATGATTACATTAGAGTTCATGAAATTTTTATATCCCTTATGAAGGTAGCTGCAGTGCCTGACAGGGCTCATGATTTTGTTTCAAACAAAGGCTGATTTTCTTGACTGACTCCCAGTGTTACACACCATCCTCATGCATCGGTGCAGGGCTGCGTATTTTTCAGCTTCTATTGTTTGGCTTTCTGTTCTTGTTTCATACCTTGAATACAAAATTTGGTTTGGTTTTGTTCATAGATCCCCAAGGATGAGCACATTTTAAGATTCTTGCGTGCCAGGGACTTCAACATTGACAAAGCAAGAGAGATCCTTTGCCAGTCACTGACGTGGCGTAAGCAGCACCAGGTGGATTATATTCTGGACACCTGGAATCCTCCCCAGGTGCTCCAGGATTACTATGCAGGAGGCTGGCATCACCATGACAAAGGTATGGTTTCAGTACAAAACATGTATTGAACAACCTTTTTGCATTTTGAATCAAAGGTGATAGTTGCTGTCCCTCTGTTAACTAGAGGTGGCCGGTTAGAACTTCTAGAGACATTTAAATTGATAGAATGTTTTGAGTTGAAAGGGAATTTAAAATAATCTTGCTCCATCTCACTCCATGGACAGGGGCACCTTCCACTAGACCAGGTTGCTCAGAGCCCTGTCCAACCTGGCCTTGAACGTTTCAGGGGCATCCACAGCTTCTTTGGGCAGCCTGTTCTGGTGCCTTGTCAGCCCTAAGGGGCTGGAGGCAGAGCCCTGGAACAGAGTCTTTCTGACTAATACTGACATACTTATGCTTTGCCAGGAGCTTAAAAAAAGTGATTAATTGCACTTCTCTAGTGCTCTGAGATACTTAGAAGGGTGTTAGGCAAATGCTGAGTGTGCTCTTTCAGTGATTAAAAGGTGTTTGTAAATAAGTATATCTTCGTAATCAATTTATTTCTGATGTTGAATAAGTCTGCTGATGGCATAAATGAATATTTATTTGATATTACAATCAGCTTAATGATGAGAAGTGGAATGTTGCAAAAACATCAACTAGAGCGGGTTTGTTTAAGAAGAGAAGCAGCTTTGGCTGAATTCCCTTTGTGCTGTGAGCCACAGCCTGCCACACTCCCCTGTCCCTCTGTTTTATCGTGCACCGATCTCGTTGCTAATACATACATAGAAATGAAACACGTTGGAATTTGTGCCTTGAGGCAAGCTGGGCTCTTCAGATAAGGAAATGATCTCTTACTGTGAGCGATCTGGGCTCTGATTGAGTCTTTTCCCACCAGGCACCATTGTTTCTGCTCAGCTCTTCCTTTTCCAAGCAGCATGTGAAACAGGGCAGGATGCTGTCAGCAGTGGTGGCCAGGAGACAGGGAGGACACAGCAGAAATTTAATCACAGAGTTTGAATGGCTCTTCCCTGCTGCTCTGGGTTTGACAGACCTCAAACTGAGAAAATGGAAAATGAGAATGTGCTTGTAAAGATTGTAGGGAAAAAGACCTGTTAATAAGTTCTTCCTTTCAGCCCGTTCCTTGTCTGTGCTTTGCAAAGACTTCCTCTGTCAATGGCACACAACTGGGTCCTGCCAGTGAGCAGAAAGGTGCAGAATGCATCAAAGCCTTGTTTAATGTTCTTCTGAGAAGTTCTGCAGTCTTGTGGTGAACTTCATGCCCCCTCCCTTCCCCTGCAGTTCCTTTGATCTCTCTTGCAGCATGCCCACAAGTAAAGCATGGCTTTGTCAATAATGGAAACACCATTTCAGAACTGAGCAGTTCTCTATAATTTAAAACTTTACAGTGGTAGGTTCTTTTTTTAAACTCTCTTTTCTAGTATTGCTCCTTTCCTCCTACATATATTAAATGTGCCAAACTTAAGCTGGCTGAATGCTGTGTGACTTTTAGGGCTACAGCAAGGGCAGCAGTGATAATGAAGCATGTTGTTTAGAATGAACTATCAGTGCTAAAGAAAGAAGTTATTATTTTGGCTTGCAATTAGCACAGATTTGTGTACATCTGAATGGCTCTTATTTTGACAGGAATGCTTCAATCTAATGTCTTTTTAAAGCCACAAATCTCTAATGGAATATAAATTGTACAGTGATAACAGAGCACTGTCAGCTGAGAGTCTCCTTCATGTGTCATTTGGATGGACCAGGGTTACTGAGCTGTTGGTTTGGGTTTGGAGAAATCTCTGTCTGGGAGGGAGGGAGGGAGACCTGCCATGAAGCTTAATAGCAGTTTTTGTTTAGTGTTTCAAAAGCTAAACAGTACATTCCAAGATAAGTGTGTGCCCATGTTAAAACAACATTTTCTTTTAGTCCACCTGATAAAACATAAAACACTGTGAACTTTCATGGGGGCAGTGTCTTTGTCAAGTAAATAACTGGCCTTGACTCTGCAGTTTTGGTTGTTTGTTGGTTTTCTTAATAGTATGTTTTTTGCAGTTTCTCCCCTTGTGTCCCAAAGGTAATTTGATAACCTCTCTTGCAGCTGTTGGAGGGAAGTGAAGCTGCACAGACAACAAGACTTGAGGGAGATTTTTATGTAGAAAGCTTCCTCTTTTTCTTCTTTTTATGTTGTATGCTAACATATTCCCTTTTATAAGATGGTGATTGTTTAGCCTGTGTATTAAAATAGATGAAGAAAAGCCTAACAAGTGCATCACAACTTTAGAGGGAGGCTGGGAGCTGTTTTCTACAACTAAGAGCCAAAAAAGCAAACTTTGATTATCAATTTCAGCCAACACAGTAATTCACCTTGATGCCTGAGTATGCTGCCAGTGTCAGGCTGACTGTGGATGGGCAGGGCTCTAATGCAGAAGGTCCAGCAGAAGCAGAGTCTGTTCTCACCAGGCTAACCTGCATTAGCAGGGCTGTGTGCCAGTTCTGCACAGCGTGCAGGGGCAGAGCTGAGTGTGGCTCCATCCAGCAGGGTCTGCAGAGGGCAGGCTCTGGGTTAACCCTTGGTTTCTTTGATTCCCAGATATCAGGATGGCTATTTCTCCAGAGCACTGGAGAGTTAAAAAATCACATGTGATAAAAGCCTTGGAGCCTTCCTCGCACCTCTGCAGTCGCAGGAAAGCTTCAGTTCATTGGTGTACCTGAGCTGTCCTGGAAGCTAAGAATAGTCTGTGTCATTAATTGTGTATACCAAGGTCTGGAGTGAACTGATGCACTCCAAGTCCTTTGAACTTTCCATGAAGGTCAGGGAGCTATTTCTCAATCAGGATATGATCATTTTGTAGCTCATTTACAGATAATCTGTTGGTGTGGCTGCACTGAGTGATGTTTATGTTGCCGGCTGCTCTTGATTCTTCCTCCTACAGGGGAGGTTTAACTGTTATGGTTTGTTTCTGTCTGAATTTTTTAGAAGAGCTCTCTCAAATGTCTCCTGCTGTGTTTTTTGTGTCTCTGTGCAGACGGGCGCCCTCTGTACGTGCTGAGGCTGGGCCAGATGGACACCAAGGGCCTGGTGCGAGCGCTGGGGGAGGAGGCCCTGCTGCGCTACGTGAGTGTTCCCAAAGCAACAGCACAGGATTGCAGCCAGAAACCCCATGTGAACAATGCCAATGGCTTGGGTGGAAAATTTTAAATGTTTAATAGTAATAAAATGGTTAGAAAAATAGTAATACAATTAGAGTAATAATAATCTGGACAATTTGGATTAGGACAATATGAGACAATAGAAACAAAGAGTTATGGATGTCTGGGTACCTTTTTCTGGGCAAAATAAGCCCGAAAAAGGACCCACGTTAACAAAGGATTAACCCTTAAAAACAATAACCTGTTGCATATTCATACACCTCATACATGATGCATAAATTCCATTCAAATACAGGATTCTCTCTGGTCAGTGTCAGCTTCTTCCTCTTAATCCTGATGGCATCATCCTGCCCAAGCAAGGCAGGAAGAAGTTCAGAAGTTCGTTTCTCCTGATAATGGAGCAATAAATTCTCTTTCTCTGAAAGATTCAGGTGTCCTGTGGCTGCTATCTCAGTGTCAGTCCTTTCTTTAGAAAAAAGGTATCCCACATAGCATAGTTTCTATTTTAACATTTTGTTATAATCTAAAACTTATATTTAACACACTCCTTAAGGGAATAAACCAGCATTACTTTCTAACACAACACATATAATATTCATTTCAATATTTGTGAAAAGCCAATCATAAAATACACATTTTTCACACCCCAGGTGTTCTCATAATGCTTCTCTTGGGGCTGTTTCTCTTCTGCTCCCTTCTGCTGCAGAGCAGTGCAGCCCAACTCCCAAATCTATTTGTGGGGTAGATTTTCCAGGCACTGGGCATTGGTGCAGGCTGCCAAAAAATCAGGCCATGACAGTGTTATGGGTAACATTTCCATCAGTGTTTGGTTGGAATACCTCTGAAAGCCCCTGGTAACTGTTCCTGATGTGTTCTGCAGGCTGATGGAAAGGTGGAGTTCATGGCAGCTCCTGTGGTTACTGATGGGGATTTGCACAGATTGTTCTGCACTTGTGCAGGGTTTCAGACTGCAGTCTCTGCTCTTGTACAGAAGGGAAAATGCCACACTCAGCAATTTGTCCAGTCTGTACTCCAGGGATAAGAATAATTTATTTTTAAAGATAAAGTGCTTGCCTGTACTTCTGCCTTCTTCATCACTCAGACTGTTACTGTGGTTCTGCTCAGCTTCCAAGCAGACAGCTGGCAGAATTCCAGGTTTGCACTGACTTTTTTTGACTCCTAGTAATGACAGGAGTAGCCATAGTGACTATTAAAAACAGGGAGTGGGTTTTAGTTTTCTCTCCTAGTAGCGTTTCCAAGCAGACACTAACTTTTGTTTGCTTGCCCTAGTTGTTTCAAGGTTACTTTCTGTGATTTCAAAAGGGGCTTTAATTTCTGAACAATTAAGGGTATTTGTAGTGATTTTAATGAATTCTTTGGCAGGGGGGCAAGTTTATGCTGGTTTGATCTTGTAGTTTCAATTAATCTTTGGATATAAACATATTTTCCTTATCCTACTGAATTTGAGACTGTCTTTTCTAAACCCCACTCTTTTTTGTGCAGGTTCTTTCAATAAATGAAGAAGGGCTGAGGAGATGTGAGGAGAATACAAAAGTATTTGGCAGGCCAATAAGGTAAAGTCTGCTCTGTGGGAAGGAGCTGCTTTCCTGGGATGTGGGGGGAATGTCAGGCAGTGGAACAAGCAGAGGGTAGGCTGTGTCTCATATGCAGGTACAATCATATGGTTAATTAAGAGCCTCCCCAATTAGTGGGGCTGGAGGGAATGTGCCTGGGGCAGCCTGAGGGACACACATCACCTGCCCAGCAGCCTTGGCCTTGTGCTCATCATGGTTCTGTTGCGGCTGTTTCTCTTCTGCTCCCTTCTACTGCACAGCAGTGCAGCCTAACTCCCAAACCTGTCTGTTCTGTGGGGGAGATTTTCCAGGCACTGGGCATTGGTGCAGGCTGCCAGAAAATCAGGCCATGATGGTGTCATGAGTAACAGTTCCAGTAGTTTAAGGTGTGGCTTCCATGTCACTTGTTCATCCATGACTCCAAGGCTCAGTACACAGTTCTGCTTTGCATTCTCCATTTATTATGTGTGGCTACTCAGCTGTTGATCCAAGGTGAGGTCATGAGGCTCCTGTAAAACCTGGGATCTAGTTTTCCAGGTTTTGGCCTGACTTCATGTGAAGTTCAGTCAAAAGTGGTTTTCTAGCCCATCTTGAAGTCATTGTAGGGGTCAGTTGTGAAAGTGGTAACTGCAAAATGGATTTAAGGGCATGGAATGAAGGCAGGACCAGCCCTGAAGAGATGCCACGTTTCTTGAACTCTCTCCAGTTTCCTTCTCCTAATCTGCAAGGTCCAGGGTGTGGGGTGTGCCTGCTTATCATTTCCTTGTCACAGACCTTGCTGCCCCAGCTCCCCAAGGGAGCTCAGATCCAAGGGAGAGCTCCCACGTGTTTAACAGCTGAATGGTGCTGCCTCCTGCATCTTCATTTGTAGCCATAATCCTAAAGGGCTGTGTATTAAACATTTAAAGTGAAACAAAGAAGGGTTTGGTGTTTCATAGGAGCCTTATGCATAATGTAATGTCTGCTGGCTGGTGCAGCACAGCTGTAAATCTTGAATTCCTGCCCAGGGCAAGACCTGAACTTGGAAAGAAACTGAAACACATGCTGCAGCTCAGTGGTTAGTATTAAGAACATATCTCTTCCTATAGAAAAAGCTTCCTTCCCTGAGATCTGACAACAGAATTAGCTTTGACATGTATTGGCACTGTTGTGCAGTAGAAAATCTGCTCTGAGAATGTCAAATTGCTTCAGAGCAGCATTGTGGCCACTTAAATGATCTCTCAGTAAAAGCAATGGTTTAATCTCTGGGCTGACTGTTGACAGGATCCTTTTTTGGCTTTATATGAACTGAACTTTTATCTGGAATCTAAAATGTCTGTAGGAGAGTGTGCAGAGTGATCACTGCACACCCCTTAAACTCCAGTGCCTACAGGCAGCACAAAGGAGGTAAAACAGAATAAAGCAAAACATGCACAGGGTCCCCACATTTCAGTGTGTTGGGCACTTGCATAAGCAAGGAGAATTTTGATGTTATTGAGATTTTTCTTTTTATCTCTCTCAAATTCAGCTCTTGGACCTGCCTGGTAGATCTGGAAGGTTTGAACATGAGGCATTTATGGAGACCTGGTGTCAAGGCCCTTCTGAGAATCATTGAGGTGGTTGAAGCCAATTACCCTGAGACCTTGGGTCGTCTGCTTATCCTAAGAGCACCTCGAGTATTCCCAGTTCTCTGGACACTGGTATGTGTGTAATCCAAGGTGTTCCTCAGCTCCCTGAGTTTGTAAAAGCACTTCAGAGATCGGGCTGCATGTGCAGCAAATGTTCCCATTTGGAAACATGTCCTTTATATATAATTCCTGGAGTGGATTAAAAACCATCACCTAAGAAGCTGATTACACAGTTGGTTAATTTGGCTTGTTTGTGCTGGGGACTTTGCATAACCAGGATGGTAATGCTCAGTGTGATCAAAACTGATTCCTTCAAAATTGACTTGGAAACAATGTAAATTGACTTGAGAAAAATATGAGGGCCTGATCTGTTCTGTTTTTCTTTCTTTGTAGGTTAGTCCATTCATTGATGACAACACCAGAAAGAAATTCCTTATTTATGCTGGAAATGACTACCAGGGTCCTGGAGGACTGCTGGATTACATAGATAAAGAAATTATCCCTGATTTCCTCGGTGGAGAGTGCATGGTATGAATATAAACTATTGCATATAGCAACTTATTTGTGTTTTTTTTTTTAATTATTATTTTTCCTCTAAGCAAAGAAGTCTTTAAATACAGAATGATTGTTGGTGCAGTTTAGAGGTGGGGGTTATGGTGTAGGATTCCAGGCTCAGTGCTGTTTTCTGGATCCCATTTAAAAAGAACAGTACAGTGCTTCTCTTGGATGAGTATCTTGATCAAATACCTTATCAAAACAGCCAAGCACAGCTAAAAGCCACACTCTGTTCCCTGGAAAGTTCAGGCAAACATGGTAGCAGAGCTCAGAGCAAGAGCTGTCACCACCAGCTGATCCAGAGAGTCTGTGTCACCTAAAAATCTGATCCCATAAGGAGCCCAAGGAACATGAGGCACATCTGCTAGGAGGGCTCAGCAAACAGCCCAGTCTCTCCACACAGAGTGTGCAGTTACCCCCAGCAAACCAGAAAAGTGGTTTTACTGCAGGATACTGTAATTTCTCAGGCATGTGACAATGCTGCTGTTTCCTGCCTGGACCTTGGGTATCAGTTGGATCTGGCATTTAACATCTCACTGATAATGTAAGGTTTGTTTCACATGTAATGCTTTTGACAACACTGGTTGGGTGTGTTCTCAGCCCCTGTACACTCTCTAAATTAATTTCTGTACCATTCTTGAAAATTCAGCTGTGTCAGTTCCAATAGAGTCTGAAATGATAATGAAGTACAGTTGGATGTGTTGGAGTGGAGCATATGTTTATCTCCAGTGGGCTGGTTTTTGTTGCAGCAGTAGCTTTCAGTGTTATCTAATTTGGAGCTCAAAACTGGCAAAATCCACGGTTTATGTAAGCAAAAGTGAATGTTACCAGAAAGCAAATTGCTACAATACTTCCTGCTAGTACAGGCAGTCTCTCCCTTCTTCTTTATTTCTGAGTATTTGAACAAAAATGACTTCTCTGAGATCTTTTCAGTTCTCTGTTGTAATTCAATTACCAAACATTTCTACTTCCCCAGACACTTCTGTGGAACCTCCTGTCAACTTCATTGCTACAGGCTCCTTAAAACAGAAATTTGCTTAGGGAAGTTGTGTAACCACTTCCAGTTCTGAGCTGTCAGACAGCTGTAACTTCAAAACTGTTAATTTTCCTGGCTGCAGTATATTTTTACCTGCTTGGAAACTTTTTGTATCTGCCCACTATCCATCCTTAAATTTAGCTACCACTGTTCTTTCAGGTTACTGTAGCTCTGTTTTTTAGACTTAGTCACTGTTGCCACTTCCCTCAGGATTCTGAAGTGCCTCCCATCTTTCTTCAGTGTAAGGTGGTATAAATGATAATTACAGCCTTTGCACAGTCCCTTTCTGGGTGCTGGCTGTTGTGTATGACAAGATCTGTTCCCCTGGTGTGCAGTTCTACCTCACCCAGATAATTTGATAAAGAATTACCAATATATCATGTACAAGCTGTAAAATTACTTTCAGACTGTTCCCTTTTCCAGAATATTGCTGAATGTTTGTTTCTGAAGCTGGAAGGCAGAGAACATGATGGGATGGTCACAGGAGATAATTTTTAATGATTTTTTCTTTTTTTTTTTTTTTTTTTAGTGTGAAGTGCCAGAGGGTGGGCTGGTTCCCAAGTCCCTCTACCGGACAGCAGAAGAGTTGGAAAATGAAGACATCAAGCTTTGGACTGAAACAATCTACCAGTCTGCAAGTGTCTTCAAAGGAGCTCCCCATGAGGTACAGCTCCAGCTGCCCTTTGCTTTCATTTTCATCTCAGCCCTCTGCTCTGAGCTGTCTCTTGGCCTGGGAATGTTTTATTGCTTGTTTATTTAGCTCCTGTGCTTCCACCTTCTGGAGCTGGTGCATGGTGATGCTTTAATAGCTGAAGTTTGTGATTGTTCCTCCTGTTATTTTGTTGCCATTTAGAGACTATCACTGGTTTTCATTCTATTCAAAGCCATATTCTTCTAAGCAAAGCAAACAAACTTCTCAGAAGCTGCTTGAAAGCTTCTGAAAGTAAGAAGAATAGGCACCCCCATCAGGGGAGAATGTGTATCTGCAATGTCTTTTTTTGATTATTAAAAAGCCCTTTTAAGAGTAGAAACTATGCCCAGCAACAAAAAAGCTCTGTTCTTTGTATTTTTTTCCTGTAGGAGTTTGTTTTTAGAGAGCAAATTGCTGTTGTCTAATGTGCCCTTCCTGCCTCAGGTTCTCATCCAGATCGTGGACGCCTCGTCGGTGATCACGTGGGATTTTGACGTGTGCAAGGGCGACATTGTTTTTAACATCTTCCATTCCAAAAGAGCCCCACAGCCTCCCAAAAAGGACTCTCTGGGAGCTCACAGCATTACATCTCCTGGTGGGAACAACGTCCAGTTGATAGACAAAGTCTGGCAGCTGGGGCGTGACTACAGCATGGTGGAGTCTCCCCTGATCTGCAAAGAAGGGGAGAGTGTGCAGGTGAGGCAGGCAGAGCCCTGTGGGGGCAGATGGAGCCCAAACTGCCTGTTCTTACTCACAGCACTGATGACTGAGTGCTGGTGACTCAGTGCTGGGCTTGCTTTTGGCCAGCATTTAGCTGCTGTTCCAGGCTGGGTGCTGCAGGGAGCAGGGATGGGATTTATGTGGGATCTGCTGGGAGGGGAAGTTGCATCAGGTCTGCTAAGGACTGAGATGGATCAGTAAGGAACATGTGGAGGAACACCTAAAATGCACAGCCAGAAAGTAACAAAACATGCTTTGGGCTGTAATTCTGACAGTTATTTCCTGAAGCAAATATTCTGTGTTTGAGGAATATCACAGTGCCTGCCCTCAGTGATGAGAGAACGCTGGAAATCAAGGCTGAGCTTCTGTGTGTTTGCCCTCTCAGGGGCAGTGTAAGAGCTCCTGATGGCCAAAGCTCCTGAAGGATTTTTTATGCCATTTGCAACCTGTCCTTTAATTCCAGGTTTGATATAACATGCAGCATTTTTACAGTCCCACACTGCCACTGCTGTTCCTGTTGATTTGAAATGAGACAAACGAGCCTCTGAAAAAGCAGCTCCTTAAGTCACCAAGATGGAAATGTTAAACTGGAAATATGGGCAGTGACCTCTTAAACTGTGAGGCAGAAGCCTTGACTGCTCTTTTCACAGTCTCAAAGGACAGCTGTGAATGAAAATAAATTGAAAAATTGATATTGTTTTAAAGCAGAACTTGTCCTTTTAGCATATTAAATCCTAACCCCTTGACACTGTAGAACTGCTGGTGTTCCATCCCAGATTTGATAAGGATGTTGTGTGGGGGGAGTCTTCCAGCACTGCCAGTATTAGCATTGGGCAAAAATTCTGGGCATGTAGGCACTTTTTCTAAGCTTAGAAAAGCAAAGTCAAGCCTACAAATCTCTGTTAACCGAGTTAATTTTTGATTTTTGTTGTGTCTGCTTGCAGGGCTCCCATGTGACCAGGTGGCCTGGCTTCTACATTTTACAGTGGAAATTCCACAGCATGCCTGCCTGTGCTACAACCAACCTGCCTCGTGTGGATGATGTGCTGGCATCTCTACAGGTGTCCTCTCACAAATGTAAAGTCATGTACTATACAGAAGTGATAGGATCTGAAGATTTCAGGTATGTCTGGCCAAGGGCAGCCAATGTCAAAACTTCACTTAAATACAAGTAAATTGTATTTAAAAAGTTGCACTGATGGCAAGTAATTTATAAAAGGGATTAATTAGTTGTCTGGTGGCAATATCACTGGTCATTTGGCTCTGCTTTGAGACTTTGTTGGGCTTGGCAGCTTGTCCTGTAGAAGGAAGTGCAATTCAAATTCCAGTTGTTGAATTTCATTTTCTGCCAGTGGATAAATTTGACTGAAATGAAATCTCTGTCTCTTTGAACAGCATCTGGTTTTTGAAAGAAGTGCAGTGTCCTCATTGCTTTATGTGGTGAGGCAGAAAAGCTTTTGAGTATCTGCACCAAAGCTGTTACTTGCTTTTTATTCAGTGTGCAAACATAGTATAGATACAGAGCAGAAATCAAAATCTTTGTGTGTTCTGAAGCTTTAAACTGCTTTCTTCTTTTTTCCCTCCTGCAGGGGATCTATGACCAGCCTTGAATCGAGCCACAGTGGATTCTCCCAGCTCAGTGCTGCCACCACCTCCTCTAGCCAGTCCCATTCCAGCTCCATGATTTCCAGGTAGTGCCACAACAGCTGAAAAGCAAAGGGATGTGATGGCTGGACCCTCGCCCGTGGCAGCTGACTGCAATACAGCATATTCAACTGGCAATTGTGCAAAAAAATCCCTACCCCAAAAAGCCTTTTCTAGATAGTAAAGTAGCTGTTTGAATTTTACACTTAGTGGTTTTGATCTTTGTTAGATCCAACAGCTTGTCTCTTAACTTTAACCCTTTTTCCTAAATCAGCCATAAATATTTTTGCAAGTGTGCTTGCACAAATCCTAACTCTGAACACAAGGGCTCTTACTGAAAAGGAAAAACAACCAGTGCATCAGTTAAGGATGATTTCTTTTTTTAACTGTGTAGATGTTAAAAAGGGAAAAAGAAAAACCCTACCAAAAATGCTCCGTAGTGCATTAGAGATCAACTGCAAGTCTCCTGTCAGGACATTTCTTTCCATCCTGAGAGATCCCCTGTGATATTCCAGTGCTGCAAACTGTTCTCCTGTTGCCACTAATGATGTCCAAGACAAAGAACAGCAGTTGCTGGATACTTGACTTTGTGAGTCCATTTTTTTCAAAGCATGCCCACAGAGCTGTGGCCAGGCTGTAACACTGAATATACTTTTTGTATGAGCACATTTCTGGGGAATTTGAGCTCTGGGTCTTGCTGGGTTAAAGCAATTTGTTCTTTGCTTGGATTTGTGCATGGAGCACAGTGGAGAGAGAGGTGGAGAGCAGGCTCTCCCTCACTGTGTCACTCTGGGCTCATCCAGAGCTGCTCTGAGCTTCTTTTCCCAGCCCTGTGCTGGAGCTTCACTCTGCTTCCTTAGTGCATTCCAAGCAAATGGATTTTACTGAGGTTTTCTTCTTGTCAGGAATTTATGCAGAGCTTCAGCTTGCTGCTCAAAGCAGTCTGAAGGAGGTGTGGCTTCCATCCTTCCTGAGCACTTCTCCCTCCCTGAGACCTCCTGTCTTTCCCAGTGCCTGGCAGAAATAGAGCACCTCAGTTCTGGTCAGCCTTGCTGTGAGCAGGGAGCACAGGGATCTTCCCTCTGAGTGATACAGGAGAAAATATTTAAGGATTTTCTCCACCATTTTCACTACTGCCACTGCCAGAGGTGATCTGCCATTTGGGATTCTGTCCCTGTTGGCCAGGGATTTGGGATTCTGCCATTTGGGATTCTGTCCCTGTTCCAGGCCCAAGCTGGACCCTTGCTGAACTCTGTTCAGTTGTTCTTCCTTCTCCAGCCCTCTCTCTATGCACAGCAAAAGGCCCCAAACACTGAACTGTCAGACACAGACCACACCTGGCAGTGGAGCAGAGAAGATTTTGGTCTCAAATGCAGCAGGATTTGCACAGTTAGACCCTTCTTGATCTTTCCTTACCCTTGCTAGAGCCAAAATGTCCCTGCAGGCACAAGGAGCTTCTGTGCTGGCTGCAGTCCCATCTGGAAAATGGGATAGGGTCTGGCTTGGGTAAGGGGTGGAGGAGCTTCAGGAGGTGTTGCACTTGGAAAGCAGAACTCACTAGAGATTCTGGATCCCTGCCTGAGGGATGCTGGTCCTGAACTCAGTGTGAAGCTTTTTTATGCCTGCAGAGCTCTGGAGAGGCAGGTGACAGACCCCTGACAGGAGCAGCTCTGCTGCAGCCCCGTTCTGGCTGTGGCACCAGAGCTGACAGGTATTTTAGTAACAGAGGTGCTCAGAGACCAACCTCCTTAAACTGAACCAAGTGGATCTGTTCTGGAGCTCTTTTAGGACTCAGAAGCTGAAGGTGGAGGTTTGGCTGTTACTTAGGGACTCAGGTCACTGCTTTGGTGTCACACAGCTCCCAGCCACTTGCACAGGCTGTGGCTCCAGGGCTGCTCCCAGGACCTCTGCCCAAATTCCTGACCCCAGGAGCCAGGTTTGATAGCACAGGGAGAGCAGCTGGAGCACAGTGAGGTTCTCCTGCTGACACTCATGACACTCACTCTACCATTCACCAGGCTGTAAGGGCTGAAGATGGTCCCTTTCTCTCTCTCTCTCTCTCTCAGATGGCGATTTTGCTGACAACTCTAAAGAATCTGCTCCATTCAACACTCCACATCTTGTCCAGGTGTCTGCCTTTGTAGACCTTTTTGAGTTGCAGTCCCTTTTCAAGTCTGAAGAGCTATATTTTTGTTTTTCACTTGAGCTGGCTCAAAAGTGGCACTTTGGGTTTTTCCTGCTTTTGATCTTAACACATCATTTAGAGCTCAAAGCACATTGCAGCACAAACAACCAGGGAGATAAAATTCCAGAAAAACAATAGTTAATCTTCCTGTAAGCAAAGTGCTGTGGCAATATGACTTGATCACTGCAGTCTAACTAAATTTCCCATACCCTGGTCTTTCTTTGTGTGATACTGCTCTTCCTTCTCTCAGCCAGTGACTCTTCTGTTGGCACCTTTCCTGTTACCAGTGTCCTTCACTTCCCTGTCCCTCCTCATGAACTGCATATCAAATTCTGTAAATGTTTTGTATACATAATACCTCATTCTTGGTAATAAAATACAGATAGTCTTTAAAAGATTTTTTTATTGTTATCAATAAATGTTAACTGTTTGGAAAAAAATTAAAAAGGAGTGAAGTGTCATTATTTCATTCATCTGCTGCAAAGCTGCTGCATTCAGGTCTGCCAGTGCTGGATGAAGGAGGGGCTCCTTGGCTGCCCCCACCCCTGCCACCTCAGGCAGGAGGCCCAGACAGTCACACTCAGGAAATTATGGTTTTTAATTAGCAGAAGTAGAATAAGCTTCAGCTATTTCAGAAAAATGAGCCAATAAACATCAAACTGGGTTTTCTAATTCCTGGAGCTGGAGCAGAGGCTACAGCAGGTTTATGGTTGGTCTTTCAAATTTGATCCAAGCTGTGAAGTTTCTCTAAACGAGAATCTTTGACCATGGTCATGGAGGTCTGTCAGCAAGACCAGATGGCTGCCTGACCTACTAAAGGCTTCAGCATGTGGTCAATATTTCCATGCCAGCAATGGGAATGGACCAGCTCTCAGCTGCTCAAGGGTTTGCTGAGTGCAGCAGCCCTTGAGAAGGTGCTGTGTGAGGAGGTGGCTTTGCTGGTCAGCTGGAGATGAGGGGGAGCTGCCTTTGTGGCCAGTGCCCCTCTCTGAAATGGCAACTGAATAATCCTGAGCCTCAGCCCTGGCTTGACCTGGGCAGGTGAGAACGGTGCAGGCCAGGGCTGCATCAAACAGCTCCTCTGGGAGAGGGGTCAGTCTGAAGTGTGTGGTTAGAGATTTTTTTTTTTTTTCATTCTATTATGGACTTTTATGAGACAAAGCAAAACTGAAAGAAAAATCACCTCTTCTTTTTTTCCCATCAGCATCCCCTGCCCCATAAAGCTGAGGGCTCCCTGTTCTTTAGGTGTCTCCATCTGCACCCTTGGTTTGCCATGGAGCTGTAAATCCCCAGGGAAGGATCCTGAGCTGCCGTTCCCAAGTGTCCCTGTAGGAATGTGCCTCTTGTTGACGGAGTGACAAAACTATCCTTTGTCCCCTTAAAAGGAAAGAAGTCTGGAAGCTTCTCTCCTTGATTAAGTGAAAAGACACCTCGTAAGACTTAGGAGACTTCACCTACAACTTAAGGACAGCTAATTGGACAGAAGCCAAAAAGTCCCGCCCAAGCAATGAACTAGAAAAAGGAGCGAACAAAGAAACGAATCGATTTTGTGAGGTGATTTAGGAGGAGCAAGAACGTCTGGCACCTAGCTCAGTTTTTCTGTTATTTTGCCTTTTGTTACACCTTTTTGTTTCCAACACTGCAACAGAAGCCATCCCGCTGATTGTTGTGCCTCCAAGGGTAGCTGGGCTATCTTGGGTGTGTTTGAGGCCAACCTGGAGCTCATCAAACCCAGCTCGAAGAAGTCACCAGAACATGTCCCCGTGTGTGAACATGTCCCCAGTGTGTCCCGGCCTGCCCAAACAGCAACACCCGGGCCCCCAGGGATAGCTGCTCTCTGTGAAAAATGCCAATCGCTTGGTTTTAAAATTTTAAAACTTTAATAGTAATAAAATGGTTATAAAAATGGTAATATAATTAGAGTAATAAAAATATGGATAATTTGGATTAGGACAATATGAGACAGTAGAAACTAGGAGTTATGCTGAGGAATTTAAGGTTGGGGTTTTGCAGCTGGTTTTATTCCCTTCCCTGTGAGCCCTGCTGATCTCCTCCCACTTTGTGCCATCAGCCTTGGTCCCCTAGCAGCCACAGGCCAAGGGGAGCAAGGAAGGGACCCTGGATTTGGGGCTTTTCCTCTGTGCACAGGAGGGAAACCAGAGAGACAGAGCTGGGCCTCCCCCAACCCTCTTCTTTATTTAACCAACCCACAAAGAAATAAATCTCAAGCTTTTCTTGGTGCTGATGGAGCCTTTCCTTGTGCCATGGATGACCTTAGCAGGGCAGTTCTGCTGGGATGGGGAGCCTGAGGAGAGCCCTGAACCCCAACATCCCTCAGGTGGGGCTTGGGGTTTGCTGTGACCCCAGCACTGCCCCACACCTGGGAACTGTGCTTTGAAATGTTGGCAAAGAAAAGGGGAAATGAAGGAGAGGAAGAAGAGAAAGAGGAACAGGGGAAGAAAAAAAAGGGAAAAGAGTTAATGTCACACAGCCTGCAACTAAAAAGGTGTAGGGCAGCCCCAGCCCCTGGTTTGCACACTCCCACTTCTCCTAAAGGCATTTTGTGCAGGAAACGTCCAGCTGGGTGTTGAAGGGCAAGTGCAGCGGGACCCTGGGTGACTCCCCCACAGAAGATCCACGGCCCAGCCCAGGATCAGGGTCTGGATCCTCTGTGTGGGGTCAGTGGCTCACCCAGATGTCACCCCACAGCCCAGTGTCCCCAGTGACCCCTCAGACCCCGTGGGGAGGGTGAACAGGATGAGGCCAGGCCATGCTGAGCCCGTCCAGGGGGGACCCAGCTCTGCCCTGTGCCCCCAAACCCACCGTGGGGCACCCCTGGTACCGTGGGGCACCCACGGGGGACAGCGGGCACGAACCCACCCAGCCAAGCCCGGTGTGTGGGATGGGCTGGGGCAGACCCCCAGGGGGAATTGGGGCCGGGCTGGTGCCCAGGGACAGCGCAGGGACACGGGGCTGTCCCCGCACCAACCCCACTAGATGGTGCCAGCAGCCCGCGCACGGCCCCGGGCACCCGCACTGCCGGGAGGACTCTGTCCCTGCTGTCCCTAATGCCACCGGGGACATTGTGCCTGCTGTCCCTGCTGTCCCTAATGCCACCGGGGACACTGTCTCTGCTGTCCCTGCTGTCCCCAGTGTCACTGCTGTCCCCACTGTCCCTGCTGCCAGGGGGACTCTGTCCCTGCTGTCCCACTGTCCCACTGTCCCTAATGCCACTGGGGACACTGTCCCTGCTGTTCCTTCTGCCACCCGGGACACTGTCCCTGCTGTCCCCACTGTCCCTAATGCCACCGGGGACACTGTCCCTGTTGTCCCTGCTGTCCCCATGTCCCACTGTCCCTGCTGTCCCTGCTGTCCCTCCTGCCACCAGAGACACTTCCTGCTACAAAGCAGGGACAGTCCCCACTCTCTCTATTGCCACAGGAGACACTGTCCCTGCTAGAAGGGAGGGACACTGTCCCCACTGTTCCCACAGTCCCTGCTGCTGTGGGGACACTGTCCCTGCTACACTGTCCCTCCTGCTACAACAGATAATGTAATGGTTGCCAGACATATTAATTATCTTACCATTTCCTAGGAACTTATATTTCAATTCCATTTTACGCATTCATTTTTTTTTTATCTTGACATTTTTTATTTTTTTTACCAAATAATCAAACCATATATCCCTAAATTATCCAAATCATTTGTCATCAATACACTTTCAATGCACTCACTTTGGAGCTGGGGCTGGAGCACTGGTCAATACTGGGAGCCGCAAATGGGGCAGGGGACCCCTGTGTGACACCTCTGCCCCTGATGCCTTGTGCAGGCTGACCTAGAGCAGAGGCTGGACAGAGCTAAAGAATAAAGCAGGGATTTATGAAAAGCATCTCCTCCATGGATCCACCTTGGGCAGCACAAGAGCCCAGCCAGGGCTGCACCCAACATGAACCAAAATGGTCCCAAAATGCACAACTACTCACAGGGTCTCTCACTGTGATCAGTTCTGCTCCATTTGCATCTTGCAGTTCATTGTCCCATTCCAGCTTTAGCCCATGCAGTCCCATCCTTGTTTTTCTCTCTCCAGCCCACGGTGTTTGTGCTCTTGGGCTGAGATTTGGATCATTTGTCCTTGGTGCCCAGCTGGAGCAGGAATTGTTTTGTCTCCCTGCTCTGTGCACAGAGCTCACATCCCCTTATGTGAACCCAGACCCACACACTGAAGCAGCACAGAATGTGAAAAATAGAAAAGCCAAAACCTGAGGCATCACCCCCAGCAAGGACAGCCCATCATTCATGGAGCAGCTGCCACTCCCAGCCCCTGTCCCTGTGCCCTGCATATCCCAGAGGATGCTCCATTCACCTCCAGGCACCATCCTGGCTGTGGGTTTGCCCTCCCACTGCTGAGAACCTTCCTAAGCAGTCACCATCTCCCAAGAGTCCTGAGAAACTTAATCACCACTGGAGAAACCCTTGAGGATCTGCTGGGAGAAATGCTGTAGAAGTGCAAAAATATCCTGCTAATTTCTTGGCTCCAGTATGGATTGGCCCACAAGCTGCAGTGAGCTGTATCCAAACATTGAATTTTAATTATCAGCAGGATTTCACCAGGGACAGTGAGATGAGAAGAAGAGCAAGCCAGTGAAAAAGATTGAAACTGAAAATGCAAGTTCTCCCAAACAAAGAGCCTTGAAGCTCTTTTGTGGAAGCCTTTGTTCAGCAAAACAAAATTTTTCTCAAGCATTTTTGCCTTTGCATAGATATTTATTATAATAATATTTATTGCAGTAACATCCTGCCTCTTCCTGGAGGTGCTGACACAGCAGCAAAGGGGAGGGAGGACCCTCAGGTCCAAAATGTGTGTGGCAGAGCAGGGAGGGCAGGACCTGCTGCTGTCTCCATGGCTGGCACTGGCACTGCCAGCTCCCAGGGGCTTTTCCAGCCTGGGGAGCAATGGGCAGGGCAGGGCAGGGCATCCCTCTGTGGCACTCACATTCCCTGAAAAATCCCTTAGCCCAGGATGTCTCTCCTGGGAAGCTGTGAAGCCTCAGAGAAAAGGAAAACAATTCTCATCTCATTTGCTTCTCCTGTGCTGTGCTCATGTGGAATGTGTTTGGAGATTGTTCACCCACAGGTGATTGTTCCATTGGATTCTGCTGTGAGTTGTTTTCACTCTTTGGCCAATCAGGGCCAAGCTGTGTCGGGACTCTGGAAAGAGTCACGAGTTTTCATTATTATCTTTTTAGTATATCTTATACTAAAAATATATAGTATATATTTATACTTATAAAAGTATCTTTTCTGTATTCTTCAGTATAGGATAGTATATTCTGATTACTTGGATTGTGTTTGGAGATTGTTTACCCACAGGTGATTGTTTCACTGGATTCTGCTGTGAGTTGTTTTCACTCTTTGGCCAAGTGGGGCCAAGCTGTGTTGAGACTGTGGAAAGAGTCACGAGTTTTCATTATTATCTTTTTAGCCTTCTGTAAATGTCCTTTCTGTATTATTTAGTATAGTTAGTATAGCGTTGTTTAATATAATATAGTATCATAAAATAATAAATTAGCCTTCTGAGAACATGGAGTCAGATTCATCATTCTTGCCTTCGTCAGGACATTCCCAGCAATACAATATCCCTGCTTGGAGTTTCTGCCATTCCCTGCAGCCTGGAGGGTCCACAGAGCCCCAGCTGCTCTGGCCACATCCCAGCAGAGCTGCAGAGCCCGTCTGTGTGCAGGGAGGGCTGCAGTGGATGCAGGATTCCCTGAAATCCCTCCCCAGGCACTGATGGATGCTCCACAGCAGCTCCCAGACCTCCTGCCATCCCAGTTTGTGCCAGCAGAGCTCTGCCAGCTCACACTGAGTGTGCAGCCCCTGCCTGGCCCCAGGGGTGAGGCTGCCCAGGACGAGGTGCCCAGGCCAGGCTGTGCCCACACTTGGCATTGGCATCAGCCCAAAGCCACATCCCCTCACAGAGCTGTTTGGGGTGGGGGGCCCTGGAGGACCCCAGCACCCACTGACACCCAGAACAGACCCAAACAAAGCAGCCTGGAGGATTTTCTTGCTGGACATGACTCACTCTGGGGATGAAGGCTCTGAGGGCAGCTCTGACCCCACAGAGGAGCCAGCTGCAGATGGAGGCTGCCTCCACATGGTTTCCCCTAAAAATCCCTATTTCCTGAGCGTTCCTGGGGCCTATTTCTCCATCACCCATTCCAGCAGCCCCTCTGCAGCTTTCCCCAAGAGCAGCAGGGACACAGTGGCACGATGACACTGCTGGCCTGAGGCAGCCTTGGGCAGCCACAGCCGCGGGTGTTTGCTCATCCTTCACAAGAAGTTAAAAAAAAAGGAAGCAGGGAAGGATGATGTGAGGTGCCCCCAGGAGGGCTGGCACTGCCAGGGACATCACCCAGGGCAAGGTCACTGCGTCCCTGCAATGCACTCAGTAACTCTGCCCTGTCAGAACCCAGGACATTGCTCTGGCTGCCCTGGAGGGCTCCAGACCCTGGCAAGGGGCTCAGAGACCTTGGCACGGGGTCAAAAACACCTGTGCCTTTGATTTTAACACATGGAAACAATTCCCAACTTTGTGTGAAGAGTTACAAGCCACAAGAGTTTGAGTAGAATGATAGTTGATTTATCGCAGGGTGAAAAAGTAGAATTTTAGGGGTTTAGAATGGGGGTTCAAGAGGCAAGATGGAGGAATCTGGGTGTGTCCTGTCCTTCTCCTTCTCCCCCTTCTCCTCCTCCTTTCTTCTTCTTCTTCTTCTTCTTCTTCTTCTTCTTCTTCTTCTTCTTTATTTTCTGCTGTGATGGTGACACTTTGGGATTGGTTTAGAGCAGAGACAGACTGTCTAACATAGGTGATAGGTATTGGAAAATTATTGTAAATAAAGCACACGTAGTTTTTAGTATAAAAAGCCAACACCACCCCGAGGGCAGGGACTGTGCCACAACCCGACCTGCTGGACAGATCTCAGCAGGTCAGAAAGAGAATGTGACAGATAAGAGGAAATAAACAACCCTGACAAGCAGAACTGATGAACCTCAACTTCTTCGGTTGCAGGACTGGGGAAAAAGAGACTTTTTAACACCTGGGGGTCATCTCAACCCCAGAAACCCGAGATCTGCCCTGCTCACCCCTGCAGCTCCTGGGCCTCACAGAACCATCAGCATCCCAGGGGTGCAGCAGCCTGAATTCTGTCTGAGGATACCTGAGGCTGTGCTGTGCCTCAGAGAGGAGGGGGCCTGTTCTCCAGCTGGGCCCTGATGCTGCTGAGAGGAGCCCTCACTGCAGGTGAGCACAGCCCCCCTGCATCCCAGCCCCTGCCTGGGGCTCACCCCACACCGGGGCACACTTTCTGTGCCATTCTGTGCCATTCTGTGCCATCCCTGCATCCCAGCCCCTGCCTGGGGCTCACCCCTGGCCCTGGGGCACACATTCTGTGCCAGTCTGTGCCATCTGGAGGTGCAGCCAGTCCCTCTGGTGGGGCAGAGGATTGCCACACACGCGTGGCAGTGCCAGGTCACCCCGCCCGGGTGGCGCTGTCACACGGCGCTGGGACAAAGCCTCGCCTTTGTTTGCTGCTCCTTGGGCGCCGCAGCAGCTCCTGGGCAGCATGAGCTCACCCCAGGCTCGGTTTGTCTTCATGCTAAAAACCCTTCCTGGAGATGTCAGCTGCCAGAACGGGTCATTTCTGCTTCACAGCACTGCCTGGGCGCTGCACGGCTGTGACAGAGTGACAAACAGACAAACAGCAGCAGCATCCTTGGGGAACGGCTCTGGCTGGGGGCTCTGAGCTGGGCTGGGCTGGGCCGGGCTGGGCTGGGCTGGGCTGGGCCGGGCTGGGCTGGGCTGGGCTGGGCTGGGCTGAGCCGGGCTGGGCTGGGCCGGGCTGGGCTGGGCTGGGCCGAGCTGGGCTGGGCCGGGCTGGGCTGGGCCGGGCTGGGCTGGGCTGGGCTGGGCTGGGCTGGGCTGGGCTGGGCTGGGCCGGGCTGGGCTGAGCCGGGCTGGGCCGGGCCGGGCTGGGCTGAGGTGAGCCAGGCCACGGTGGCTCTGCAGGGGCTGGGGCTGCCCGTGGAGGTGGCCGTGGTGGGGGGAACCACTTGGGAGCTTTCCTGACACAGCCTCGCTCACTGGGATGAGCGCTCCCGAATCCCCAAGCAAGGCTGGGGCTGGCACAGCTCGGTGTCAGAGCTGGCAGGAGCGGTGGGACCCTGCCCTGCCACACCCCGGGGGTGCTCTGTGCCCACCTCTACATCCCAGGATCCTGCCCTGCCACATCCTGGGGTTCTCCGTGCTCAGTTCCACATCCCGGGGTGCTGCCTGCCCTGCCACCATCCAAATCCCGGCATGCTCCCTGTCCCCATCCACATCCCGGGATCCTGCCCTGCCACACCCCGGGATGCTCCATGTCCCTCTCCCCTTCCCGGGGTGCTCCCTGCCCTCCTCCACATCCTGAGATGCTGCGTGTCCCCCTTCACATCCCAGGATGCTCTCTCTCACATCCACATCCCGGGATGTGCTCCTCCTCTCCACATCCCGGGATGCTCCCTTCTCACCTCCCCATACAGAGATCCTGCCCAGTTCCACATCCCGGGATGCTCCCTGTTCCCTATCACATCCCAGGATTCTATCTGCCCAGTTCTACATCCCAGGATGCTCCCTGTTCCTTCCCCTCCCCATCCCAGGATTCTCCCTGCCTAGTTCCACATCCCGGGATGCTCCATGTCCCTCTCCACACCCCAGGATGCTCCTTCTCATCTCCACACCCAGGGATGCTCCTTCTCACCTCCACATCCTGGGATGCTTCTTCCCCTCCTTCACATCCCCTGTTCCCCTCCACACCCCAGGATTCTCCCTGTTCCCCTCCACATCCCGGGGTGCTCCCTGTGCCCCTCCCGGGCTCCAGTGACTCCCAGCACATCCCCCTGGGAACCAGGATGGCACTGGGAGGAACTGGGTTGCTCCTCTCCGTGCAATGGGCAGGCTGGAATGGCAGAGTCAGCTCTGGGAGATGAAATCCTGGGGGTCTCTGCCTGTTGTATCTGTATTTATTGTGCTCATGGGGTTCTTTGTTCCTCTCCATGCCAAGAAGGTGCTTCCCCAGTGTGAGGCTGCCCCCAGAGCCCCAGCACAGCCCCTGTTTCTGGAATCACAGCCTGGTTTGGCTGGGAAGGGATCTCAGATAGATCCAGCCCTCTGCCAAGGGCAGGAACACCTTCCACAGACCAGGTGGTTACTCACAGGTTACTCCTGGGATTTGATCTCTGATTTGAACCCTCTGATCGTCCCCAGGCTGGAGCAGATTTCCCAGAGGTGCTGAGTGTGGAGCAGGAGACCAGTGCAGAGCTGGTCCAGCAAGTCACCCCTGCTCCCCCGGGCAGCTCAAGGCATCCTGAGGGATGCTGGGGGGCAGTGAGGAGCATTGAGGGCACTGGGGTCCAGCTCCTGGGGACATCTCTGCACTGCAGCCCAGAGAACTGCTGGCATTTTGGCATTTTGCAGCTTTGCACTTTTATTTTTACCTGCAAGAAGCTGCTCCAGGAGGGGGGGACGCAGCAGTGCCGTGCCCTCCTTGCCTCAGTTTACCTTGTGAAAACAAATCTCGGCTCTCTGCCCATGCTGAGGTTTGCTGAGGTGTTCAGCAGCTCCCTGCAGCTCTCAGCTGGAGGGATGGAGCTGGGGATTGATTGTTGATTTTCCCTTCCCACATTCCTGCTGGGAGAGCAGAAGGAACTTGGCCAGCAGCAGCACCAGGAGCCACATCCATCAGGGCTGGGTAAACACAGCCAATTGTTCCCAGCCCTGCAGAAGGGACAGGAGGGAGCACAGGAGCACCCACACAGGTCACTGCACCAGGAAAACACAGGCAGGGCCATGGGAGGGCCTGGCTGACCCACGGCCCTGCCTGGCAGATGGGAAATGGTATTCAGGTCCTGTGTTAGAGCAGCATCCCTGTCACAGACATCTTTTATGGAAAATCCTTTCCTTAGAATTTTTCCTCCTGAGAAGCTGAGAGGCCTCAGGAACAAAATGTAAACAATGATTATCTGCTGCTGTGGAATGCAACAGGTGCATCTGGGATTGGTCTCATGTGGTTGTTTCTAATTAATGGCCAATCACAGTCAGCTGGCTTGGACACTCTATCTGAGCCTCAAGCCTTTGTTATCATTCTTTCTTTTTCTATTCTTAGCCAGCCTTCTGATGAAATCCTTTCTTCTGTTCTTTTAGTATAGTTTTAATATAATGTATATAATAAAATAATAAATCAAGCCTTCTGAAACATGGAGTCAGATCCTCGTCTCTTCCCTCATCCTCAGACACCTGTGAACACCATCACAGATCCCCTCCCCTCCTGGTGCCACTGGGGCCACGCTGGCCTTGACAGAAATGAGCCCTGAATGTGAGCACAAGGCAGCAGCACAGGAAACCCAGCCCAGCCAGCTTCCCTCTGTCTCACAGCACTGCAGGGAAGGCTGATGGAAGTGCACATCATTCCCATCTCCAGAGCCAGGGAAGAGCCTCAGGGCTGGGCTCAGGCACCTGGGGGCAGCTCTGATGCAGCTCACAAAGCTCACAGCCTTTCCCTCCATCCCTGCAGGGAGGGGACTCTGAGCCCCCATCTCCAGCAGTGTCCCCAGGCTGGCAATGTCCCCTGCCCTGCAATATCCTCCTGCAAATGTGACTCTGGGTTCTTCATGTTTCAGTCCCAGAACATCACCTGCGCAGCCTGACCTGGTGGGTGGCCATGGCAGGAGGTGGGAATGAGATGATCTGTGAGGTTCCTGCCCACCCAACCCGTTCTGTAACGCCATGGTTTTGGGATTCTGTGGTTCTGTGATCTATGGGTCTGGGATTCCATGGCTTTGTGGTTCTGGGATTCCATGGCTCTGGGATTCCATGGCTCTGTGATTCCATGGTCCTGGGATTCCATGATTCTGGGATTCTGTGGGTCTGGGATTCTGTGGGTCTGTGACTGCAGGGTTCTGTGATTCCATGGTTCTGTAATGCCACGAGTCTATGATTCTGTGGTTCTGTGATTCCATAGTTCTGGAATTCCATGATTCTATGATTCCATGGGTCTGGGATTCCATGGTTCTATGATTCCATGATTCTGTGAATGCATGGCTCTGTGGTTCCTTGGTTCTGGGATTCCATGATTCCATGATTCTATGATTCCATGGTTCTGGGATTCCATGGTTCTGTCATTCCATGGCTCTGTGATCCCATGGCTCTGAGATTCCATGGTTCTGGGATTCCATGGTTCTGGGATTCCATGGTTCTGGGATTCCATGGTTCTGTCATTCCATGGTTCTGGGACTCCATAGCTCTGGGATTCCATGATTCCATGGTTCTGTGATCCCATGGCTCTGTGATTCCATAGCTCTGTGATTCCATGGTTCTGGGATTCCATAGCTCTGTGATTCCATGGTTCTGTGACCCCATGGTTCTGTGATCCCATGGCTCTGTGATTCCATGGTTCTGTGATCCCATGGTTCTGTGATTCTGTGGTTTTGTGATTCTGTGGCTCTGTGATTCCATAGCTCTGTGATTCCATGGTTCTGTGATCCCATGGTTCTGTGATTCTGTGGCTCTGGGATTCCATGGTTCTGTGATTCCATGGTTCTGTGATTCCATGGCTCTGTGATTCCATGGTTCTGTGATTCCATGGTTCTGGGATTCCATGGCTCTGTGATTCCATGGTTCTGTGACCCCATGGCTCTGGGATTCCATGGTTCCATGGTTCAGTCATTCCATGGTTCTGCGGTTCTGGGATTCCATAGTTCTGTGATCCCATGGTTCTGTGATCCCGTGGCTCTGGGATTCCATAGCTCTGGGATTCCATGGTTCCATGGTTCAGTGATTCCATGCCCACTCCTCCTGGCTCAGCCTGTCCTGCTGGGGTCAGTCCCCAGTGTCCCTGCTCACAGTGGACGCCCTTGCTCTGCTCCCAGTGACAGGAGGGGGCTGGAGCAGGGCACTGCAGAGTCCTGCAGGCCTGAGAATGGCACAGCCCATCCTCCAGAGCAGGGACAGCCCCTCCACAGCAGCCAGGCCAAGCTGCCATCAATGGCTCACCAGCTCCGCTGCGATTCCTCCCGAACAAAAACCTGGAGCAAACCAAAACCTCCAGAGCCGTGTGGATGCCAGAAACTGGGAGCCAGCTTGGAGCCAGGCTCAGCAGGGCGGTGCCCCTGGGCACAGCCAGGCCTGGCTGCTGCTGATCCTCCCCGACAGGAACAATGTCACAAACATGAGATGTGCTGACAGCGCCGGAGCCGCCGGCTGAGGCTGCGGAGCCGCCGCGGCGCTGCCCGAGCGGGGCTGTCAGGAGCTCTTAGGGTGACAGGGGCTGCACCGGGGGGCTGCTGGGCACTGGGGGGGCAGGGGCTTCCTCCCTGAACCCAAACGATGAGAGGTTTTGGGGACAGGCAGTGGTTTCTCCTCTGAACCCCAAAAGATGAGAGTTTTGGGTTCACGCAGAGGTTTTCTCCTCTGAACCCAAACGATGAGAGGTTTTAGGGCTGGGCAGAGGTTTCCTCCTCTGAACCCAAAAGAAAAGAGGTTTTAGGGCTGGGCAGAGGTTTTCTCCTCTGCCTGCCCCCAAAAGAGGAGAAGTTTTAGGGGTGGGCAGAGGTTTTCTCCTCTGAACCCAAAAGAAAAGAGATTTTGGGGCTGGGCAGAGGTTTTCTCTGCCTGCCCCCAAAAGATGAGAGGCTTTAGGGGTGGGCAGAGGTTTCTCCTCTGAACCCAAAAGATGAGAGGTTTTGGGGGTGGGCAGAGGTTTTGGGGGCATGCAGAGGTTTTCTTCTCTGAACCCAAAAGAGGAGAGATTTTAGGAGGGCAGAGGTTTTCTCCTCTGAAGCCAGAAAATGAGAGGTTTTGGGAGTGGGTTTCAGAGTTTCCTCCTCTGAACCCAAAAGATGTAAGGTTTTAGTGGTGGACAGAGGTTTTCTCCTCTGAACCCAAAAGAGGAGAGGTTTTGGGGGTGGGCAGACCAAAATGCTGAGACTCCACAGTGAAGGAGCAGTCAAGGAGCTGCCACCCTGTCCCCCACACTGTGGGGCCTGGCACATTCACAGCGAGCATCTAACTCCCTTGTAAAATGAATGCAAGCCTCATTTTATTTTAACCTTGCTTTTGGCTAGAGCTGTCCTTTGCTCCTGCCCTGAATTGGAAGGAGCAGTTTGACCATAAATGTGTCTAGGGCAATAATCAGCTCAGACTCAGGACAACACTGAGGTCACTTGTGCCCCATCATGTGAAGTTTATTTGGTTATTTAAGGACAAGAAGTCACTGGGGGAAGAGTTGGGAGCTGTGGCATGAAAGCCCAGGGAGCCAAGGCCATGCAGTGAGTGGGGAAGGGCCCCTGGGCGGTGACAGGCAGCCCTGGGCAGGCAGAGCGCTGGGGGATGTTTACAAAATGACATTTTCATGCACTCTGGAAAGGAAAAGAGAAAAGCAGCAGTTTGTTTTCAGGGTGAGAGCATCAGGTCTGGCTGTGCATGGCATGGAGCAGGACAGGGGCAGGGGAGGCTTGGCTGCCAGCACTGCCCCGGGCAGGGGCACAGCCTGGAGCTCTGGGGATGGGGCAGTGCCCTGACAGCCTCGGTGACAGCCTGGCACAGAGGGATCCTGGCTCAGTTTGGGCTGCAGAGCACCTTGGAGGGGTGAGGAACCTCTCTGTGCTCCTGTCTGCCAAACCTGGGGTGTTGGGCATCCCCTGCCAGCACCAGACTCCCTGCACCTTGTGTTAATGCTGTGGATCTGCTGAAGATCCCATCTCCTTCTGACACTGCCATGAGAAGCTTCAAACCCACTCCTGCCTCCCCAAAATCCCTGCAGCCATCCCTCGAGGGTGCCAGGCTTCCTCTGAGCTTTGGAGCAGCTCCCTCTCCCTCTCCCTCTCCCTCTCCCTCTCCCTCTCCCTCTCCCTCTCCCTCTCCTCTCTCCACATTTCAGGCTCAGGATTCAGTCCCACATGGAGGAAACTCAATCCCAAGTGGAGGAGGCTCAGGGCTCAATCCCAAGTGGAGGAGCAGCATGCAGAAAATCAGCTACAACTGGCTGCCCATGTACCTGGTAATACCTCACCAGTCTTTACTGGGCCCCCAAGCAGATCAGCACCAATATTCAGCCTTGTCTTGTGCCTAGAGAGGTTCAGGCACCTGCCAGGTCTGGGCTTCCCTCCTTGATGCCACTGCAGTGGGCAAAGGCAGGCAGAGCCAGGCAGAACAGAGCTCTGGGGCTCTGCTCCCCCTTGGCACCCCAGGGCTGCAGGAGCCCTCAGCATCACACATTTCTCCCCCTGATGGCCTGAGAGCTCTGCTCTGTCACCCCATGTCACCCGAGGAAAAGCTGTGCTGGTGGCCCTGAGAGAGGCGAGCTCTTTGCTGCAGCCAATAATCCAGCCAGAGCAAGATAAGGGATGTTATAGGAACTCCTCTGAGCCTGAGCACAGCTACACTAAATCCCTCTAGTCCCTGCTGAGGTGTTTGTTTACAGGGAGGCTGGGTTCTGTTACCCGAGGTGGTTCAGAACAGGCTGTCCGTGGTTCCTGCCCTCCCCAGGGAACAGGGCTGGGGTCAGGGAAGGGTTCCACACCCCAGATGGTCTCCTAGGCATGGAAGAGGATGAGGGGCAGAGCAGCCATGCCAGGGTCATCCTATGCCTAAAACTGGGTGTCACAGCTGAGTTTCTGTGCTGCTGGCAGCACAGGTGACCCTGCTTTCCATGAGCCTGGCTGTGAGAGGCCTCAGCAGGTGAGGATTCAGTTCCCCTAAGTGATGAGTGATTCCAGCAGGGATGTCCTCCCACAGCTCCCTTCAGGGAGCTCCCCAAACCCAGCCCCACTCTCCTCCATCCCCACTGACCCCCAGCCCGGGGCTGTGGGCAAAGCTCAGCCCTCAGCTCTCACACCCGGCTCCTCTGAGCCCAGCTGGCCCTGGGGGTCTCAGGCAGGAGTTTGTGGGACCCTCTGTAGGTGCTGCACCCCCGGCTATGCCCCTCGGGGTGGCAGGTGGCCCTTGGTGGCCCCGCAGGGAACAGGATCCGGGCTGTTCCAGGCGGGAGCAGCACGTATGGCTGATCCATGTATGCATCCCCTCCAGGGGGGTGGCAGCCGCAGGGCTCGGGTTTCTCCTCTCACCGGCCGCTGAATCAAAGGCCATTCGGATTTCATCTCCGGAGAGGCAGCTTTAACCCTTTCGGGGGAGGATCTGCCGCGCTGACCCTGCGCCCTCCTGTGCCTCACACAGCCCGGGCTGGCCCTTTGCTGTCCCTCAGCAGCTGCTCCTCCCTCTCCTGTTTCACCTGGGCTCATTCCAGGTGGGAGAAGCCACGATCCACCCTCCAAGGTGAGGGGCACAGCTGGGGCACAGCTGGCAGGGCAGGAGGGTTCCCAGTGCTGCCACTTCCCTCTCAGCACCTCAGCTGGAAACACAGCTGGAAACACAGCTGGAAACACAGACAGCCTCCCATCCACCATGGATCTATGGCTGGAGAGGGGATGGGGACACAAACCCTGTGAGGAACCCCCGAGGGAGCTGGGGGTGCTCAGCCTGGAGAAAAGGAGACTCAGGGGTGCCCCCATCACTCTCACAGCTCCTGAAAGGTGCCTGTGCTCAGCTGGGGCTGGGCTCTTTCTGCAGCAGCACTGACACAGCCAGAGCACACAGCCTCAAGCTGCACCAGGGGAAATACAGGTTGGATATCAGGGAAAAGTTTTTCACAGAAAGGGTGATAAAGTTCTGGAATGGCTGCCCAGGGAGGTGGTGGAGTCCCCATCCCTGGGTGTGTTTAACAAAGCCTGGATGTGGCACTGGGTGCCAGGGGTGAGTTGAGGTGTTGGGGCTGGGTTGGACTCGATGGTCTTGAAGGTCTCTTCCAACCCAGGGATTCTGTGAATTCTGTGAATTCTCCAAGGGGAGGAGCAGAGGCAGGGGCACGAGCAGGTGGGGTGGGGTGGGAGCATCCACCCAGGCTGTGCTCCCTGTCCCTGTGCTGCTGTGGGGTGCAAAGGCTGCTGAGGCACTGGGTGCCCTTTGCAGGACTCAGCAGCAGCTCCAGCAGCTGGCTCAGGCTCCTGGGAATGCCCCACGGTGCTGCAGCCTGCTCACCAGCACAGCCACAGTGCTGCTTCACTGCCCGTGAGCTATGGGCCAGCCAGGGCTCTGTCACCCTGTGAGAGCAGCAGAGCTGATCTGGGCACCGTGTCCAGGGCTGGAGCAGAGCCCAGCACCAGCAGCTCCAGTGCTGAGAACATCAGAGCTGCTGTTCCCTGTGAGCACCGAGGCAGGAGCTCCCCAGAGCACACCAGGCACAGCACAGGCTGTTCTGAGGGTGCACATTGTCTCCCTCCCATCTGGGAGCAGCAGCAGAGCTGCGGAGCCCTTGGCCAGCGGGAAGGGCTGCTGTGCCCTGCTGGCTTTCCCCTCACTCAGTCACTTTCAGGCACCAGACATAAGTTGAAAAGTGAGACAAATATTTGTAAAAGATGTCTCAAACCTTGTCAGGACATCAGGATGTTTTTGGGGAGAGCACACCCCTCCAGCAGAGGAGCTCTGAGGGCCGGTGCAGGGACAGAAGAGGCACCACGTTGTTCAGTATTCCTGCTGGCAAACAGCCTGTGAGGGGAGCACACCCCAGGCTTTCTGCTGTGCTGTTGGCTTTTCCCAGGAGCAGGGTTCAGCCCTTTCCTGTGTCCCTGTGCTCCCTGGCCCCTGCACCAGCTCACAGTGGGAAACAGCAGCCCACACACCATTTCCCAGCATTCTGACCCAAACTGGCCTCTCCTGACTGCCAAAGGCTGCCCAGCCCATGGGGGCTTGGTTCAGGCAGGAGCCATCCTTTACCCATCCCTTGGCTCAGGCAGGCACCAGCCTGTACCCCAGGCTGGGCTGATGGCTCTGCCTGAGCCCTGGGACCCTGGGGAGCATCCCTCTCCTCCCACAGGGCACCCCCTGCTCTGTCAGCCCTGCACAGGGTTGGATTTGGGGTAAGGATGACCATGAACATCTCCAGGCTTGCTCCAGACCTGCCTGTGATCATTGGGGCGGGGACTGCACCCGCCTCAAACCCACCCCACACCTCACCCTGCCCCAAACCCATCCCACATTTCACCCCAAACCCACCCCACATCTCACCCTGCCCCAAACCCACCCCACATTTCACCCCAAACCCACCCCACATCTCACCCTGCCCCAAACCCACCCCACATCTCACCCTGCCCCAAACCCACCCCACATCTCACCCCAAACCCACCCCACATCTCACCCTGCCCCAAACCCATCCCACATTTCACCCCAAACCCACCCCACATCTCACCCTGCCCCAAACCCACCCCACATTTCACCCCAAACCCACCCCACATCTCACCCTGCCCCAAACCCACCCCACATTTCACCCCAAACCCACCCCACATCTCACCCTGCCCCAAACCCACCCCACATCTCACCCTGCTCCATCCCAGCTCCTGCCCAGCTCTGCTGTCATCCCTTCCCCATTCCCCCTCCTCCCTGCCCTGCTCAGGGCTCCTTTCCCTCCCTCCCTGTCTCATTCCTGTGTCCCTGGGGTGTCACAATCCCCTGTCCCCTGGGCTGGCTCTGGCTCAGCCCTGGCAGAGGCTTTGCCCTGCCATGCTCCAGTGCCTGTGGGTGCAGGATGTGCCCTGGCTGCAGGATCCAAACTACACCTGGATCACAAAAGCCCACAGATGGATGCTGGGCACTCCCACGAGCCATCCCAGCCCCACTGGGCAGCACACAGAGCTTTTCCATCCATCACTGTCCCCATCTCCAAGTGCCCATAAAGGCCCTGTGAGTCTTTCCCTGGAAGAAACACAGACTGATTTTTTTTTTTTTGGGGGGGTAATACCTGACCCAAACTGCTTGAAAAATTCAGAATTTAGGGACTTTACAGTGAGCAAACAAGTCACTGTGCTCATCCTTCCCTGCTCAGTCCCCCGTGCTTTGCTTTCCCTGCTGTCAGGGGCCATAAACTCACAGGGAACAGCTATCCATGCAAAAGGCCTTTGGAAATATTCATTGCTCATCTCCTAACAAGATTACCCTGAAATCCTCCATTGCTCTGAGGGAGATTTAAAACCTCGCAGGCTGTTGGTAACCATAGCAGCACAGATGTGAGAACTGAGGGGAGACAAGTGATGTGAAAAACCAGGGGGGCTGCAGAGCCTGGCTCTGTGAGGCTCTGTGTGACTCTGGGTGTGCCCACAGTGCCACAGCTCTGTGCCACAGCCAGGCTGGCCCTTCACCCTGCCCACACTCTGCAGGAGTGACCCACACCAAGGGCAGTGGTTGTGATGTGCCCCAGTCCTGGCTCCCACAGCACCAGGGTTCCTCCCCAAGCCCAGCTCTGGATGCCCTCCATGGATGGCATTGCTGCCTGGCATTTGCCTTCCCTGGGTGCCAGCAATAAGGGGGATGGTTTAGAGCCAGGATGGGGTGCCTGGAGCCCAAGGTTCCCATTCCCTCCTGCCATGGGTTCCTCCTTCATCCTGGGCATCATTTCTGCACCTGTCAAGGAGATGCTGGGTGTTGTGAGATTGCACATATCCATGTTTTGAGGCCCTTTGGAATGAAATTCTGGGAAAATGAGCAGCAGCAAGGTCACCACAGCCCCAATCACATCCTGAGAGCCTGCAGAGCTCTGCTGCAGCAGCTGGGAGGGACTGTGGGAAACCCTTTCCATCTCTCTTGAAAACCAAATACAAAGAGGCATTAACCAAATTCTTTCCTATTAAAAAAATTAGGGGGTTGGCTTTAAACAGCTTCCAAGGGCTGGCTTGAGATTACTCGTCCTGCCTTGCTGCCTTCAGCTCCTCATTTGCGCTGGCACCAAGCCCCATCACTGCTTCCTTCATGCACCCTCTGTTCATCCACTCCATCTCCTGGCTTTTACCCTGCCATCAAATCTTCTGCATCCCCAGCTCCTTCCAGTTCCCACAGCTCAGTCCTTGACAAGTGGGATCTCCTCACAGCTCAGGAAGTGTCCCCAGAAGGAGTTTCACGTTGGTGAGGGAAGGTGCATCACCAGTGATGCTGTGGGGCACTGGACACCAATCCCACTGTCAGTCCTGCTGGGACCCAACCTTTCCCTTCTCCCAGGGCAGGCTGACACCAGGACACGGCCCTGCTCATCCTGATATAATCTCTTGGCTCTCCTGATAATAAGATCAGCTGGGAAAGCTCCTAACACGGCTAAAATGTACAATAACTGGAGAATGAAAAGGCAGGAGCAATTCCAGTGAAAAGGGTTTTGGAATCAACAGAACAAATTCATCCAGAACTAAATTCTGGAACTGGCACTTGGCTATGGAAGAAAACCTGAGTTAAAGCTCCAAAAAAACCACACATCCACAAATTTAGGTTAGAAACTTGTGACAGTGCTCACAGGGGTCTGAGGATGAGGGAAGAGATGAGGATCTGACTCCATGTTTCAGAAGGCTTGATTTATTATTTTATGATATATTAAAACTATACTAAAAGAATAGAAAAAAGGAATAGAAAAAGAAAGAATGATAACAAAAGCTTTGGTCTTGGACAGAGAGTCTAAGCCAGCTGACTGTGACTGGCCATTTATTAGAAACAACTGCATCAATCACAGATGCACCTGTTGCATTCCACAGCAGCAGATAATCATTGTTTATATTTTGTTCCTGAGGCCTCTCAGCTTCTCAGGAGGAAAAATCCTAAGGAAAGGATTTTTCATAAAACATGTCTGTGACAGAAACTTATTTGAACTTCTGTGCAAGCTCCCTTTGTGTTTGTACTTGGCATCAATCAGCTTCTGGGACAGCTCCAGGCTCCAGCGAGGGATGGAAGGTGAGTGCTGAGCAAACACACCTGGCTGGGGCAGCCTGCACCTCCAGAGCAACCCCAGTGCTGGGTCAGGGCCGTGGCTCCGGCATCTGCTCCCGGAGAGCCGCGCGTCGTCTTCGCAGAGATTTCATTTCCCCCTCTGGTTAAATATTTCACAAAAATCACCGGTAACTGACAGCTGAATGAGGAGGTTATGACAGACGGGAGAGCTTATTTTCCCCTTCCAGCCAAAGATTTCATCGCTTCACTGGAGATTGGGCACGTTCACAGCAGCTCTGTCTGCAGACGAGTGCACAGGAAACGCCGCGGGTGCCGCTGTCCAGCGCTGGCCACGAGCCACTCCAGGGCTGGGGATGGGCACTGAGTGTCCCCCACGCCAGGGCTGGGGATGGGCACTGAGTGTCCCCCAGGCCGGGCAGCTGCCGTGGCTCTGTGGGGACTGGCGGTGCCGCGCTTTCCTGCGCTAGCGGCGGCGATGCAGCAATGCTGCTGCTGCACTCCAGGGCTGCGCTGTGCGGATTGGCCCGCAGCACCCCGCTCTCCTCCCTCCCTGCCCTCCCTCCTCCAGCACCCACAACCCTCAGAGATTGGACAGCTTGGTGCCACATGGCACAGAGGGACCAGGATAAAAAAATGAGCCGGGCTCGGGGCTTGTGGAGTCCGCGGAGAGAAGTTCGCGGAGCGGTGACACCAACATTCCTTGGCTGCGCTGAGTCACAGGAGGACGGGCAGACGGACACACCACCGGGGCTGCAGGCACCCAGGGACACCTGCAGGGTGAGCACCAGCTGCGGAGCATCCTGTCCCCTCCGTGCCAGCCATGTCCCTGGTGGCCAAGGAGAAGAACCACGTCCGCTTGGTTTTCCTGGGAGCCGCCGGCGTGGGCAAGACCTCTCTGATCCGGCGCTTCCTGCTGGACACCTTCGAGCCCAAGCACCGGCGCACGGTGGAGGAGCTGCACAGCCAGGAGTACGAGGTGAGCGGGGCCACGGTCAAGGTGGAGATCCTGGACACCAGCGGCAGCTACTCCTTCCCGGCCATGAGGAAGCTCTCCATCCAGAACAGCGACGCCTTCGCCCTGGTCTACGCCGTGGATGACGCCGAGTCCTTCGAGAGCGTCAAGAGCCTGCGGGAGGAGATCCTGGAGGTGAAGGAGGACAAGTTCCCTCCCATCGTGGTGGTGGGCAACAAGGCGGAGAGCGGCGGCGAGCGGCGCGTGCCCCTGGAGGAGGCGCTGGCGCTGGTGGAGCTGGACTGGAACGGCCGCTTCATGGAGGCGTCGGCCAAGGACAACCAGAACGTGCTGGAGGTGTTCAGGGAGCTGCTGCAGCAGGCCAACCTGCCCAGCCTGCTCAGCCCCGCGCTCTGCAAGAGGAGGGAGACGCTGCCCAAGGAGCAGGCGCTCCGGCCGCCCATGAACAAGACCAACAGCTGCTCCGTGTGCTGAGCCGCTGCCCCGCGGCTGGCACCGCCTGGAAACTCAGGTGGGCTGGGTGGGAGAGGCTCTGCCTCGGCCAAAACCTCCCCTGCTGCCTCCCACCCCTTCCCTCCTGTTCCCCACCCAGCCCACAGGAGCGGAGAGGGCGGGAGGTGACAGGGCGGTGGGATGCTGGGCGCTGGATGGGTGTGGGGAACTCCCAAAAAAGCAGGAGGCTCACCTGGGGAGCAGCCGTGGGTCAGCCAGGGCAGGACGGGCAGGGGGCACAAACACCAGGGCTCTGGCAGATGTGGGCACCTGCAGCTGCATCACCGCTGTCCCAGGGCACTCAGGTCCGGTGTCACCTCGTCCCAAGCACCTCCAAGCTCCTGGCATGGCTCTGGCACCCACAGCACATCGTGAGCCTGTACCTGGTGTAGAGCATGTGATAGGGTGGTCTGTGCATCAGTTTGGTTTTCTCTATTCTCTTTCTGTTTGGTTTGTTTGGTTTTTTTTAAACATTCCAAATAAATAAATTGTTGCAAAGTGGAGCTGGAAAATGTCTTGGTTTCTTTCTCCTGTATTTCAGGTGCTGCAGTGCCTGCTATCAGTGTTTTATGCTCTTATCACTGAATTTTGCCTACTCTCCTCTGTGCTCCAGCCTCATGTGGAGTGTCCTGGCACTGGAGGAGCCTCCCCTGGCAGTGCCAGGACATTCAGAGTTATAATTTTTCTAATAATTTACCTACCCTGAAGTTTTTACCAAGCAGCAGAGACCAACAATAAAACACCTTCTCACCTCTGAGCACAGAAAATAACACCCAGCCATTAAAAGACAGCTGATCCACCGAAATAAAAACACAAACATGTTGAAAGGACATAATAAATGGCACAGGGGGAGGCACAGAGGAGCCGTGTTTGCTGTTCTGAGTGTGCCCTGAACTGATTTACTCTCCTTTCACACAGCCCAGCCTGGCTGTAATGAGCACTTAACCTGCTCAGCAGCCCCCCCCACACACCAGCAATGGAGATATCAAAGCCTGATGGATAAAGAGTCACCCTCCAGACCCACAGGGGATGGGTGGTTTGGGGTCTGCAGCTTTCAGCAGCCCAGCGCTGCAGGAGGGGGGGCCCTGATCAGCTGGGGAGGCACCTGGGGGTCCCAGGGGAGCAGGGAGAGCTCAGCCTGCCCTGGCATCACTGCTGGCACACCCTGGTGCCACCCCTCCCGTGGGCACTGCAGCCACAACAGCGAGCTCCAGACAGGGAAAACCCTCCCAGGGAATGGGGTGAGGCTGGGGACAGCCAGGGCAGGGCACAGCTGGGGGGGACAGGCAGCACAGGGGACAGGCAGGTGCCACCAGGACCCGCTTATCAAAAAAGTGAGGATGAGGAATCAAATCCAGCTTGTAATAATATTTCCTGAATGAGAGAAACTGTGGTTTATGTCTTCACCCCATAGAAATTGCCAGCTAGGTGGCCAGAGGATTGTTACAACCTAGTCTGCAGTTTATTAAAAAGGAAATTTGTCTACTTCCCCCTCCTCCAACTTCCTCATTGTCCAACCAAAATATAGTATATCCATGGAATAAATAATTGCCTTTTTTTTTTTTTCACAACTTGAATAGTCCAGAGTAAAACCCTGTGCACATTGGGGATCTGTGGATTACAGATGAGTATTTCTGGAAAATAAAAATACCCAGGTTGCCCTCACCTCTGTCTCACAGCTGTGTGCCTCATGCTGCCACCAGGACGCTCTGCCCCAGGTGTGTGGCTGTCCCTTGTCCAGAGGGTTGGGGACACACAGGGCTGCCCAGGATGGAGCCTTTCTTGGGGAAAGGGGATTCCCTGCAGGGAAGGACCAGGAACAGCTCATTTTGGGCAGCTGACCCAACCTTGTGTCTGGGGAAAGGGAATGAACAGGACCAGCTCACTTTGGGCAGCTGACCCGGCGTGGTGCCCCCTGCCCGCAGCAGGGCCGGGTGTGAGGGATGCAGGCACAGGGATGTGCCCACCAGGGACCCCTGCCAGGGCTGTCCCTGTCCACCCCAGCCATGCAGTGCCCCCAGCTCTCAGCAGCAGCCAGCCCTGCCCCAGTTCCACCCCTCCCAGGGCGGGTTTTGGTTTGGGGGATGCAGAATCAGGAGCCCCAGGCCCTTTGGTTCACAGCACTGTGCTAAAAACAGAAGGAAAATCTCTCTGCAGTGTGGAGAGAGGACGATGGGATGGGCAAGGCTGGCTGTGATCCATGGCCATGGCCTGGAAACAGCCCCTCTTGGGGGTCCCAGCGGCCTCCCCAGGCTCAGAGCCCCCCGAGCTGCCCCCTTGTGCCCATCTCTGCCTTCCCTGGGGGCTCCAGGACCCCAAATCCCAGCCAGCCCAGCCCACGACCTGCGGGGTGCAGCAGCCACTGCTCTGCAGGTGGATCCTGACCATGAGATGCTGCAGCTGCAGCTGATGCAGGAACAGGGACCCTGGAGGTGCAGGAGATGCACAGGGAGGTGCTGGAGGCTCGGAGCTGCAGGAGGAGGCGATGGAGCTGCTGAGGAAGGGGCCGGAGCTGCAAAGGGACATGCAGGAGATGCTGGAAGTGCAGAGGGACATGCAGGAGGTGCAGAGGGACGTGCAGGAGGTGCTGGAGGTGCAGGAGGTGCAGAGGAAGATGCAGGAGGTGCAGAGGGACGTGCAGGAGATGCTGGAGGTGCAGGAGGTGCAGAGGAAGATGCAGGAGGTGCCGGAGCTTCGCACGCAGCTCCGGAGCCCGGGCCCGGCCGCACCTCCTGCCCCTGCAGCGCGGGGCTCCAGCAAAGAGCGGAGCCATTGGAGGAGCTCTCCAGCACCCATCGCCCCTCGCCCAATGCCCGCCAGCCTTGTAGAGCCCCCCCGCCCCCTGCCAGCCTTGGAGAGCCCCCCCGGGGCCGCCCCCAGCCCCATCGCCCCCCGGGCAGGGCAGGGCAGGGGCAGCGCACGGGGATGGGGTGGGGATGAAGGGATGGGGTGGGGATGAAGGGGTGGTGTGGGGTTAAAGGGATGGGCCAGGGACACAGGGATGGTGTAGGGACACGGGGATGGCGTCGGGATAAAGGGACGGTGCAAGGACACAGAGGGTGCAGGGACACAGGGATGGTGTAGGAACACAAGGATGGTGCAGGGATACAGGGATGGTCCAGGGGTGGTACAGGGATGGTGTAGGAACACAAGGATGGTGCAGGGATACAGGGATGGTGTAGAGGTGATGGAATGTTGGGGGGACACAAGACAGATGATGGACTTTGGACCTGGTTAACGTAAGAGATTTGATAACAGGATGCCTTGGCAAAGGCAAATGGAACTTTGAAAATTAGACTTGGATTGCGAGAAGATTTAATTAGACAGGTTTACTGGAGAAAGAAAATCTCCAGTAAAGAATTAAACTCTGCAAGCAAGAGATGTTATATGCAGAAGTTTGTATATGTGATTTAAACCTCATCATTGTAGTACACATTACTAGTCTCCTTGAAATCGTATATAAGTGTTTGTATCCCACAATAAAATCGGATTCTGATCACCAAGTCAGTCTCCATCTCTCTCATCTCCATCCCCTCACATGGGGGTGGTGCAGGAATGGTGTAAGGGCACAGGGATGATGTAGGGATAAAGGGATGGTGTAGGGGTGATGCAGGGACAGTGTAGAGGTACAGGGGGAATGGCGTAGGGGGACGGTGCAGGGGTAAAAGGATGGTATAGGGGTACAAGGATGGTGCAGGGACACACGGGTAACGGGGTGCAGGGATCCCCAGCCCTTCAGCCCCCACCTGCACCCCTCTCTGGGCACTGTGTGTTTGGGAGGGCGTTTCATGGCTCCCATGCAATGCTGTGGCTGAGGTGGCTCTGCTGGGGTTGCAATCACCTTGTTGGGCCTTGGGTCAGGCAGCTCTGCCCTGGAGCACTGGGCTGTGCAGAGGAGTTACCTGTGACCCTGGGTACCCACAGCTCCTGGGGCTCAGGGGAGCAGCAGGTGGAGGAGATCTGGCCTTCAGAGCAGCTGCTGGTGCCCCCAGCCCACAGGAGATCCAGCATGTAGAGGGGAAGGCTCCCTGGTTGGGCACTCAGGGCTGCTGCAGGGGCAGGGGATCCAGGGAAATCTGGAAAATCTGCAGTGAGCCCTGTGCAGGCAGCACCAGCTGTCCTGGCTGCTCTGTGATCCCATCCCTGGGGCTGCAGGGATTCCATTGCCTGGCTCTCCGTGGTCAGGTTAAAGCTGGAGCTGCTTTTCCCTGCCTGGGCTGGTGTGATGTCCGTGTGCAGAGGGATGGGAAATGTTCTGCAGGGGACAAAGGCACAGTGGGACAAAGGCTCTGCCTCTGTGGGGTGGCCGTGGCTGTGGCTGTCCCTGCTCCGGGTGCTCTGGAGATCCCAGAGCAGTGAGGGATGTGCCAGGACACAGCCAGATCCCCAGTGCTGCCCTGCCTGGAGCTCTGGTGCTGTTTTCTCTACAAAAAGCATCACAGTGAACTCACAGAACCCAGGGTTGCTCTTCCAGTTCCCAAAACACCAGAAAGATCTGGAACATCTTCCTGCTGTCCCTGTCCTTCCCTCAGCTGCACCACTTCACTCCAGACTCCTGCCTGTCCTCACCTTGGGAGAAAAGCTCCGTGTGATCCCTCCTGTTCTGTTCCACATTGTCAGGAAGATTAATCCACAAACACCAGAGGTTTCTGTCCAAAAGGGAGACAGAGGAGTCCTTTTACTTCATTTGAATAAAGGGAGAGGCCATGGGGCATTCCCCTGAGGCCTCTTAAGTTTTTGGAGGATGCAGCCTCCTTTTTATCCAATTTCCCTTCTCCCTTTGCCCATTTCTGAGGTACCTGAGAGGTACAGACTTCCTGAAATTCTTGATACCAGAGATTTCCCTCTAATGCACAACCCTAATTTTTAATTCTTATAGAATTTATGTTTTTTCCCCATTATTTCTTTCATCTTTCAATATCCAATTCCATTTATCAGCAAACCTACAAACAAACAGTTTAAAGGCAAATCTCTTTTTTTCCGTCCATTAATCAGCAGAATCCTTCCCATCGTTTCTTTTATACTTTTATCTACCAGCAGCCCCACAGTTTGTTTGTGAGGACAAACCCGTCGTTCCTCTCAGCATCATGTGGCACAACCCCGAACAGATGAGAGATGCTCGAGCTTCATTTGTGAGCACAAACAACTCGGGAAGGGGCAGAGGCTGGGCCAGGAGCAGCTCTGATTAATTGGCTTTGATTAATTGGCTCTGATTAATTGGCTCTGGCTGCTGCTCTGGGCTCAGGCCCTGGTTGATGGGCACTGAAAAACGCCAACCACTTGTTTTTAAAATTTTGAAAGTTTAATAGTAATAAAATGGTTATACAAATAATAATATAATTAGAGTAATAAAAATTGGACAATTTGGATTAGGACAATAGGAGACAATAAAAACAAAGAGTTACAGATGGTCCAGGTACCTTTTTCTGGGCAAAATAAGCCCGAAAAAGGACACACATTAATAAAGGATTAACCCTTGAAAACAACAGCCTGTTGCATATTCATACACTTCATACATGATGCATAAATTCCATTCAAGCACAGGATTCTGTCCTGTCATCTTCAGCTTCTTCCTTTGAATCCTAACGGTGTCTTCAGGGTTGAGTGAGGCAGGAAGAAGTTCATTTCTCCTGATAATGGAGCAATAAATTCAATTTCTCCGAAAGATTTCGGTGTCCTGTGGCTGCTATCTCAGTGCGAGTCCTCTCTTTAAAAAAGTATCTTACATAGCATAGTTTCTATTTTAACATTATCTTCTAACCTAAAACTACATCTAACACACTACTTAAGAAAATTAATACAGCATCACTTTCTAACATAACACATACAATATTCATTTCAATATTTGCGAAAAGCCAATCATAAAATACGCATTTTTCACAGGCACGAACGCCCACGCCAAGGACACCCGACAGAGGAGCAAAACATTTCAAACCCCAGAGCGGCTCTCACTCGTTGAGGGGTAATTAAGGGTGTTTGCCTTGAAACGCTGAGTGCTCTGCAGAGAACAAACCCCATCACATGAGCCCCATTAGGGCTCTCCCGGCGGGCTGCCATTCGGGGAATTGTGGCGTTGTTGAGGCTGCAAAAGGCCTGGAAGGTTGCCGAGTTCCCGGCGCTGAAGGGAGCAGCGGGAGCATCCTCGGGGCTGCATCCCCGACACGCCCCAAAACAGCCTGGGGACCAAAACGTGGGTCCCTTCTGCCAGGGGGATGAGAGGGAACAGCCTCAGGTTTCTCCAGGGGAGGTTTAGATGGGACACTGGGGGAAATTTCTTCTCCAAAAGGTTTGCCCAGCCCTGCTGTTATGAGTAGAAAAGTTGCCCATTTTTTTACAAAAGGTTGCAGAGTTCTCAGGTTGGGCCAGTTGCTGCCAGGGTGGAGTTGTAACTGTTTGTTGTTGTAATCACCTGTTGTTAATAGATTTTCGTTAACTGCCTGTCGTTGATGGTTGAGAATTCCCCTTTTTGTCGGGTGGAGGATGGCACACGGGACGGTGAAGAGGCGGGGACATCGGGGTTGGCATGCAAAGGAAGAAGCCCCTCACCAAACCTAGCAAAACCCCTAAAAACACCGAGCCAACACTGAGGGATCGAAGTGATGTCTAGACGTGAGGAACAGAATCCGGTGTCTGCTAAGACCCTTTCACCCCTCACCCTAACCTCAAAAGATGTTGACTGGACAGAGGACCCTGAATATCAAACCAAAAACTGGGAATTTTGTGATGTTCTCATGAGGATGGAGCCCCCGGCTCTGCCTACAGACCAGCAGACAAAGCTGCGCTTATTTTCCTCCTTCTCTGTGCCACTCCTGGGAGCAGTGGTGACATATGTGTGATCCATCCATTCTTCCCACCCAAGCTGATTTTTAATAAAGGCATTAAAAGGAGAGAAATCTCCTGCCCTGTTTATTTCACTGGCACAGGGCAGTGGTGGAGTCACCGTGGCTGGGGGGATTTAAAGGACACGTGGATGTGGCACTTGGGGACATGGGTTAGAGGTGAGCTTGGCAGGGTTGGGTTGGCCATCGGATTTCTTGGCCTTGGAGGATTTCCCCAGCCCTGGTGATGCCATGGCTGGATCCAAGCACAGCTCACGGTCCTGGATTCACCCTCTGCCTGTGGAGCCAGCCCCGTGCGGGGCGACCCCAGCGCCCCCTGCTCTGCAGAGCGGCCTCCAGCACACGGAGCTCCCCCGGCAGCAGCGCGGGACACAAAACCCACCTGGAATTGTGTCCTAGAAAAGAATTTTATAAAGAAACAAACAAAAAAAAAAACGAAAAAAACCCCCAACCCCAAAACAAAACAACCAACAAAACCGGGCCGGGGCTCGGAGCGGCTCCCTGGCGCCACCCTGTGGGAATACCTGGAATTGCAGCAGGGACAGGCGGGGGTCTCGGTGACACCCGCGACAACGGGAACCTGTGACCCCTGACCCCTGCGACAACGGGATCCTGTGACCACCGACCCTTGTGACAATGTATCCTGTGACTAGTGACCCCAGCAACTATGGGAACATGTGACCCCTGACCACTGACCCCTGTGACAATGGATCCTGTGACCAGTGACCCTTGTGACAATGGATCCTGTCACCCCTGACCACTGACCCCTGCGACAACAGGAACCTGTGACCTCTGACCCCTGCGACAACGGGATCCTGTGACCTCCGACCCCTGTGACAATGGATCCTGTGACCAGTGACCACTGACCCCAGCGACTATGGGCTCCTGTGACCAGTGACCCTTGTGACAATGGGATCCTGTGACCACCAATCCCTGGTACCGCCAACCCCCCCCCATCATCAATCCCCTGTGACCACCGACCCCTGCAAACACCAGCTCCTCTGACTGACCCCTGTGACCACCAGTCCTTCTGACCACCAGTCCCTCTGAACACTGACCCCTGTGTCCCCTGTGACCACCAGCTCAGGCATGGAGCCACTGCAGATTTCTTCCCCGGGACAGAACAGATTGCAGGAGCTCAGGGAGCCACCCACTGCAGGGCTCCAGGTGTTTGCAAAGAGGATTTACAGTCCTCTGCCTTTTAATTGGCAGCTCAAAGCTCAGCGTGCTGTGCTTTGCTTGACACAAAGGCTTTTCAGAATCAAGGGGCTCCACGAGGAGCTGCTCTGCAAACACCTGTGTCCATGGCTGCATCCTTCAGAGTACCCAGGCAGCCCTCAGGACAGCTCTGACCCTGCAGGCTCATGGTTGTGCCTTCACAGAATGGGGCTGCTGCAGAAAATGAGAGGAAAAGTGGGGTTTGTTCCCCTGGCACAAAGCTGTGCCCTGCAAGGGCAGGGCTCCCTGAGCCTCGCAGGGCTCCTGGGCTGGGCAACACCACCACAACCACAGGAATCTCCACTCCAAGCAGGGCCTGCCCAGATTTCACTGCAGGGCTGCTCATCCCCATCCTGGCTCTGCCCTTAATCCCAGGGCAGCAGAATCCAGCCTTGTCTGTGCTCTAGGAACCCTGATGTCCCTCTTGCTGCAGTCTTGGAACCCATGGGGACATGCCAAGGTGCTGGCAAACATTTCTTGTTTTGCAGACCATGGACTTTCAGAGATTTCCGTGATAAATATGTAAAAGAAAAAGTGAAAAAAACCAGTAAAAGTAAAATACTTGATAAGTCCTCTGATTTGTTATTTCTGCTCTCAGGTCCCACACAGGACAGCAGCTGGGCACACAGCTGATCCCTCTGTGGTGACAATGAAACCAGCAGAGCACTTTTAAGAATGCATCAACCCTTGCTGTGCCAGGGGAATGCTGCACTTTAAATGTCTCCTATTGACAAGAACTCTAGGAATAACCCCTTTGAAAAATGTGATTTTTGGCCTCTTAACTTTGTTGAAGGTCCAAGTAGAAAAGGAGACTTCAACCAATTCCCTTTAGACTCACTTCAGAAAGTTTTCCTCTC